>NC_090272.1:101222298-101534798 GCF_040414725.1 Anabrus simplex | reverse complement strand
TTTTGTGTATATATATTTTAATACTGATTTAAATGACTAATTATTTATCTCGTGAAT
The DNA here is from genome assembly GCF_040414725.1 of Anabrus simplex. NCBI lineage: Eukaryota > Metazoa > Arthropoda > Insecta > Orthoptera > Tettigoniidae > Anabrus > Anabrus simplex. Next base: position 101,534,741 of record NC_090272.1, on the reverse strand, counting down.
CAGGGACCGATTCGGTAAAAGAATATCACGAATTTGAACCAACTACAGTTGTCTCTAGCCACAGTTTTATCAATTTCGCTTTATCACTTTAATTTTATCGCACCTACGTGTAAATTCATCAGAACAGAGCACTTAAACATATTTGTGGATTCTTTGATTTACCTTCAATAATACATTCGACCACTGATGGCACAATCAACAAGATGTAACTCTGTTATTCTGATGACGGCGACAATTTGGCAAGCTGCGGGCCAAAGAATATAAAAGTAAAAATAAAACAGTGAAATTCCATATTGAATATTTTGTTTTCTGAACAGGTTACAGTCGGATGAAACAACCAAATAATAATAATAATAATAATAATAATAATAATAATAATAATAATAATAATAATAATAATAATATTTCGATTTGTTTTATAACTATTTATTTTTTATGACAATTACCTATTTAATCTCGCGCTCGAGATTTTCTCAAGATTAACTCTGGAGCTATAGATGAATTACTACAAATAAATTAATTGTTTTGTTTTGTAATGAGTAGAGCAAAAGAATGGGGAAGGTAAGGGAAGATCTTAGTCACTTTTCACCAATACAGAAAGCGGTGACGCCAGTGGTCTTACACGGTAATATGAAATCTTTCCATGGATGCACAACTACGCCTTGAAATACTCATCAGTGTTTCATTTAATTTCATCTTAATTTTTCTTCTCTGTGCCTTGAACACGCTGTGACATCATTATTTCATCCTCCTTTTCACTTCAGATCCCGTTTTGGATCCTTGGGTGTAATGGCTGCCCTGTGTTCAATCCTTGGCACGCAACTATAACTTCCAATCTACTCCTTTCTTTCTAAGGATGTCCATCTTCTTCCACTGTACTAAAGCAAAGGCCTCTTTCATATTAATAAAATCAACAAAAACGTACCTTACATCTTCACGTGCATATAAAAAAATATCTGCCAAAGGAACGTGTTGAAAAATATTACTTTGCTAAACTGTGGCATTAATAGGAAGCTAATCGTCCAATCGATATGGAAGGCAACTGTAACATACCGTACGTTGTAAAACAAATTGGTATTAAAACATAATGGCTCGTTACGTGATTTCAGCTTCTAAAATTAAAATGATTACACCTCATTTCGTCCTGCATTGTGTGTGGGGACGATGTAACTAACATTATTGCATTTCTACCGACAATGAAAGGTAATTAGATTTTACACAGAATAATGGGTCATACGCCGTAGAAAATGATGCAATCGTTAGTGACATCACGCGGGGTTGTTCACTAATACGATTTTCTATGACAGCATGCTTTTAGGTTTTCATTTCAAAACCATCATATCAGTGTTCTAGTTTGGTTATCCGGGTGGTTATTGATCTTCTGCGTCGGATTTGGTGCGGTTTGTGGTGTATATCCTCTGCGGTCTGTCCAGGGAATCGAAATGGAGACAAGTATTTGTCTCCATCGTTAATAATACAGATCGATAATTCATGCACTTGTCACATTTATTTGACTGAATATTTAGTTTTCACAATCACCCTGTACGTTTTCATATTTTTGGTTACGACTGGAATATACAGAGTAAGCCAATGAGAATATCTAAATTGAGGAGAAATTGAAGAAATGGAGGAATATGCTGGAAGAGCGAGGAGTGAGGAAAAGCAGAGTGAAAATCGAATCGAATACAGGGAGGAGAGGATAATGTTCTAGTACTCGTCATTGTGATTAAAAAACTTCACATGAACATGAGGCCGTTATTGAGATAGACCCGTCTGAATGTAAACATTGACAACCTGGGAAAATAAGTTTATTCTTTTAATTGCTTTCGTGTTTCTTTTTTTTTCTTCATAGGCATATATACAAGATGACATGTCCCATGTTGTGGTACAGTGACAATGATTTCACAATAAGTTCTCAAAGATCCCACCATTGACCTCAATGCATTTGTCAAGTCGCTGAAGAATATGACGTGTTGCCCGTCGAAGATCATCATGTCGTTCCCGTACGCCAGCAAAAGCATCCATCACGCGAGCGAGCACTTCGTCTCGTGTATTACCTTTTCTTCTGTAGACTTCACTCTTCACCCAACCCCATAAACAATAGTCTAAGAGGTAAAGGTCGGGAGATCTGGATGGCCAGAGAATCATACTACCACACATACAAATAAAACAATAAATGATATGGCCATGTATATGGAATGGGCAGCGGCAGACTCACTAAAATATTACTTAATGTAATTAACTCAAAGAAGGAAAAAAAAACTGGCTAGAAGAAACGAAGGCGGACCTCCAAGAAATAAATATTACGGACGACATCGTAGAAGATAGTCGAGCCTTTAGTGCAATAATAGCCAAGCATTAATTTCTGGAGAAACCTAAAAAGAAAACTGGTAGGAAGTGGTCCATAGAACACGGTTTGCAACACAGTGCATTCATGAAGAGATTTTGGGAGGATAAGAAGGCAAAAACAATCAGGCCAACGGACAAGTTCAAAGGCGTTCTTTGAAAGGGAATAACCGAGAAAGAAGAAGAAGAAAACAATAAATTTAGTTTAACAGGTTATCAATGTTTACATTCAAACAGGGCTATCTCGACTAACGTCTCATATTGACCCCCATGTTCATATGAACGTTTTTGATCACAATGACCAATCATCATAGAATATTGCCCCTTCCACCAGGGACATCATGTATCTGGTCATGAATGGAAGACACATCCATAAAACTCCAGGCTGAGATGTAATCAAGTATTATAAGATTCAAGTACCTAGGGTAGAGTATTCAGAGGGATGGAGGACCGAATACATAAACGCAGAACAACCTTCAGGGACGCTGAATGAACTGGAGTAAGCTGACAAGGCACTTCTTCGGGTTGGACCAGAGCGATCGACTGTGACAACATAAACTTAATGGTAACATCCATTCTGGCGTAAAACAAGATTTACATACTTAGAAAGAGTAACGTATTGCTGCAGTTTTAAATAGAATGTGATGTACCAAAGGCATCGATTGGCAAGATTATCAAATAGGCCGTCAAAAATTCACTGCACGCTTGTCGTTTTTGTACAGGATGTTCCCAAACAAGTGGATAGTAAAGGAACAACACAGTAAGTCCCTATGAACATACGCCCTACTGTCGATCGTTTATTAGTTACAAACTTGTCAACTTCTTCAATCAATCAATCAATCAATCAATCAATCAATCAATCAATCAATCAATCAATCAATCAATCAATCAATCAATCAATCAATCAATCAATCAATTTTATCGAATATTTCTATTCATAAATTATCCCCTAAGTCTTCTTGATATAAATGAATATTTGTTCAAATTTTTGCTCCTGAATTCCAAACTTATCTTCATATTATGATATGAAGATGGTTTTCCGTGGTTTCCAGTTTTCACACCAGGTAAATGCTGGGGATATACCATTATTAAGGCCGCGGTCGCTTCCTTCCCACTCATAGCCCTTTCCTATCCCATCGTCGCCATAAGACCTCTGTATCGATTCGACGTAAAGCATTTTGTAAAAGGAAAGCTCCTCTCCCAGTTTCATTCGTCTTCTAAGTCATTCGACGCTATCTAACAATGGCAGCTCGGAACATATCACTTAATCAAACAGCGCGTTTCCTTACTCCCAAGTTTTCCTGTTCGAAGTTTGTAACATTTTTGTAACATTACGTTTGGCGGAAATCACTTAGAACAAATCGCGCTGTTCTTTGAATCTTTCCCAGTTCTCGTACCACGTAATCCTTGTGTGGGTTCCATAAGCTGGAACCATACGCTGTTTTGGGTTTTACCAGGCTTATACGCTCTCTCGTTTACATCCTAACAACAACGACTAAATACTCTCACAATCATTTGAAAAGATGTATAACCTTTATTTACAACCTCAGCGAAAATATTTCCTCATATTTCCTGATAATAATCTCTCGTAAGGAAACCGAAGACAAAGAACGACAGACATATCAGTTGAAGTCATTTCATGAGGAGGTGAGGAAGTTTTAGTGACAAAGTTAGTGCCGAAATTTGATTGACATCACCCTACAACTCTGAACCACGAAGGACTATCAACGAGGGATATTTTCAGATATGCAAAAGTGAATGGCATTCCCACCAGATTATCAGTTCCAAACTGGTATTGCCGGTACCATCATAACAGTAGATTTTAAGCAATGCACTGACAGTTTCACTGACAGTCATCCCCATGAAGAACATTCACCCCTTCAAGAGTAATTAAAACTGTAAGGACTTTCCATTTAAGATCAATATCCCCGACTCAAATTAATGTCAGTATTTAGGATAAAGAATATCCTGTAAATAAAGACAGTTCAAGAATATTTCACGCGAGTTGTATAGATATATGATGTTATGCTACATATACTATTTCCGCTGCTTTGAAATTCACAGGAGCAGACCCACTTATTATTTCATTAAAAGTCCAACGCTGGTTTACTGTTAACGCAATCGGAATTAAAAGGAATTTTAAAAATGTTCGCTCTGCATGTGACAGTGCTCGTTGGTTGTGTAACATTCTTTTTTTTTTTTACTCTACGCTCTCGCGGTGGCAAATAAAAGTCGCTAAAATAAAAGAAATGAGAGATTTTTACTGTGAATTCGTTAATAATGAAAGGTTCTACATTGGCTTAGAGAGTTTTGAAGTACAATCAGGGAGAATGTTTTCTCTGAAACATTGACTTCAATCAACATGTGTTTCTACAAACATGTGTTGTTCATAAGAAGCTTGTGAAATCGTGATCAGCAGCTTCGCGTGCTTGGTTTTTGGTGTGAAATTTGTCTAAAGTAGCAGCCACTAAATCAGGCAGTTCAAATACATTACCCTGTTTCCAATGTTATCTAACAACTGGCGTAGAAATTAGAGTAGGCGAAGCTTTATCTGACCCTGTAGTAATTAAGAGAGGAATTCCTCAAGGCAGCATTACTGGACCTTTATGTTTTCATATATATATTATACCCGTAACACGGTTCTAAGTTAAAGTCCCCGATGTATGTGGAGTTGTTTCCCGCCGAGCACGCTTCCCCTGCGAGCATGTCAGCTGTGAGCAGCGGGGAAGTGAAACATCACAACTGGAAAACTTGGTCAAGGTTGTATTACGTCAGACGACGGAAAGTTCTATTCTTTTCCATCATTAATTTCTTCTAAACGAATTAAGATATGAAGAAATGAACTACATCACCGTGTAGCCGATTTTTTTATAATCATGATTCCCAAGTTTCAAGGAGATCTGTCGAAAATTACGGAAGATATTAGCCATCACAATTTCTTGGGGATACGGAATAAATAGACAGACATTTCGCTTGTCAAGCCAGTTCACCTTGTACCACAGCCGAGATCGGACGGCCGGCTGTTGGGTATTCTGCGATCACAATGTAAGTCGTCAGTTCCACTCCCTGCGAAAGTTTAAGTCCACATATTGCGACGCACTGCAAGACTTGGAATATTTTCATTGTCGTGCGTCTTAGATGAAATGTGAACAGTTGAGGAGTGTTATCATTTACGAGAACAGTGTGACGGAAACTTACATTTTTCACCAATACGATATTACGTTAATATAATTTGATGTTCGTATCTGAATGAAAGTGATCAACTTTACATTGAATACTGAAAGTGTCGAAACGTGATCATCAGTGAAACGTCAAAACTGCCCATGATTTTATGTTTAATTTTGACAAACTGTACTAGTAGTGGAACATAATCCAATATTTTCAGACTGTTCAGGTTATTGAATTTACTGTAGTGAAGCATCATAGTGCATAGTTGTTCTATCAAAGGTGTTGGAACATTTTTCAAACTGTACGTCTATGTTACGAACGACTGATATAACTAATCATATTTAACAGTATCGTCGAACTTTGATTCTCTTTTACAAGTGTCAAGATTATTAAGTGAGCATAAACTCGATACGGTATTTAAACGATCTAGTGCATTTAACATTCCATAAATATCCCAATAAGACTTGTGTAGCGTTACAAAAATGTTGCAAAGTTTGGGCTGAGAAAACTTCGGAGAAAGAAGACGAGCTGCTCGAACAAGTGGTATGTTTCGAGCTGTCAACGGAGAGATGGCGTTAGTAGACGAATAAGTTTGAATGGCGTCTTTAAAAGTAGGAAAGATCACAATATGAAGATAAAGTTGGAATTCAAGAGGACAAATTGGGGCAAGTGTGCGTTTATAGGAAGGGGAATTACGGATTGGAATAACATACCAAGGGAGATGTTCAATAAATAAGCAGTTTATTTTAAATCATTTAAGAAAAGTCTAGGAAAACAACAGAGAGGGAATCTGCCAACTGGGCGACTGTCCTAAATGCAGAGCAGTATTGATTGACTGATTGATTGATCAATCGAACACATCATTTCGGAGCATGAGGCAGTTTGTTCTCTCCAAAGCTTCAGATATTATCAGGAATAAGAATGAAAAATAGTAATACAAGCTTCAGAAAAGAAGGCGGATTTCAACGATATACTTTTTTCCATATAGAGTCCCTGAAATAATTATCAGATATAAAAATCCGAACAAGTAAATTTAAATCCGAGAAATAGCGTATTCACATTTTCAATAAGCGAGGACTTTCTATTTCTTGGGACAAATATAATTTGTCAGCAGAGAAAATGTAAAAAATATCGTCTGAATTAAATTTAGTCTGAAATATTTCCGATAGGTCTTTTAGTTTTTTTTTTTCGGAAAGAGGTCATATAAATGTCGCGATCCGTCCTAAATAGCGCTATCATGGAGTGAATACAACTGCGTGACAGAGCTGAGGTCGGGAAAACTACTATACCAGGGCCGACGACAGTGTTGGAGTCTGACGTTTAGTGCTAGCCGCAAGAAAACGTGACTCACTCTGATGGAAAATGGTCTTTTTCCATGGCAACGATCCCAACGATGCCACATTTTAGGATGCTATCGCCACGTGGCTTCACTTTCTCTCAGACAAAACCGTGTTACTGATAGTTTCATTCCTTAACGTGTTTATTTTCCAAATCTTATTTTTGTTGTAATTAGCGGTAGTTTATTTTTTTTATATAATCAGTTCACAATTTTCCTAATTTTATTCTTGAAATGTACCGTTAACCATCGGCGTTAAATAGCACGAATACCAATATGGGTAGTGTTCTATTCTGTATTATAAGATAACTTCCTAATGACTGGCTAATGGAAAATTCTATATGTTAGGCATCCACTGATATAATAATCAGTAATTGATTATTTTTTATTGATTACGAGATCGCATATTTATAAGCAAAGACGAGTTCGGTCTTAAATGCTGAAATTATTAGCTCGAGCTTAGGAATGGGACAAAGTTTATTAAATTCTATTAAGCTCACATGTTTCATTAAACACTCAGCTTATATCACAAGATGATATATCGCAGACAGAGGTAACTATGAAAACACAACGCACTTCATGGTTACCGCTTTCGCCGCTCCAAGGACAAGACTCCAACTCTCACGGGGCCCAAGTACAGACAACACTGCACAGTCAGCGCTGCCAAACCGTACGCGGAGATAAGCAACTCTCGACCACCTGTCGTTTCTCCGTTCCCACATCCGACAATAGCACAGTTTTCCTTATTTGTCCGATTCAGTGGCCGATATTTTAGTGACCTGCGTAACCGTGAGGTCTGTACAGGTGTGCTTATTAGCAACTAGCTTCAACCTGCGACTTCACCTGCATGGTCATGGTTTCATATATATTTGGAATTGCGCTCAAATGCTTACGTACAAATAACGAAGATTAAGTCTTTGCTATAATCGACTATCGATCTGACTCTCCTGCTACGAACAGTTACATGAAATTAGTGACGGTGTTTTCCACACAGTGCACACATGTATTCCAAGTTTGGGTCATGAAAGTTCTTATTACTTCATAGTTTATTATAAAAGCCCTGAATTGCGAGTATTATCAAGTCTGATCTTAATGGTCGGTTTTCGTTCGTCATCTCCTATCACTGCGTCAGTGGTGTAGAAGTGTGGAGAGATTCCTGCAGGTTTTTGTTTCCTTCTCTGGGTCACTTTAACTGCTAGAGTAGTAGCAGGTAGTGATAGGTTTTGACGTAGATCTTCTAAGTAGAATTGTTCTCTATTCAGTTCATAAACTAGACGAGAAGACGCTGTCTCCTAACACTCTTTCTTTTTTTACACTGAGTAGATACAAAAGTATGCTACCCAATCCGTAGAGAATGCGTGGACAGATTAGTTTATTTATTGCCTACAGTACTTTACAATTATCAAACAATGTCATGCATTTAAAAAACACACGTTCTAATTTACAGCTCATTTATGGAACATATGCACCTAATGGAAAATTCTAAATTCCCATGGAGGGAATTAGATATTTTTTCACCAATAGAGCATGTCAAAAATGTCAAAAACATATCAGATATAAGGCTTTCCAGGCGTTTTCTCTATTAACCAGCGTTTCGTCTTAGGTCTGACACTAGACTCATCAGATTGGGATGTGTCAGACCCTACCCACTGACGCTGGGGGGGGGGGGGTTTATGCAGGTGAACTTATCAGAAGCCCTTATAAGAGGCACAGTTTGATAACGGCATACGGGACGAAACGCTGATTAACAGAGCAAACGCCTGAAAAGTCTTACATCTGAGATGTTTCTGACATTTTTGACATGCTCTATTGGTGAAAAAATATCTAATTCCCTCCATGGAAATTTAGAATTTTCCATTCGGAATTGCTAGGCGGGCAATAATTCCATTGTGGAGACTTATCTCCCGTATGCAGTTACCAGACTGTGCCTCTTATAAGGGCTTCTGAAAAGTTCACCTAGACACGTAGATACACCCCAGCGTCAGTGGGTAGGGTCTGACACATCCCAGTCTGATGAGTCTAGTGTCAGACCTAAGACGAAACGCTGGTTAATAGAGCAAACGCCTGAAAAACCTTACATCTGTTATGTTTTTGACACGTAGGCACCTGTTAAATAAGTGATGTTTTAATGACTTTTGAAACATTTTCCCATTCAGATTTTGTGCATCCTTAGGCAGCTCGTTATAGAGCATGGATGACAAACCTTTTCCGACTAGCGTAGCAATCAAGGACTTGCTTCTTACTTTTTACTGTCAATAATAATAATAATAATAATAATAATAATAATAATAATAATAATAATAATAATAATAATAATAATAATAATAATAATAATAATATTTGCTCTTTTACGGTTTTCGGAGACGCCGAGGTGCCGGAATTTAGTCCTTTAGGAGTTCTTTTACGTGCCGGTAAATCTACCGACACGAGGCTGACGTATTTGAGCACCTTCAAATACCACCGGACTGAGCCAGGATAGAACCTGCCAAGTTGGGGTCAGAAGGCCAGCGCCTCAACCGTCTGAGCCTCTCATCCCGGCTTACTATCTAGTGTGCCACTAGTTATTTTCCTTTAAAATCACCATGACACCCCCTCATTTAACTACTTTCAGATATTAGATTGGATTACATCCGAGTAAAAATACATTCGACTGAATGTTTCGCGATTTCATTCTGAAATATCGCCGAAAATTACGTTTCAAAAAGCAGCTAAATTTAAAAAATAAGTTAATTATATTTTTCCTTTAACCTAATAACATTTGTAAAAATAATATGGCCATAGAATTAACTATCGCATACTTCTTCGTTACAGCGTAATGTTAAAATGGGGCATGTCGGTAGATTTTCGTCCTATTTATTACATGTTTAAAATACGTTAGTATGTTGCGCTGCGTGCAACAGAAGCTGTGTTAGCGTCTAACCTAGTGGCACGCGTGTCATAGTTTCGCCATCCCTCTTGAAAGAGTAACGGACCCTTCGCATATGGGCTATAGTCCATCTTTTTTGTGCTGTGGAGACTTCTGTAATTATAATTCCTATTTCTTGTGTTATAATTGTGGATCTCACAATTACTTATGGACAATGATTTATTGCGTTTTCAATAAATTATATTTTTAGACATATATCTGAAAGAAAGTGTAATAATGTTCTGTATTATGAAAGAATATTTTAACGTACTTCCATTCGCAATGCAAAAGCTGATCCTTAGAGCTTTCTTTTATAGAATAAGAAGTCGTTCAAAATATTAATTCGCTGCACAATCTCAGACAACTATACCATAGCTCAAAAGAGGGTATATTACTCCTACTTTCCTTTTTTTTAAATTTACAAGTTGCTTTACCTTACCATCACATGTACGGTTAGGAGTGGGAAGGAAGCAGCCATGGAATTAATTAAGGCACAGCCCCAACATTTTCCTGATGTGAAAATGAAAAACCATAGACAACCATCTTCAGGACTGCCGACGATGGGATTCGAACCAATTACCTCCAGAATGCAAGCTTATAGCCACGTGACTAACCGCACAGCCAGCTCTAAAACATTGGAAAATTTACAGATTATCTTTTCAGTTGTGTTACCTGAAAGCACGTGCATGTGTCTCATTCACTGGATTCGGTCTTTAATTCTTGGGAATATTAAACAGCGGCTTCCCCATTCTCATTCAAAACACGGAGGTCTAAATATTTTTCATCCCTTCCTCTGTCTGTAGATACCCTGATTACACACGTTCACAATCATGAACAATAACGTCCGGTGGTTACCTTCCGCGAGAGTTTGTGTTATTTAAAAGTGCATCCATAAAACAAACTTTTTCAAAAGTTTGCTCAGAGAGGGAGATATGTGTATATATAGAATCGTAAATATTTTCCCTAGCATAATTTTCTGCCTGTGGAAATCCCTATCTAAATTTTATGTACGTAACTCATGAAAAAAAATCCATTCGAAACTCGTTCTCTCCACGCAGGAGGGAGCTGTTCAGTGTTGCACACAGAAGCTAGGATTACAAACGGGAATCCGATTACGTCTAGCGGTTCAGCTGACTGGGTTTGAATAATAATAATAATAATAATAATAATAATAATAATAATAATAATAACAACGTCCGCCTCTGTTGTGTAGTGGTTGGTGTGATTAGCTACCACCCGCGGAGGCCCGGGTTCGATTTCCGGTTCTGCCACGAAAATTCACAAAGTTGTATGAGGGCTGGAACGGGATCCACTCAGCCTCGGGAGGTTAACTAAGTAGAATGGGGGGGGGGGGGTTCGATGCCTCCCTCAGCCATCCTTGAAGTACATTTCCGTGGTTTCTCACTTCTCCAGACAAAAGTCGGAATGTTACCTAACGTAAGACCATGGCCGCTTCCTTCCCTCTTCCTTGTCTATCCCTTCCGTTCTTCCCATCCCCCCACAAGGCCCACAGTGTCCTTGTTCAGCATAATTTAGCAGGCGAGGCCGCCTGGGCAAGGTATTGGTCCTCCACTCCAGTTGTATCCCCCGAGCAAAAGTCTCACGCTCCAAGGACACTGCTCTTCAGGCGGTAGAGGTGGGATCCCTCGCTGAGTCCGAGGGACAAACCAAACCTGGAGGGTAAGCGGATTAAGACAGAAGTAATAATAATAATAATAATAATAATAATAATAATAATAACAATAATCGCAGACACTGCATACGGATGGTGTTACGCTAAAGAGATCCTAGTAACTTTAGCATGATTTCCGGAAAGACTGAGAAAACTTTGGGTGCGTTCTTATTGTTTCACTCTGAATATATCCCGTGGCTATGATTTAGATCCCTTTTACATTGAACAGAACGCGTGGAGCACTGTTCCAATAATTAGATATGACTGTCTGATTTTAATTATTTTATGATTAATGTACTCAAAATTCATTACGCAATAGGTAACATAAATTGTACCCCATTTTGAGAAGATTGATGCACAATATTATGTCCATATTTGTCGTTATTATAAGTCTTGTATTGATATCGTACTTCCATCAATCCAGGGAAGAACGTAAACCCGTATCCTTGTCCGAGGTGGAACACCCTCCTCACCCAACGGAGCTGAGCTGCATTAGCTGGTTTATGATGTTAGCACAGCAAAGTTAAGTCAGAAATTTTACTAGCGTCTTCAGAATCTCTCCTGTCTTTGTTATCTGATCAAAAGTATTCTTGAAGCACGCTCGAACGCGTTTCAAATGAAATCCTTTGGAGCGAAGTGAACTGTACAACAGGGGTTCATGACAACATTCGAAGTACACGGAGAAGCGTGCCGGTACCACTTTAATGGGAGGGTCTTACCAGTACCAGAAAGCTAGCACAAATATCTGCAGTGCAGTAGCATCATATACCACCCCTCCTGCTCATTTGAATTTCTGGTACTACTGGGAAACGAACCCAGGCCGTAGTAGACTGCAACTAATAACGCTAACCGCTATACTACGGAGGTGTACATAATTATTCATTAATTATCACACAAAACTAAAATGAAATAAATTTTGAAAATTACTGAAGTATGTTTTGTAATGTAGTCCGCCTCTATGGTGCAGTGGTTAGTGTGATTATCTGCCACCCCCGGAGGCCCGGGTTCGATTCCCGGCTCTGCCACGAAATTTGAAGTGGTACGAGGGCTGGGACGGGGTCCACTCAGCCTCGGGAGGTCAACTGAGTAGAGGTGGGTTTGATTCCCACCTCAGCCATCCTGGAAGTGGTTTTCCGTGGTTTCCCACTTCTCCTCCAGGCAAATGCCGAAATGGTACCTAACTTAAGGCCACCACCGCTTCCTTCCCTCTTCCTTGTCTATCCCTTCCAATCTTCCCCCCCCCCATGACCCCTGTTCAGCATAGCAGGTGAGGCCACCTGGGCGAGGTACTGGGCATCCTCCCCAGTTGTATCCCCCGACCCAGAGTCTGAAGCTCAAGGACACCGCCCTTGAGGCAGTAGAGGTGGGATCCCCCGCTGAGTCCGAGGGAAAAACCGACCCTGGAGGGTAAACAGATTACGATACCATGTTTTGTAATGTAAGCTAACATTGCAAAATCAGTGTTATTCCATCACTGAACCAAAACAAACCAAAATCCACGGCGCAACAGCCCCGAAGGGGTAGCGATCGCTGCTCATCCCTAAGGCTCGAAGATCACGAGGTGTCCTGTGGTGAGTACGACCAATCTTCTCGGCTTTCTAGACTGGATCCACTATCTCACTGATACCTCTTCAACTGTAATCATGTAGGCAGAGTGGATGTCGAACCAGCTCTCAGGTTCAGGTAAAAATACCTAATATAGCCGAAAATCGAACCCGGGATTTCAGGGTAAAACGGCAGGCACGCTACCCCTACACTTCGGGCCGGGCTCTTCCGTCACTCAACTTTATGTTAATCTGAATTAGCGTCGACATCATCTTCCATCTGTATTTAACTTCCTTCTATTGGATTATAAATACCGCACGGTTGTCTCTTGCATAACGAAAATATGCTTTGAGCTTTCGTTTGGAGTCATTAACTTCTTTTCTTAAATGTCACTTGGTACAGTTTAGCGTAAGACCGAAGAGTAAACAAAGACTTGGATAATTTAGGCCCATCGAATCACAACCGACAAACATGCCTCTTACTACGAGGAGCAAGGCACGAGATTTCACCGACAGCGGATCTGGCATGGTGTAAGCCGGGACTTAAGAGCATCTGCGACAAGCGAAATGGAGAAAAGGATCAGATTATACGACGCATGTGAATAGCTCGGACTAAAATGAACTAAGGGAGAAAATGCACCAACTATGGAAGACGGAAAGAGGAACGGAGACGGCAAGAAATTGATTCAATGGCAAAGAAAAATAAAGAATAGGGTTAGATAAGCCGAAAGATGAAGGCTAAGGAGAAGTGATAAGTCCCATTCAGACTGTCTGCTCATATGATTCTATTGTGCAGCGTGAAATCCTCTGCCCAAAGCAGACACCCTAATTTTGCTCCACGACCATTTCTCTTGCAACTACATTGATTAAGAAGATCTTTTGCCATCTTTTTTTCCATTCTGCAAACTTTCATCATGTGAAAAGTAGAACTATAAAATCATTCTTTTCACTGATGCGACTGAAATCTGATAACGGATTGAACTGTTCAACAGAGCCTCGACTACCTTTCTTTGTTACACCAGATGTATATTTACACAGCACGGTGACTGAATGATTACTTCCAATATACCTGCCAAATTTGTGGAATGGTCCCTTTAAACAACAATCATCATCATCAAATCTGTAGAAAGAATATCCACACAAGCAGAATAACGCACGACTACTGCAAAATAGAAATGATTTAACACTACCTAACGTAGAAGCTTAGCACCTCACTTATATTATAATACAAACAATCAGATATCACAGCTGAAGACTCCAGCAATGACGAGATTTTTCAACTTTGCATGGGAAGTATTGGTAATAACCTTAGCCGGCAATTCTCAAGTCGAGTAGCTGTTACCTTGTTGGTGTGCCATGTTGAGATATTGCATTCTAATACAGAAAGTTGGCACAGAATATCCACCATGGACCTAAGTACACGCCTGAACACGTCTGATCACCGATTTTTTGACACGCTCGAATACGCCAGCACTCTGTCCGTAACAGCACACCTGACTCCAAACTTAATCCTTGCATATGAACAGCAGATATTTTTCATATTATTGTGTCAAGAAAAACGGAAAAAGGACTTGCGTACAAAAAAGATGTTAAATAACTAAAATTATACTGATCATACATCAATAATATGAATATTTCATTTAACGTGTGTTCAAAAGAAAACAATTGTTACTTCGTAATGTTTCTCTTATTAAGAATTTTATTAGACAAATGTATTTCGGTAATCACGAAAAAATAAGGTTCTGCTTTCATTCTGAGTCAAGTACTTGAACACGTGCTGTAAGAAGATAAAAAATAAAAAATATAACTTCTAAAAGTGAATAAATAAGAAATAAAACGCAGCTCCTTTGACCTTTGCAGAAGATATGGCACTAAATCGCTATAATTATCAATCAATCAATCAATCAATCAATCAATCAATCAATCAATCAATCAATCAATCAATCAATCAATCAATCAATCACTACTGATCTGCATTTAGGGCATTCGCCCATGTGGCAGATTCCCTATGTGTTGTTTTCCTAGGCTTTTCTTAAATGATTGCAAATAAATCGGATTTTTTTTAAACATCTCCCTTGGTTAGTTATTCCAATTTCTAACTCCCCTTCCTATAAACGAATATTTGCCCCATGTTGTCCTCTTGAATTTCAAATTTATCTTCATATTGTAATCTTTCCTACTTTTAAACACACAACTCAAACTTATTCGTCTACTTATGTCATTCCACGCCATCTCTCCACTGACAGCTCGGAACATACCACTTAGTCGAGCAGTTGGTCTCCTTTCTCCCAAGTCTTCCCAGCCCATTGCAGTAATTTTTGTAACACTACTCTCTGTCCGAAGTCAGTCTTTGGACTTTTTCCAGTTCTTAAATCAAGTAATCGTGGTGAGTGTCCCATACACAGGAACCAACCATACTCTAGTTGGGGTCTTACCAAAGATTTATACGTCCTCTCCTTTACATCCTTACTACAACCCCTAAATACCCTCGTAACCATGTGCAGAGATCTGTACCCTTTATTTAAAATCCCATTTATGTGATTACCCCAATGAAGATCTTTCCTTATATTAACACCTACGTACATACAATGCCCCCCATAAGGAACTTTCACACCATCAACGCAGTAATTAAAACAGAGAGGACTTTTCCTATTTGTGAAACTCACAACCTGACTTTTAACCCCATTTATCATCATAACATTACTTACTGTCCATCTCACAACATATCGAGTTCATTTTGCAGTTGCTCACAATCTTGTAACTTATTTATTATTCTATACAGAATATAGGTATTGAAATACATACTGGATTCTTACATCGTTTCGTAGCCACTCTGAATAACTGAACCGACGTCAGAAATCTAATTGTTCACGAATGCAAACAGACAGGCGCCTTTGAAAATAATTTTGGGTACAAGCACCTCTACTACTACAGACTAATACCGTAAAAGAATCACAACTCACAGTAACTGGGATACAGCGTAACAGGTGTAGAGTACATACCTGTAAAGAGAACGAAGTTACATTATTATTATTATTATTATTATTATTATTATTATTATTATTATTATTATTATTATTGAGTTTTTGCATAATTTTAACAACCGCAACTAAAACACTTAGGGCACATGTGTTAAGATATTTAAATAACAAGCTCTGGACAAGGCTCTAGCCTTCTGAGCCCGAGTTGGCGGGTTCGATCCAGGTTCAGTCTAGTGGTATCTGAAGATGTTCAAATACGCCAGTCTCGTGTCCGTGCATTTACACGCACGTAACACAACTCCTGAAGAAAAAAGAAATAATAATATCATAATATTAATTAAGGGCATAGCTGTAGGCATTTTCCCTCATTTAAAGCTATAAGCCAACAGCAGGATGGTTATCGAATATTAACTTATTTGTTAACTTGGTAGTTTTGCAGTGCTCATTAGTCGAGCAATTTGAAACTCAATTCTTTTGTAGTATTGGATTCAGTGTCAACATACAGATCAAGATTAACTGATTTCCATCTTGATAACTGCTTACGTACTACGATCTCCAATGATATTCTTGACATCATCACGTTGGCTGACGCTATGGAGGGCGAAGTTTCACAATGATGATATCGGTACTTAAATGATGTTCCGCCATTTACAGAGTGTATATATTTATGTTCATCTGAATATTCATTAAGTGATTCCTTGGCTGTATCGTCAGCGTACTGGTCTTCGGTTCAGAGGTCCCTGAGTTTGATTCCCGGCCATGCTGCATTTGGTTAATTCCTCTGGTTCGGGTGTTTGTTTCCGTCTCAACACATATCTTTTCATATCTGCAATACGTAGTGAATATGTTCCTCCAGGAAGGAAGAGCATCTGGCCGTAAAACAGGGCCAAATAAATAAATAAATAAATAAATAAATAAATAAATAAATAAATAAATAAATAAATAGTGATAACCTCAACAAACTGGGATTAAAACCAAGAATAAGAACGCGAAGGAGAAGAAGAAAAAAAAGGAGACGAATTAACCGATTCCAAAACAATATTCATACATTAGTTTCTAAATAGTGCAGGCACATTGTACTATTTCTCAAAAATATCAAGCTCAAATATTCAAATCTGTAGCAAAATACAAATCTTATAATTTGTGTTTTGTTTATTACGATTAAACCATGTTTGTTCTCATTTGTCACTAATAAATAAATAAAAGATTACAATTCAAATTGAAAAATAGATACACTGCTTCGCACCCTGACAGTAAATCACATTTTGGAAAATAATTCTTCATATTAAATGGCTGCCTATGCCTGCTGGAGGCATTCAAAGAAGTAATACATGCAGAACTTCGATAAATATCTTAAAACTATCCGAGAAAAAATGGCAAGCAATATAAAGAGGAAATTAGCTCTGGCTCATTGTGAATTCAGTTTCCGTCTCTTGTGGGCAGAGATCAATTACGTTACTTGGTCAATATTTCCCCCTCCAATCAGATTGGTATGGAATTCCTACCAACCTGAGGTCGCGGTCTCCGCAAATAACTCGGCTATTCCGCCTCCCTCCCTTACTCTGTCACCCAATCCAATCAGTTGAAACACTGGGCTGAGGAATGTAGCAGCGCAATTACCTGGCTACTGGATCACATCAGGAATTCTTCGCTCCGTCGCTCATATGGTCTCGATTCCACCACAGAGGAAAGATGACGCGTGACAGGAAATTTCAAGGGAATGAGAAGAATCCTAATAAGACATCGCAAGTGGCAGCCAAAGATACACCAGACAAGATACTTTATCCGGAGACCGTGTGATGTTTCATTCTTCGAAGAGCAGAGACAATTTTATAGATCCGCCAAAACGTGTGCTTTCTGTCACTTATTCTTTTTCTTCGAACAGTTCTCCTAAATCTAATCAATCGATATATAGTAAAAATAAAAATGAAAATAGACATAAATTAACGAGGCACTTTCAGAAACCTAATAAAAGAAATCTTGGTACCAAGGAACCTTAATTGGGCGGCGTGATTAGCTCAGTGACTTAGCTTTTGGCTTCCCACCCGGAAGGCTGAGGTTCGAATTCCGATCGATGCTGGGTCGATATGTTCATCTCAAGTATCAACGTGGCGGCGTCATGTAGAAACTTTTAAATATTAGAAAAATAAAATGTTTTGTACTCCCATTTACTTTGAAGCACACAAAAAACTGAATGTAATTCCAAAATTCCCAAAATTGAAAGTTATTTGTTGCCCAATATTACGCACGAAAAACTATCATACACGATTTTAAACAGCATTTGATCTGCAGGATCTCGTAAAAATATTTAAAACAAGAAATGATGCATCAATAAGAAAGTCACAAGGAATACTGGAATCAGTATTGGTGTTGATAATGTAACATGGCCCATTCCATTGCTATTTATCGGAGAATACTTTTAAGTTCAATGCGATTGGTAGAGGCAGGGAAGCTCTCCAGCATCACTAATAATTTATATTTATAAATTGCATATCGAAATAACTAATATATGTATTTCTCCCTCTAAATCACCTAGAAAAACATACATAACATTCATACATAACAGAAAGGTGTGGACAGACAATGCAACAAAATGAAAGATAAGTACAAGTGTAAAGTCGTCTGAAGAGGAAAAAAGAGGATAAATTATACGTCAAGGAAATACAATAGAATTTTCTTAATCGGATTCCCTTTGAACTTTCTTGATAAGCTATAGTAAACAACACAACACTTGAAACACTTGAAACACAACACTTAAAGGTATCTAATTAAATACAAATAATCACCATAACATAACACATTCCGCAGAAGATTATAATGAATATCTGCGAACCGTAAGATAGCTAGTAGTCGATAACAGACTTCTTCACAACTGTATAATATTCAAAAGCTATCATTTTCCCATGACACGTCCACTTTGTCAAATTATACAGGAAATTAAAGTAGAAGATATCATTCAGATTAACGAGATGGACTTTTTGTAAACTTCAATTCGTAAAGAAAATAAAGATTACGTGACAAGGGCATAACTCTGGCGGTAACAACACGCATAATTTATGCGAATGTTCCCATATCTCGGCCGAAAATTCAAAAGACGTTACATATTTCACATTTCAAAGCAATCAGGTAAAGCAAAAATCTACTTTTACCAACCATATACTCAACAAAATCTATCAAACCACTGCTCTCAGCACATAACAACAACAACATGCACAGTTTTAATAATTTAAAATTTGGTTTACGTCGCAGCCACACAAATAGGGCTTATGGCGACGATGGGATAGGAAAGGGCTATGAGCGAGAAGAAAATGACCATGGCCCTAATTTTCGTACAACCCCGGCATTTGCCTGGTGTGAAAATGGGAAACCAACGGAAACCATTTTCAGGGATGCCGGCAGTGGGGTTCGAAGCCACTAACCCCCGAACACACAGCTACGTGACCCATACCGCGCAGTCACCTGCTCGGTGTCTAAAATATCTCTTACATTGTTCATCCGCTGATGTTCTTTAAGCACCGAGGTGTTCGCTTGAATAATAATAATAATAATAATAATAATAATAATAATAATAATAATAATAATAATAATAATAATAATAATAATACAAAACCTGTCAAAACATGACGATCAATGGGCTGAATATTTTGTGAAGGATATACATATATAAGACATTCTTTCTAGAATTATTTCTTTGGTAGTACTGCAACATTAAAAATATCAAATGTTCGCACTCCTGACATTCCAACATATGCCATGTCTGAAAACTGGATGAGATAAACCGAACCCTGCACATTTCAGTGTTACCCCTCGAGCTTTATTGATCGTGATACAAAATTCCAGGCAAATTGGATATTGCTCCCACTTAAAAGAAAATGGAAGTGTTTTATCTGATAGAGTTAAATCATCTCGAGTTGATTGAATTATGTATATCATCCAGAGGGATTCCAGTTTGAATTTGAATGACAGTTCACTGATCGACCGTTGGGAAGCAAAATGGTGGCATTTCCTGTCCACGCCATTCATATAACACGAAGCCCTAAATTAAAGCACCTTTGTATTAGGCATCGGTATACATATATATTTTCCAGTGCGCAGGTGACCATGGATAAAAATGCATTCTTTACATATTTGTGTTGTTTTGTTTGGGCAAGTAAGAATTCCGTTAATATAATTGAAAGTTGCTCCTGGTTTGCTATCAGTACAATGTCGGACAAATTAGAATTGAAAATTGGTACATTAGCACTTTGCTCCTAGTAAAAGTGTAATCCTTCGGGTTTCCATGACCGTAAATTATGATACGGCGTATCCACTCACTTTTCTTTAACTACTGGAGTGGAAGAAGTTCACAGCCTTAGTTTTATAATTACAACATGGAGAAAAAGACCTTTACTTTTCTCCGAAATCTCTTCAAGCTCGCGAATAAGGAGAGCTACAAAGAGTCAGTAACATTGCGCTGAATAATTTCTTCTCGATTAAGCGACCAAATACTTTAAATTTGCAACACAGACTGGAACAGCTGACCAGGAAGACGTCCAACTGCGCATGCGTGTTTGCCCCACCCCACTTCCGCCGCCCGTTTAGCATTATATGCCAAAGCGCACACACTATCCAGATGGCCTTGAAGTACTGGCGAACGCTTTGGCAAATCACAGTGCTAAATTTTTCTTAATGTAAAAACATACGGGAAAAATGTTTTTTGAAGACACACTGCTGATATACAGGCCAAGAGCTTTCGTCAGAATGCCTTGCGATATCAGTCGGTTCAGCCTTTCTCTCAAATTCACGGTAATGAAAACAGCAGTGTTTTAAATATATAGATTATAGTATTATTATTAATAATAATAATAATAATAGTAATAATAATAAAACCTCAGCTACCGCGTGCAGACATTTTTGGCGCTATCTAGGCTTCCTGCGTGACCAATGTTGACCTTTACTAGTTGGAAGGGAAATTGTACTGTGTAGTCTATGGCTGAGTTTAAATTAATTTTGATGGGTAAACAGAAAATGTGTCACTAGAGTTCTTTTATATGCCAAAATGGTACGATATGGAGTATCGAATGGACTTTCTTCAAACCTTAAAGTATCAGACTGCCTCTGTCGGGTTTAAACGCGCGATCTTAGGATCCGGGCTTCAAAGGTGGACACTCCACCATTCATCCACAAAGAGATGCGGTTAGAGAGGACGGTGCTTCTAAAGATATGCTTAATGAATATATGGTCGGGAACAACGTCAACTGGGTATGTTAGTGTTAGAGGGTTGGCCATGCTGATATATAATTTGAAAGAAATATTTAGATATTTCACACCGTTGTTATTTTATCAGCTGCTGGAGTTAGCCAATTAGATCACGTCACGGGCAGATTCAAATGGCTTACGATGGCCGTGAGTGCACCACTCGAAGAATGAAACTTCGCCTGGGAAGGGGTTTGAACACAGATCTCCAAGCTGAGAGGATCGCGCCCAAGTAAGTACGCTACGGTGATTCTGGCTGAAGCCAGCGGTAGCCGTTCTTAAGTCACGTACAGATTCGGCGACACCACCGCGCAAAGCCCATATGAAGACGCCCCAAAAGCGATTTGATGGATTAATTTGAGCAGCTAATAAAATTACAAAGGGGTGAGATATGGAATTATTTCTTTCAAATTATTCATCAGTATGACCAACCCTCTAACACTCATTTATACCAGGATCACGCTGTTTCCGACCACCCTGTAGATGTAATCGATATACTGTGAACGTTCTCTGAGTCCCTTGCTTTGCTTCTTCGACTCAAGTAGATGTACGAATGGGTGATAATCTACTCTGGATTTCATCTTCCTACAACAGGAGATCTTCGAATATCCGGTTAGAAGATTACCGCATTGCTAATGAACACAAAGGACATTCCGTCTTGCTGCCACTGGGGAGTGCCAGTGATTAGCGGTCAGCACACAAAGCCAGTTAGTATGCCATTACCGGGTCGTCGCGGGACTCCACACACAATAGAAGCCAGCCCTCCGCTACGGGCACATGCTGTTTATACGTCACACTAAGACGTACCCCTTTCCTCGACCGAGAATAAATTAGAAATTGGCTGCAAAATATTCTCCTTTGTGACAATAAACCAAGGTCTGTTTTAAATTGTAGAAAACCACGGAGATTGTTGATTTTTTAAGAGGGGTGAGAGGTCTACTTCTATACCTACAAGACAATCCCGGAGATTGTTGGTTTAAGAAGCGAGAGAGGTCTATTTTTGTTTGTGTCAGAAAAACATGGTCAATGGCAGTTCAAGAAGCAAGAGAGGTAAATTTTTATTTGTGGTAGACAATCTTAGCGATTGTTGGTTTAAAAGTAAAGAAGGGTTCATTTCTTTTAACAATTGCTTCATTTCACAAATTCCATATGCGTCGGTTGGGATTCGTATTGCTCCTTGACCCTATGTTCACCTTGATGAGAAGCCAGTTGAAGCCTCCTGCACACGGGGACGGTAGTGGCGGCCAGTAGTAGCCTATACTAGCCAGTAATGGCCGCTATGAATTATCCCTCTACTGTCCCCGTGTGCAGGGATACTTCCGCTTCAACGACCAGTCGACTGCTGGCGGCAACCAAACTGAAGCATGTTTGAGTTTAGTGGACACCAGAGGGCCAGTAACAGGGTCACGTGACCTAGTGGCAACAATTATTGGACGTGTCCTAAAAGGTACAGGCCACCAGTAGAGCGCTAGACTCTGGTGAAGGAGGAACTACTTCTGGGATTTATTTTACGTATTTACTTTCGTTGCGAAATGTGTTCACAATTTGAAGAAGCGTCGACAATACCAACTCTAGTGTAAAATGTAATACAGACAATATCGGTACATTTTTAGAAACTTTCATAAATAGTGAACTACTATGGAACGTTACTCATTCTGATTATGTCAACAAGGCAAACAGGATGAGTTAAATGAAGGGTGAATTTACAGGACTAGGAATCGCACTTCCCGACTTGAGTTTTTGAGAGCCTGAATAAAGGCTTTAAAGGCTATGTACAGAGGTGAACTCCTGAAAGTGAATGAATCAAAAGGAAGTGGAGCGGGCACTGACTACATTTACGTATCCTATTTTTGGTAAATATTTCTTGAAGCTCTTCGCTCAAACAATGTAAAGTATCACTTACAGCTTCCTCGTACTCTTCACCAACCTCCTCCATGGTCTCACACATCCTCTGACAATGTTGCACTCGCCACGTCCTCACAAAAACTAGCTACTGGCAGCCACTAGAACATTAAAATGGAAGACATTACTGTCCTCGTGTATAAGCCTACTGTCCGGCCATTCCACTGGCTTTATTCCTTTCCACCACTACTCCTACTTCTGCATCTTCACTACTTCTCTTTCCTCTCCCTTTTTTCATATCCTGTTTCTCATTTTCTATTCCTCCATGTCCCAATAAGTAATAAATGCAGATTTCATCAGTGTATCGGCACCACAAAGTTCAGGGCGGTTCCATACTAGGATGTCATGGCAGCCACACAAACAGCGATGCCATGGTGTCCGGTAACAGATGAGACCCCAATTAAACTGACAAAAAAGCTCTGAGCTTCGATGCCAGTCGAATGAACAGTAGTTTAAAAATTGATATTGAAGAGGTGATGGCAGTAATTGCGTGTTCGTGGCGTAGGAAAGAGGAACATAAAAAGAAACAGAAATGTATCCTTCTGTAGCTGACCGTCCTATAAGTGGGAAATATACTCACATTCGGTCCTCTTAATCAGAAAAAGTATATGCAGATTCTATTGTACAGTCCGTCTAGGCTCGTTCGTGTCAGGTGATCATAGCAAGTGATTATCATTTTTTGAATGGTGTCCGTTATCTTTCCGAACAAGTCTCATGGTTGTGCCTTTTTCCTGCAGTCAACATTTTCTTCAACTAATTCCAAGACTTTCTTCAGAATCTTCCTTTCCTTGGCAGCAGTTTTATTATTATTATTATTATTATTATTATTATTATTATTATTATTATTATTATTATTATTATTATTATTATCATGCTCCGTTTCAGCCGTTCTTCCGCCGAAATGTTCCGCGGTTTAGTAGGTTATGTGTCTGGACCATCCCTTAAACCCGAAAGTTCTTTTTTTCCTAACGCTGGTCCTCTCCATTATGTCCTCTGGTCTTATATAATTTATCCACATGTCTTTGTGCACCTCCTCCAGACAGCGGGGGATGAGATTTCCATTTCTCTTGTAAAGTGAGCAATTTGTGAGCCAATCTCTCCGGATTCATTCTCTTCTGGTGGACATGAAAGGTTAACCTTCGTTTCATTATAACGGTGGTGATCTTTTCGATTCTCGCATACAGTTCCTTGTTTGACTTCAGGTGGAAGATAAAACCCTCGGACACTTTCTTAGAACACAAAATCTTCGTGAGGAACTTCCTTTTATTTTCCTCAATCGACATATCTTACACTTTTGCTAGCGTTTCTACAGCGTAAAAACATGCTGGTCTGATTACTAGGCATTATTATTATTATTATTATTATTATTATTATTATTATTATTATTATTAATACGGTGTGTTTTACTAACTTAGGAACAATGCCTTCTGGTAGTTTTATTAAAAACATAAAATTTAAAAACCGGCATTCCAGTGCATTGTAGCGTGTCAAGTAGTAGTTTCTAATTCCCTCAGTACTGTATATGACATTCTAAAATTACACATTGAAATAAAATAGTGATGAACAAGTCAATAGCATAGTGGGCTATCGCGTAGCAATCCTTATTATTACTTATAACAGTAAAATCCTCCACTTAAAAAAAAGTATTAAGAATTAAGTACCAATTACAAGAATGTATTGATAACTAGCAGAAGCTTCCCCTACATCAAAACTTGGCTGCAAAACTTCACAACGGCTCCAGGAACTCATCGGAAAAGTTTAGCAGGCATCCTCCAAATATCCACTTACCATCCTTTACTGCAAAGAACAGTATAAAGTGTCAAGTGGAACCATAAAGGTATTAGTTATAGCTGCCAGGAGACCTATTGCAAAGTTTCGTTATGAGTTGCTCACCAAGTTTGGGCTCAACAAAAGTCTTATTTTCTAAACTGGTATAATAATTGCACCCAAAAGACTCTCTGAAACCACATATTAGGAATATAGTAAGACTATCACCGCATCACATATTTTTTCACTTCTACCGTATATGTAAACACTAACTACTGAATTTCGTCCATATTCAATCATGAACAGTAGATCTGCCAATCACAGCAATTAATCTACAATTCTTTAATGGAAGAGAGGGGATTGAAATTAATTTGACTATAAAGCAGTTCACCCTAGGTCCTAATATATTCTTGGATTCTTCAATTAAATCCGAATACGTAGCCGAGCGGCGTCGTAAGTTGCCCTCCGAATTGTTTCAGTTCCGCTTTAAAATATAACAGCCTCATGCCACACGCTGCTGTAGTAATAATTAAGAGGATATGTGGATTTTTGTTAAGTACCACGACACTGAAAATAATAATAATAATAATAATAATAATAATAATAATAATAATATTTGATTTACGTCCCTATAGTGATGTTAGTTAGGCCTCTCCGGTATTTCTTTGACTGTGCTCTAATCTATTCAGAAAATACAAACTATTAGAGCGTAAAAGTTATATCTTTTGGGACTAGATGCCTATAGCAGCAATGTTGTAGTGCTAACTTGTGTTAGGAGACTAGAAGTATTATTGTGAATATTTGTGCTTCAAGGTTGGATAGCCTTGCTGTTTACCTTTTTTTTTTCTCCTATCAGATTTCGCACTCTCAATTGTTCCTCCACCAATTAGAAAAGGCATCATTGTTCTGGAATTGTCTGCCAGATCGGAGACAGCTCCGCGACTAGAAGTTTACAAGAGTATGTGTATGTCTAACAAATAGCCTACCCGTATGGCGCGGCTCAAGCGCTCAACACCCTACAGGATCTGCAAAACAGGCCCTCGCCTAACTCCTTTACTACTATAACTAAAGGGTTGCCTAGGCACAGGGTCAAGTCGACAGTGCAAGGAGACTATAAGCAACACGTCAAACACACGCTAGTAACGTACGGCCTAATAGGCCTAAAACATTTTCATACATACTGGAAAGTACAAAATTGAATACAGTAAATAATAATAATAATAATAATAATAATAATAATAATAATAACGCAAAATTGTGAGAGGAATCTTGGGATCAAAGTACAGAAATGGAATCCATCAAAAGAGATCCAACGAGGAAGTCTACAGGAAAAATATAGAAAATTACCGACACAATCAGAAAAAGACGGGCACGATTCTACGGTCATCTGAAAAGAATGGACGGAAGAAAGTTAACTAAAGAAATCTTTCACTTTTTGATTCAAACCCCAAAAACCACAATTCCCTGGTTTAGAAATACCAAAGAAGACCTGCAAATGTTACATATCTCAGCTAAAGACGCCCTTAACAGAGATCTCTTCCGTAAGAAAATATTGACGAACGGGCTAAACCGAGAGAAAACCTGGTGGCCCTTGGACAGAGGAGCGTAAGCAGGCCCACTCGCAAAGAATGAGGGAAATTTGGGCTCTACAGAAGGCCAAGTTCAGTGTCAAATGCAACAAGACTTAACGTGGTCCTTGATGGCCCCAGCGAATTATATATATAATAATACATATTACAAAGAATTTAACAGTTATTCATATCGTACAATAAATTTTGGCTTAGGACATTGGTCGGCGGTCGCATCATCCATTATCTACTTGTTACCCCTTGGGGGGGGGGGTAGAGGGAACAAAATGGAGTCGCATAGAGTTCAGATCAGATATCCGATCGCTATATGAGCTGGGTGTGTTTGAGCCAGGGGTCTAACTACCATAGATTGTTGTGTATGCTACGTACTAGGAGCTATCCTTTGTGTCGAAATTCAGTATTCAAAGTTATAGGGATAATACTGTAGGAGAGATAAACACATATTAAGTAACCATAGGTAAGAACTCAACAACTAACGAACATTTTGAGATGACTGAGAACAAAACTATTAAATGTCAATTTAACTGTAATATTTTACAAAAAATGTTGAAAAGTCAGCCCGTCCAGCTTCAATACACGTTCTGCAACAACGTTCCATTGCCGGCGATATGTTCAAAGACCCCAGGCATGTGCTGTACAGAGTTCGTAGCTGCGAACACCCGAGCGACGAGCTCTTCCTCTCGCTCTGCTCTGAACGAACGAAAACGTACTGCATGTTATCGAGAGAGAGAGATTCATTAAAGAAATAATAAATCGTCTGTCCTCCAATGAGGGTGACCATTCGAACCCGGAATACAATTAAGGTCACAATTTTTATAGAATTAAAAACACCAAAAGTGGAGATTTATAATTGTTAATGTTGTTTTTGTCTACTTTATCCCCAGGGGATGAGGGTGGGGGTTTGGGCCAAGTGCGTAGCCAAAGGGGGATTACTGGTGGTTAGAACCCCCTATGGAATTCTTACAAAAGAAAATAAACAGAAAATGACAATAAACAAGTGAATGTCGACTCAGTGCGTTGGCAATTTTGAACATTTACATAGACATAATTGTAAAAGCAACAGATATTTTCTAAGGAGCCTAGAAAGGATTCTAGTTTGTAATCAGAATATACCGTTCACCGTAAAACTATTCACCTTGATCATATTGTTCTTGTTCTGTATTTTAATGTACGATTTTGTGGTGTATCAATACTGCAATCTGAATTTCAAAATACTTTACTGGTATCAGTGTTCTTATAATGACACTCACGCACAAGCACCTCCATTATGTTCCATCATCATTTTGTAACTATAAACACCCCTCCCCCTCTAACGGTCCATCCTGGCTACGCAACTGGTGAGGAATGATAATCACGTTACTAGATACAGATGAAAATTCATGATACGATGGTTTTGAAGAACGAGAGAAACGATTTATATCTCCTTTAAAATTAAGTTTCAGATTTTGCCAGTCAATACTTCGTTTGAAACACACAATTATTAAACAAACAAACAAACAAACAAACAAGTCTCTTCTATCATTTCTGGGAGTTTGAGTATTTAATTTTTATACACCCTGTAATAATATTGATACGTACAAGAAGGATTTATGGGATAGAGGCCTATGTACGTAAATTATAATTACGTTTGAAACATTTATTTAATAAAAATATCTTCGGTATTTTGCGTTATTAATAACTGACTTCTCTGACGGCTTTCGGAGACGCCGAGGTGCCGGAATTTTGTCCCTCAGGAATTTGTTTATACGCCAGTAAATCTACCGGCACGAGGCTGAAGTATTTGAGCACCTCCAACTGCTATCAGACTGAGCCAGGTTCGAACCTGCCAAGTTGGGGTCAGAAGGCCAGTGCCTTAACCGTCTGAGCCACTCAGCCCGGTTGCATTATTAGTTATAATTACACTCAGTTTTCTCCCGCAGTTGCTGGTCACCTGTGAATGGAAGAGGAGAGTATTCTAGTCATTCATTCATTCACTCATTCATTCATTCACTGAACAGACAAAATGAAGCTTTAGAATGATTTTTAGCGTTTTCAGGTTTTATAACATTACAAATGGTCGTTTAAACTGATACATGTAAAATGTAAGAAGTGTAACACGTAGCATAAATAATTTACAGATTACTCCCTAAATTCGTAGTGACAAGTTATTCACTCGTAAAAGAGAATATTTTTTTAATGGCTTGATACATTGCAATTTCAACTACAATGAGGTGGATTATCATATTCTCCTCGCATAGAACGGACCAGGGAAGGGAATAAGAGAAACATTTTCACTGCGGCACGTTTCCTCGTTATGTAGAAACAAAACAGGACGGCTAAACAGCTCAATAGAATCTAGACCAGAAAGAGGGAATTAAAATTCTGTTACAACTGTGAATACGCGCTTTGTTAGTAAACGTGGTTTTCCCAGAACTCGTAATCCTATGTCATGTTTTACAGGACACGTTTTATCAGCCTCATAAAAATATGAAATTCTCGACAATCATAAATATAAGTGTATGTTTCAGAGCATTTTTCAATAATTTTAATTTAATTTAAATGATATCGTACCGTATTTTTATAGCCAGCTAACGATCCATGCGTCAGTTACCGCAGTGCCGATAGATTATTTTATTCAGGTAAAAGCACACACACGCAAAAAAATAACAAATGCAGTTAAACATCATTAGTCTATATGAATTCTCGTGTTGACATTTTATTCTGAATGCAATAGTAGAATAATGTGTAAATAAGTTTTAACAGTATTTGATAAATAATACGGTAATAATAATAATAATAATAATAATAGTATTCAGCGTATTTTCGAGGTTTGTAGGGAAGAGTACGTGACTTTATCAGCGAGAGAATCGTACGTTATTTTGGTCACGGAGCAACAACAGAAATAATTGAACTAGCAATGATGGAAGGTAAATCAAATGATACGAGATATTAAGACAGAGTTTCTGACTCCAAAATTAACAAGTTATATTCCCTCCATTCAAGTCGTTAACACAAACAGACATAGGCGCAAGTCGCAAACGATCGGCCATTGGACGTATGTTCATAAGAACGTTTAGTGTTGTTTTGGGGTGAACACGCCCCAATTACTTCCTACATTTTTGGGAATATTCTGTTCATGGGACTATATAACTGATGAAGTCTCTATATTCGCTCTTTAAGAATGGAGAACAGTATCAGAAAATTTCTTTAATAACATTTCAATAAAACAATCCCATGTATCGTCTTATGAACTTATGATAGTGAAATAAAGCTCGAAAGTAACGCCATTGATCACCTTGTTTAGGCAGAATGTAACAAAATACAGTAACAAAAAAGTGGTAGGCTTGCAATAGGGAATTCAAACATATCTAACTCTTCATTTGTAACGCTTGACTGACAGTGGCAAAATGTCAATATAATTATGGTCACTGCATATTGTTTGAATTCCCTCTTCAGCCTGTTGAAATTAATTAAAATCACTAATTAAACGGTTCTTTCAGTCTTTCTCCTGTGTGTACACAGTAAGAGAACATCCATAAAAACCGGGACAGCTGTTGCGGTAATTAATCGTAGTAAATGAAGAGCTGGCATTAATTAATCTTCGTCATGGTAGCGATGATGATGTTCGCTATTACAGAACCAGACTCCGATCCTCAAACTGTCCAGCTTTTATCTTCCAGTGTTGGCGTGACCTTAATGATAAAAATGCCTCAAAGGGGCTAACACCATGATCATCGGCCCACGGTGCTGAGGTTATGAATGTGATTATACCAAAAGGGAAAAGGAAAATAATTCAATCGAGCCAGTCACGTCCGTACATACCACGGAGGCCTTAACACATACGAGTGGCAAATACGAATAGATCTAACCATGTCACTGGTTTCCTCAGCACTGCTCTCTTGTTAAAACTGATAAAAAGTTGTCACTGTGCCATGACTAATTAGGAGGTTCAACCATTTTTTTTGGACCGTATAGGTTGTTCTGTAGACCATGGAATTAGACAAATGAATATTTGCTGAAGAACTATCCGCGACGAATATAAACACTCAGTAACAGCGATATTCTGTTAATTGATATAATTTGATGAAAATATGCGTAATGTAAGCTGACAGCTACAGTACGTGTCAGAAGCCGCGCGGCCACTTCCTCGGTACAATCAATCAATCAATCAATCAATCAATCAATCAATCAATCAATCAATCAATCAATCAATCAATCAATCAATCAATCAAAACTGATCTGCATATAGGGCAGTTGCCCAGGTGGCAGATTCCCTATCTGTTGTTTTCCTAGCATTTTCTTAAATGACTGCACCATTGCTAAATGGTTAGCGTGCTGCCTTTGGTCACAGGGGTCCCGGGTTCGATTCCCGGCAGGGTCGGGAAATTTAACCTTAATTGGTTAATTTCGCTGACACGGGGGCTGGGTATATGTGTCGTTTTCATCATCATTTCATCCCCATCACGACGCGCAGGTCGCCTACAGGGGGTAAATCAAAATACTAAAAGCTTTATGCCATTTCATTTTTTACTGCAAAAAAATTGGAAATTTATTGAACATTTCCACTGGTAAGGTATTCCAATCCCTAACTCCCCTTCCTATAAACGAATATTTGCCCAAATTTGTCATCTTGAATTCCAGCTTTATCTTCATATTGTGATCTTTCCTACTTTTAAAGACACCACTCAAACTTACTCGTCTACTAACGACATTCCACGCCAGCTCTCCACTGACAGCTCGGAACATACCACTTAGTCGAGCAGCTCGTCTCCTTTCTCCCAAGTCTATTGACCCCAATCTCTGAAAATTTTTTGTAACGTTACTCTTTTTTCGGAAAACACCCCGAACAAATCTAGCTGCTTTCCTTTGGCTTTTCTTTCAGTTCTAGAATCAAAATAATCCTGTTAAGGTTCCGTTACACTGGAACCATATTCCAGTGGAGGTCTCACCAGGGATTTATATGCCCCTTCCTTTGCATTCTTACAAGAACCCAAGGAGGTCTTAAATCAGGAATTTACAAACTGTACGACTGGCGCCCTGGTATGTGCTGCACCTATATATATTTACAATCCGATTCACTTTGCACCGACACAGACAGTTCTTATGGCGAAGATGGGATAGGAAAGGGCTAGAAGTGGGAAGAAATTGGTCGAGGCCTTAATAAATTGAAGTATGGCACCAGAATTTGGCTGGTATGAAAATGGAAAACCACGGAAACCCATCTTCAGGACTGCCGACAGTGAGGTTCAAACCAACTATCTCCCGAGTGGAAGCTCACAGCTGCACGCCCAACTCGCTCGGTGGTATCCTGGTAAATCAGTTCGCACACTTCCCCGGATCACACAACAATGTTGCAATGTTGTTATTGTTTAATGTAAAATAACCTTACACTCATTATTTTGAATTAATCAATCTTTTTGATTGGAATTCAAATGTACTTATATACTAAAGAAATAGATTAACTTCCATTATTATATTTTTTATGCCTCAGTGAAATCTCGATACAAGGACGCCTGGTGGACCAGAGGAAAATATTGTGGAAGAGGGAGAATAGCTTACCTCGTGCTCAATTTACACTGTGCACTGTTATTGTACCATATTACCTCATTTTTGTTCCGTTTGAACTTCTTTTCTATATTAGCAGAGAACCTCAATACTCACAGCATTATAATGTTGTTAGCACTGTTCAAAACGACTGCAACCATCGAAAATTACGGCCTACTACTACTACTACTACTACTACTACTACTACTACTAATAATAATAATAATAATAATAATAATAATAATAAGTATTTTTTTCTCGCGAATAGGAAATAACACGGAAAAGATATGCATTTGGATATATAGGGCATGTATTTATGCATAGTGCCTGAAGACAAATCCTGACTCCAGGAGATTCTCGAAGGAAAGTGACAGAAAACAGGCCATTGGTAAACATTGTTTTATTATGATATAGACAGCAAATACACAAGACTACATACAAAGGACAGGTCTCCACTGGTTACAGACCTTCGAAATAATCACCCAAGGTTTCCACTGTGCGTTGCCATTATCCGTACACCTTTATCCATGGACACTGGACAGCCTGGGCGCGGCAAATCGGCAGTTGATACTCTACCCCGTTTGTACGTCTCCACCCACCTCGCCGCTGTTCTATAAGGCATGGAATGCACACCTAATGCTTCCCGCAGCTCAGCATGACACTAGCATGCAGAGCTGCCGCGGAGAACTGCTATTTTAATATACTATCGTTGGTCCTGCTTGTTGACTTCCACTTTGTGACACACTCACTCACACATGAAATTGGGGGCATGCTTAGACCCACAATGTTCTTTACATACACCATCTAGTGGCATCATACGCAAGTACATATCGTACGTTTCCAAGTGCATATCTTAGATTTTCCGTGTTGTCTCCGGTTCGCGAGAAAAAATAGTTGCCATGACTTATGACTCGACCTACATAATAATAATAATAATAATAATAATAATAATAATAATAATAATAATAATAATAATAATAATAATAATAATAATAAATGTAATCAGTCCGTTGTTGAAGAAAGGATACACAAGATGGAAAAGGCATAAGGTATAACTAAGAATATCTATAACAAAAAGTGTTTATCTAAAAACCTCAAAATACAACACTACAACACAGTAGTCAACCCGGAATGCCTATACGCGAGTGAATGCCTAGTACTGAATTACAAGCAGAATAAATTAGAAGTACTGGAAAGAAAAACTATACGGAAAATACTCGGTCCGCCAAGAACTGCAGAACTCTTAAAATCAAGAAGTAATGATGAAATATACCGGAACATAGCAAACGTAACAGATACAATGCGGAAGAGGCGATTGATATGTTTTCGAAATTTACACAGAATAGATGACAACAGGTTAACTAAACAGATCTTGAAAAGTATCTTTAGAACAAGAAGTCAACAACAACCTGGATTCATGAAGTCAAGAAAGATTTGCAATGAAACAATATAAGAGAAGAAGTAGCAAAAGAGGGGGAGATTTTTAGAAAAAAAAATGCTAAAAATGGAAGGATTCCAAGGTCGGGAGGGAAAGAAAACAGTCTCAGAATGGTCAGCGGAGAGGAAAAGGAATATTGGAGGAAGAAGTAGGAACAACAAAGGATGAGGTATTGAAATTGTCACGTGGTCCATATAAGACCCTAACGGCGAAATAACAATAATAATAATAATAATAATAATACGATTTTCAACTTCTTTTAGTTTGCTACCTATTTTCAGGCTCTTATTAGAGTGGACATATTTTACACCAGATCTTTAATGTACCAGTAAGCACAGTTTTAAGTAGCAACATTATGTATGTTTTTATAATTTTATTTTTGCTAGTTGCTTTACGTCGCACCGACACAGATAGGTCTTATGGCAACGATGGGACAGGGAAGGTATAGGAGTGGGAAGCAAGCGGCCGTGGCCTTAATTAAGGTACAGCCCCAGCATTAGCCTGGTGTGAAAATGGGAAACCACGGAAAACCATCTTCAGGGCTGCCGACAGTGGGGTTCGAACCTACTATCTCCCGAATTATTTGTTTTATCATGCACAGTATCCATATAATTATAAAACTATCTCGTTCATCAAATCGACTCAAAGGTCACAGGATGGGAAGTGAAACCACAGAATGCCCTTAAAGAATAAACACGAAATACAAATCAATCCTTAATTTCATGGAATTCGCATTTTCCGACATAGGATGCAGATTTCATTTATTCTTGTGTGCCGCCGATTTTGGAATGTGCTTTCGTTTGACGGTATGTATGTGTGCCTTGTCGCTACTGAGAAGTTGTATTGGTGACGTAAATCAATTCTACAGGAAATAAAGTGATTGAATTTGTTCACATATACACACTCGCTAGAGGCGACTGCTTTATCCTACAAACGAGGGAGTGGAATGCACGGAAATACCAAATATGGCTCAGAGCGACGAGTTCAATTTGACTCACCTTAGATATTCTTGTAAATTATGTTTTCTATTGGTCTCAATAGAGAGAAAACTAAAATTGTAGTTGCAAGTGAAGATGGCAAGGGGAGATGATGATGATGATGATGCTTGTTGTTTTAAGGGGCATCGAAGGTCATCGGCCCACCAACAAGGGGAACTAATACAAATATAAGAATAGGAAATTCCAAAGTAGAACTAGTGCAACATTTCTGTTACTTAGGAAGCATTATCACTGAAGACTGATGTATGACTCGTGCTGATGATATCACCCTCACGAAGCTAGCCTCTGCGACGAAACCCTGTGGGTGAGGGCAGTCTGTCTTAAGAGGTGACTAAAATGGGTCCCAAAGGGCTCTTAAGTTGGGATCGTAGGTTGGCGACCACGGCCCCCTCAGTTAAGTCCTGGCACTGCTTCCACTTACATGTGCCACGGTCCTCACTTTCATCCATACTATCAACCTCACATGGTCAATTCTTGTTCTTTTCCGACCCCGACGGTATTAGTTTTGCGAGGCCTAGGGAGCCTTTCATGTCCACGGCCTTCGTAACCCTCGTCTTTCCTTGACCGATACCTTCATTGTTCGAACTGTCGGACCCTCTCCAGGTTTTCCTTTTGATCACTTAATACCGGATAGCTGCCCAGTTGTACCTCTTCTTAAAACGATAATGACCACCATCACCTTGCGATGAAACTGTGTAAAAGTGTTTTTCACCCTCCAAAACTTTAAGAAACGAGATATCACTTCCAGGGGTGCACACGGCTCTGAGGTTCACTCAGCCCACACCAACAATGAGTACCGGGTTCATTCTTGGGAGCAAAGGTGGCCGGGCGCAGAGTTAAACCCTCTACCCAACCAAGTACCGAGGTTACGGGTACTGGAAGCCTATATCTTCCACCCTTCCAAGGGTCTGCATGGCCCGTACGGAGATGACTTTACTTTTTAATGGGTGAGTTAGTATGTGCCCAATTCAGCACCTTCTGGCTCAGTGAGGGAAGCAACGGGAAACTACGCCACTCGTTTCTCTAGTACGTCTCTTCAGTGAAACCTAGGCTGTCTATAACAGCTGATGGAGCTGTTGGAGATCCAATCAATTTTCGGACAGAAATATCAATATACGCTGTTTTAATTATTAATAAGTGTAGTTGTCTGGCTCCATGGCTAAATGGTTAGCGTGCTGACCTTTGGTCACAGGGGTCCCGGGTTCGATTCCCGGCAGGGTCGGGAATTTTAAACTTAATTGGTTAATTTCACTGGCACGGGGGATGGGTGTATGTGTTGTCTTCATCATCATTTCATCCTCATCACGACGCGCAGGTCGCCTACGGGAGTCAAATCAAAAGACCTGCATCTGTCGAGCCGAACTTGTCCTCGGACACTTCTGGCCTTAAAAGCCATACGCCATTTCCATTTCATCACTGAAGACAATAATCGCACTAAGGAAATTAAAACAAGAATAGCACTTGCTAAACAGGCCTTTCAAAATAAAAGGAATCTTTTGACAAAAACCCATAAAAGTTTAGAAACAAGAAAGTCTCTTGAAAAATCCTTTGTCTGTAGAGTGCTACTTTATGGTTGTAGCTGGACTATTGGGAAACAAGGAAAGAGACTCATTTGAAGGAACTGAAATGTGGATTTAGGGGAAAATGACGAGGACATACTGGACTCCGAAATAGACGAATCGAGATGTTTTAAAGGGAGTCAATGAGCACCGGAGACTGATACATGATATGGAAAGACGGAAGTAAAAACCTGTAGATCCTATTCTGAGACATAATGAATTCCTAATAAACGTCTTTTGAGGGAGAATACTAGGAAAGAAAGGAAGGTGAAGGCCTAGGAACACATACTTCTAGGATGCAAGAAACCTGATGGAATGTAAAGACTACAAGGAAGTGAAGGGAACAGCAGGACTGAGAGGCCTTAGTGTACGATCATGATTGGTTTCTCCACCAAAAGTAGAGCCGAAATTGCAAGAAGTGTGTTTTTGAAATTAAAACATGTTGTGCAAAAGCCTGACCTCCAATTCAAAATTCTCTGGTGTGTCCCGAAGTGTTAAGTGTCACCAGTGCTGTTTTACAGAGTCGAAAGGTGGGCACTAAAGCAGTATTAATGTCAACGAATTTTTTTTCGAAAATAGCTAATAGTGGTATTTAGCCATATTCCTTTCTAACCTTCCATTTCTAGCCGCACTTACTTAGGGTAATTTTCGTGGTTTT
This sequence comes from Anabrus simplex, assembly GCF_040414725.1. Lineage (NCBI taxonomy): Eukaryota > Metazoa > Arthropoda > Insecta > Orthoptera > Tettigoniidae > Anabrus > Anabrus simplex. The sequence continues at coordinate 101,498,120 of NC_090272.1, read as the reverse complement.
CGAAGTAGTTGCAGATTTTAATGTTGCTAATTTCGGCATTTTTAAAAATAATTCTCATATTTGTTATTAAAAAGGAATTCAACATCCATGTCTCATACATAAACGCGAAAAAATTCCGATTCGACTTTTCTCACACATTCGTCTCCCTGTCTGCACAGCATATCTTGGTTATTCATTTGAGAATGAGTGGAAAAATTAAAATTAATCACATGACAGCATGGTTAATTTAAGAGTGGGTAAATTTTTAAAAAATAAACAAATTCAAACTCGGTTGTCTGACAACATAAATCTTCCGCAAAATGTCACATCTAAGAGTGAATGAAACAGTTAAAAACCCTATCACATAACTTTAGTATTTAAAAGGAGTATTGACACAACTGAAAAATAGTGAAGGAATATAAGTGTTCAGAAGTGGGTAAACAGGTCCTCCAAGACTGAATTTTGTCTAGAATTTAATCAGTGTTAAGATGCTGCAGTAGACACTTATAGAATTGGTTTCATTTGCTCTTTCGGCTCTAACGTTGATTCACTCAAATGCAGAAGTTGAGCGCGCAAATCTGTCAGAGTTCTTTTTTCGTGTGGCTATTTCTAGCCGGGTGCAGCCCTTGTAAGGCAGACCCTCCGATGAGGGTGAGCGGCATCTACCATGTGTAGGTAACTGCGTGTGATTGTGGTGGAGGATCGTGTTATGTGTGGTGTGTGAGTTGCAGGGATGTTGGGGACAGTACAAACACACAGCACCCGAGCCACTGGAATTAACCAATGAAGGTTAAAATCCCCCACCGGGCCGGGAATCGAACCCGGGAACCTCTGAACCGAAGACCAGTACGCTGACCATTGTGCCAACGAGTAGTATCGTTAAATAGCAAGAGCGGAAGGTTTGGACTAAACCGCACGCACAAGTGCTTTTATTCTTCCATGAGGTCCAACAGGAAGTTCTTAGTTTTTTAGTTCTTAGATTTGTTAGAATGGAGTCATGCAACTTACACGTTTTCCTGGAAAGGGTACAGTTGAGGAGGGATAAGGATGACGATTTATATATTTTGTTAGGCGAGTTCACTATCATTTAAAATAAACTCTCAGTTCAATTTTTCTCCTTCTGTCTTCGCTGTTCCACTTTAAAAAATGTTTCGTGTGTGTGTGTGAACCAACACTGTCTTATGATTTCCACCCTTGCATATATCGAATATTTGAAAGCTAGTCCATATATTTATTCATTTCTGATCATATCACAGTCAGTTGTAGCTACTTTTTGTCATCAAGTGTTGGAAACACTGCACTAAAGTATTCGTCAATGAACGCGATTGCAGGCCAATAAAATGCGGATGTACCGCAGATAGTTCAAGATTCCATGGCTAGATCACGTGACCTGTGAGGAGGTACTCCCGTCGTGCCGATGTCTTAATCCTCACAGACTGCAGGAGAGCAGCCTATAAAACTCACAGCTTTAGACACGACCAGTACAGCCTGATGAAACTGATCATAAAAGGCAAGATAACGCAAGACAGAAAGGAAAGATGTGGGACGTAGGCGCGGGATATTCATAGCAGGGACTGGCTGCAGAAGGAATGGTATTACTAGCATCACTCATACCTCAGTCACTTTCATATGGTCACAGCCAAGGATAAGACAGAGAAAGATCTATGAAAGTAACAAAATTGCTCTAGCCCATACCAGAAGACATAGTGCACATTAAACACTAGGTCCTTCCAGCAAAGGCATTCAATTTACTTATGGAATATAAAATATAAATAAAGTGTAATACAACTGATATTTAGGAAAACGTTCTTTTTTACTAATAACATTTAGATAATTTACATGAAATATTTTTTCTCAAAATGTTATTCAATACTATTTACAATAATTTTACAATACCTTCTTAAAAACAACGCTGCAAATATTGATACACTCTTGCTTGACAACTTGTTTTCCGCTTTCCTTGGTAGATACAAAATATTAGAAAGATATTTTACTATAATGAAAGCTATATATAATGTAGACAATAAAATGTGCCTACCATGAAAGACAGAATAATACACAAGTATAAAGTTTCGAGCCAAAGGTTCTTAGCGAAATTGCAAGTGCTCTGACAGGCGTCCAGATGATTTCTTACTATTGCTACTGACATTTTAGTTGTGGTTGTTACAATCTGAACTTGAAATTGGTTTTCCAGTTTATATGTTTCCCTACACTTCAGAAATACGTTGGATTGTTAAAATCTGATCATGAAATTGTTTTTCCAGTTTATATGTTTCCCTATACTTTACAGATACGTTGGAAATCGTACCTCTCGCACCAATGAATAGGCCTTTTACGGTGATTCTGTTGACTTTATATAATCTTTGAAAGAAGGGAATTACTTACAAGTTGTTCATACGAGCAAGTACAACCATGCTCTGTGCAATGCTTGCAATTTTAATGTGAAACTGTTTTCGGATTATATTGAATGTGATCATAGGATATGATGGTGCTGCACTTGAATGAGTTGCGATGTCTGTCTACATACGCTGATTAATATTTCAGTAGAAGTACGAGAACAAAAGGCATACCAGAAACGAACAAAGAAGGGCTAATCTGGTACTAAAGGAGGCTTAGAATATTTTCTTTATGACAAGTCAACGATAAGTTAGAAATAGTTCCATGGCAAATCGTCGACGACAGACGAAGTAAGACTTGCACAAGTACGTATTTCCCGCGGCGAAGGTATAGCCAATTTTAGCGAAAATGAGACACGATTTTTGAACAAATCGTTAATATTTATAAAGTGAAAGTTCAATTCTTCACTGCTTCGGCGAATTCTCTTGCTTTTGACACTACCGAGTGAGTTGGCTATGCGCTTAGGGACGCGCAGCTTTGAGCTTGCATTCGGGAGATATTGGGTTCGAACCCCACTGTTGGCAGCCCTGAAGATGGTTTTCCGTGATTTCCCATTTTCATACCAGGCAAATGCTGGGATTGTATCTATCTATATAAATAAAATTGTTTCTGTTTGTCTGTTTGTCTGTCTGTTTGTCTGTTCCACCATCACGTCGAAACGGCTGGATAGATCTCAACCAAACTTCATATTTAGAGTATACTGACCCCGGGGAAGGTTTCGATATGCATATCATTTTAAAATCTTTGAAAAGACGGGGGTTTTATAGGAAAAACGGTTTTCCTCCATTTTCTCTTATACTATTATAGGCAAAATATCGAATTTGTCGTATAAGGACGAGACAAAGCTCAATTTAATCCTCTTGACGCAAAGAACAAAACTCGGTAAGCCCTACGGGCCCGAAAACCATGTTTTAAGGCCCTAAAACCAACCGTTACGGAGATATTGGCACCACACTACCCCTGCTCTAGGAATCGGATAAAGAAATGAACTGCCGTAACCATGGCAACGTCAGCTCCAGGATTCTAGAGCAGTGAGATTATGCATGTACGTTTGGGCATAGCTGTCAACCAAAATAGGTACAAATAAGACTTAATATCTGGGAAAAAAATATACTGTTGTGTAAGGCACTCATAGGACTCCTTTGGGCGGGGATGGAAAGGGGGTGAAGAACGAGTGTAAAAATCTTACTATATATAGAAATGGAAGTGTGTGTGTAAATGACACATCTCCAACTAAACCACTGGAGCAATTTCAACCAAACTTGGTACACGAATCACTTACTATCGGGAGACGATCACTGTGGGGGGTAAGCCATCCCTAGCGCCCTTAAGGGAGAGGGTCAGGGGGGTGGTAGTTACAATAATAACCGAGAATAGTGTCGAATTCATAGTTTTCGGGGTCGCTGAGTTGAAAAGTGATACTCTAGAATTTTTTTAAAATCCAGCCCCCTTTTAGGTTGGGAGCAAAGGGTGGGGGGGTGGGGTGAGATATAGAAATAATTAAAAACAGTTTCGAATCCATAGATTTCAGGGTCTCTGAGATGAATAGTATTACTCCGGATTTTTTGCAAATCCAAGTGGGGAGCGAAGGGGTATCTTCTTCTTCTTACTATATATAAAAATTGATGTATGTGTGTGCGTGGGTGTGTGGGTGTGGGTGTGTATATGACACATCTCCTCCTAAACCACTGGAGCAATTTCACCAAACGTGGTACACTTATCAATTAGTATCAGGAGACAAACGGCGTGAGGGTAAGACACCCCTAGCACCCTTTTTTCAGGGGGCGAGGGGAGTGGTATAAAAATAATCTTATAAATAAAGTTGTTCGTTTCTGTTTGTCTGTTTGTTTGTTTGTTTGTTTGTTTGTTTGTTTGTTTGTTTGGCTTAAGTGCGGCCAATATCCAGTATTCGGGAGATAGTAGGTTCGAACCCCACTGTCGGCAGCTCTGAAAATGGTTTTCCGTGGTTTCCCATTTTCACACCAGGCAAATGCTGGGGCTGTACCTTAATTAAGGCCACGGCCGATTCCTTCCAACTCCTATCCCTTCCCTGTCCCATCGTCGCCATAAGACCTATCTGTGTCGGTGCGACGTAAAGCAACTAGCAAAATAAAAAGAATAAAAATGTTTGTTTGTTCCACCATCACGTCGAAAGGGCTGGATAGATCTCAACCAAACTTCATATTTAGAGTATACTCACCCCGGGGAAGGTTTCGATATGCATATCATTTTAAAATCTTTGAAAAGACGGGGGTCTATAGGAAAACCACAACGGTCTTCCTCCATTTTCTCTTATACTATTGATTTTCTGCAAACTCTGTGGACCGTATGTGAAAGGTCTCTTCATCACAAACAACTTTCGTTGTGTTCATAATTTACCTTACTCTTCAAATGACGGAGAAATTTACTATTTTCTGCCGATACCATGCTCGGCATTGAGGGACCGACAGAGCGATAACGAATATATGGGTTACCATGGCAACGTCTCTGACTGCTTGCCAGCAGGGAAGTAACGTATTGTCATTTTCCTCATCATTCCTTTAAATTCGTGGTTGTTCCTTGGGTAGAAAGCAAGAGAGTCGTCAATCGGCCATTCTGCGGGATATTGGCGGAATATCATTGGAGGTTATAACCGTCCTCGAATAGCATAAGTAATAACACAAATATTCATCTTCTTATCTGATTACCTAAGAATCCCTGCGCCTAAATTTCTCTCCGATTACCGCTTTCTTATATCCATAACTCACTCCGGCATAATTTATTGAGGAGCATTTGATTTTCCAATACATTCACTTGGTATTTATATATTTGTCGTCATCCGGATGTCCTCTGTTATAATCTATTTTCTATTAATTTCAACTTACTAAACTGTATTACTTTCTTCCTTAATTACCACGTATGTATGCGAGTGCTAATCCCGAATGCTGTACACTCTTTCCTTTGAGGAAATATTCTAAGCTATGCAAATGTATAACTTCTGGCCCAGGAAAATTCCGAAATATGGATGCAATTTTAACGGCGGTGCAGACCTTCGTTTCGGGGTAATTGGTGGCTAATCAGTAAGTCGTATCAAAAGTCACAAAGCAAATTGCGTTTCATTTTGGAGAGATCTACAACTTTTGTCCTGTGACTTTTCGTCGTATTTCTATCCCTAATACATTAAACACAAGTTGATTTTGTACTTTTACACGTATATGTTATCATTTGGCACACTTATAGGAAAGGTAGAATCATGACATTCGGCACGCACATTGACATGACCATTGGCAATGTTATAGCCAAATTTTATGATTCTAGCTGTCACATGAGAATCAAAAATATAAAGTAGCATTCAAAAACTGTACAAGATTTCACCCCATTCAATGACTCTAACTCAATCTAACCCATAAATAAAGGAGATACGAGAAGATGTCATAGGACCAACCATGTAGAGCACTGAAAGGGGCGTCTGATGGTGAAGTCCGTTTGTAGATACGTCGTACAGTTGCAAAGCAGTAACTATCGAAATAAAGGTCTACACTTCTAGAGTATGTCTGTACATTGACAATTGTGGCGAAATTTCCGTACAGTTATCCGTTTCAGGTGTAATAATGACCATCTGCATATATTCTGTTTTGGTGTCTGTTTGTTTGTTTGTCTGTTTGTCTAAAACTTGGAAACTACTGGATATATTTCCACCAAACTTGATATTTAGAATCCATCTGTCCTTTGGTAGGTTTTAGGGCAAGTATTGTTTCTGAATCCCTGAATTGACTGGGGGATTATACGAAACCGAAACCGTCATTTTGCAACCAAACTTAATGTAAATTTAGCTGCCGTAATGGAAATTCATTTCTAGGCCTTTTTCCTCATGTGCATCATTTCAATACGAGGATTAATAAGGGAGATATCATTAACGGACCGTTTTCCGGTACAAGTCCCACCGGACTTAACTCAAGAGCGGGTGCGTGTAAAGCGTATGTTTTACAACTTGAAAACTACTGAAGATATTTGAGTCAAACTTTATATTAACATCCACCTGTCCAACGGTAGGTGTTAATCGTCAATAACATTTCATGTTCCCGGAATGGACTGGCGGTTTATAGGGAACCGAAATGGTGATTTTACTCTTCCAGAATATATACAGTACAAGACCAACCTGACTGGAAATCGACCAAACATGATGGAATTCCATCTCTAAAACTTTTTTTCATGTGCATTTTTTCGACAGGAGGATTAATAAGGGAGATATCATAAACGGTCCGTTTTTTCGGTTAAGTCCAGCGGATATAGCCCAAAAGGTGTTGTACGTGGAGCAGGTTCCTTATTTATCTATGTAAATAAAATCGTAACTACTGTGTGCCTGTACATAGACTATTTTGTCGAAATTTTCGTACAGCTACACGCTTAAGGGGTAATAATGATCATCTGCATATTTTTTGGTTTAGTATCTTGAAAGTTCTACTTTTTACACTTCTCACTGAAAACCCAGATTGCGGCATAATCTGCCAGTCGAGAAAGAAAACTGAAATTTGGCAAAATTTTACGACTTAGCCTGTAACGGGCGGAAAACTTCCAAGAGCTTTAAATTTTTCCCTTTCTATCCCGAAGAATATCGAAATATGGAGGCAATTTTAATGATGGTGCAGACCTTCGGGAAGTATCATCACATAACGGATGGCACAATCCCCGTTCAATTTGGAGTGATCTACAACCTTGGTCGTACGACTTTTTGTCGTATTTATATCCATTTTACGTTTGACTTTTCTCTATTTCTCGATCTTAAGTAAAGTAGTACTTTTCACATACATAATTCATACCTTCCATCACTTAGAGGAAAGATAGAATCATCATACTCTACACGAAAATTGGTCCACCCAGTAGCCATATGTGAGCCAAATGCTATGTATGTAGCTGTCACTTAATTATCCGAAAAGCAATGCAATGTGAGATAATCTTACACAAATTTTACCCAAGTTTCTAACTCAATCTGACCCATGAATAGATGAGATATCATATGACCAGCAATTTAGGCCGCTAAATCCGGCGTCTTATGGTACAATCTTTTCTCGATATGATGTACCGTTTAGAAGCAGTTAATCTGTAAATGAAGGTCTGCAATATTGTAAACAAGCACATACTTTCGTATGTCGAACTATATATATTCACTGATGTCGATTTTGTAGCGATCGAGAAAGGGTGTGTCTGCTATTGTAATCAGTACTCCGCACACCGACTATGACTGGCAGTAGGAATGGAGTCCTTCTCCAATTCCTGTGTAACTGGCATTAATGAGGCAGGCCTACCATTGTAATGAATAATTCACTTCTCGATTTGACTTTCAGAAGGCAAGGGAGCATGCAGCATACAGTCTTTGGCTGTAGGCAAGCGTTCCCGCAGTTATAAACAGATGTACCCATCTAAAATGTGACTGGCATTAGGCATACTGGCCTGCTATTTTGATGGAAACTCATCAACTTGGTGTGACTGGCAGGAAGCTGGCTGGCAGTTGGAAAAGGGGCCTATCATTATAATGATAACTGCACAACTCAATTTTGACTGGTTGTAGGGAAGTTTCCTGCCATTATAATAAAAACTCTTCAATTTGTAATATGTCTGGAGGTAGGAAAGGGGGCCTGCAATTGTAACGGAAACTCCCCAAATAGATTGTGACCGCGCAGTAGGCAATGGGGCCTGCAATTATAATGTAAACTTCCCAACTCGATTGTGAATCGCAGTAGGGAAGTGAGCCTGTCGTTATCATCACAAATCCGTAACAAGCACTTTACACTGGAAACAACGTATGGGGACCTCTGCATATTGTTTCTCGGATAACGCTAAGAGACATGCTATTTTAAAACAATCGTATTTACTGCATGTACAGTATTTACTTCAATATTCGTATACAATGCAGAATACCGTAGCGAAGCACGGGTACATTTGCTAGTCGGATAAAGAAATGAACTGCCGTAACCATGGCAACGTCAGCTCCAGGATTCTAGAGCAGTGAGATTATGCATGTACGTTTGGGCATAGCTGTCAACCAAAATAGGTACAAATAAGACTTAATATCTGGGAAAAAAATATACTGTTGTGTAAGGCACTCATAGGACTCCTTTGGGCGGGGATGGAAAGGGGGTGAAGAACGAGTGTAAAAAATCTTACTATATATAGAAATGGAAGTGTGTGTGTAAATGACACATCTCCAACTAAACCACTGGAGCAATTTCAACCAAACTTGGTACACGAATCACTTACTATCGGGAGACGATCACTGTGGGGGGTAAGCCATCCCTAGCGCCCTTAAGGGAGAGGGTCAGGGGGGTGGTAGTTACAATAATAATCGAGAATAGTGTCGAATTCATAGTTTTCGGGGTCACTGAGTTGAAAAGTGATACTCTAGAATTTTTTTAAAATCCAGCCCCCTTTTAGGTTGGGAGCAAAGGGTGGGGGGGTGGGGTGAGATATAGAAATAATTAAAAACAGTTTCGAATCCATAGATTTCAGGGTCTCTGAGATGAATAGTATTACTCCGGATTTTTTGCAAATCCAAGTGGGGAGCGAAGGGGGTGAGATATAAAATTAATCGAAAAACTACATATAAAAATATTATCTTCTTCTTCTTACTATATATAAAAATTGATGTATGTGTGTGCGTGGGTGTGGGTGTGTATATGACACATCTCCTCCTAAACCACTGGAGCAATTTCACCAAACGTGGTACACTTATCAATTAGTATCAGGAGACAAACCGCGTGAGGGTAAGACACCCCTAGCACCCTTTTGGCAGGGGGCGAGGGGAGTGGTATAAAAATAATCTTATAAATAAAGTTGTTCGTTTCTGTTTGTCTGTTTGTCTGTTCCACCATCACGTCGAAACGGCTGGATAGATCTCAACCAAACTTCATATTTAGAGTATACTCCTCCCGGGGAAGGATTAGATATGCATATCATTTTAAAATCTTTGAATACACGGGGGGGGGGGTTATAGGAAAACCAGAATGGTTTTTCCACCATCACGTCGAAACGGCTGGATAGATCTCAACCAAATTTCATATTTAGAGTATACTCATCCCGGGGAAGGTTTCGATATGCATATCATTTTAAAATCATTGAATACACGGGGGTTTATAGGAAAATCAGAACGGTTTTTCCACCATCACGTCGAAACGACTGGATAGATCTCAACCAAACTCCATATTTAGAGTATACTCATCCCGGGGAAGGTTTCGATATGCATATTATTTTAAAATCTTTGAATACACGGGCGTTTATAGGAAAACCAGAATGGTTTTTCCACCATCACGTCGAAGCGGCTGGGTAGATCTCAACCAAACTTCATATTTAGAGTATACTCCTCCCGGGGAAGGTTTCGATACGCATATCATTTTAAAATCATTGAATACACGGGGGTTTATAGGAAAACCAGAATGGTTTTTCCACCATCACGTCGAAACGGCTGGATAGATCTCAACAAAATTTCATATTTAGAGTATACTCATCCCGGGGAAGGTTTCGATATGCATATCATTTTAAAATCTTTGATTACACGGGGGTTGATAAGAAAACCAGAATGGTTTTTCCACCATCACGTCGAAACAGCTGGATAGATCTCAACCAAACTTCATATTTAGAGTATACTCCTCCCGGGGAAGGTTTCGATATGCATATCATTTTAAAATCTTTGAATACACGGGGGTTTATAGGAAAACCAGAATAGTTTATCCACCATCACGTCGAAACGGCTGGATAGATCTCAACCAAACTTCATATGTAGAGTATACTCCTCCCGGGGAAGGTTTTGATATGCATATCATTTTAAAATCTTTGAATACACGGGGGGTTTATAGGAAAACCAGAATGGTTTTTCCACCATCACGTCGAAACGGCTGGATGGATCTCAACAAAATTTTATTTAGAGTATACTCATCCCGGGGAAGGTTTCGATATGCATATCATTTTAAAATCTTTGATTACACGGAGGTTTATAAGAAAACCAGTATGGTTTTTCTACCATCACGTCGAAACAGCTGGATAGATCTCAACCAAACTTAATATTTAGAGCATACTCCTCCCGGGGAAGATTTCGATATGCATATCATTTTAAAATCCTTGAATACACGGGGGTTTATAGGAAAACCAGAATGGTTTTTCCACCATCACGTCGAAACGGCTGGATGGATCTCAACCAAATTTCATATTTAGAGTATACTCATCCCGGGGAAGGTTTCGATATGCATATTATTTAAAAAAATTTGAATACACGGGGTGTTTATAGGAAAACCAGAATGGTTTTTCCACCATCACGTCGAAACGGCTGGATATATCTCAACCAATCTTCATATTTAGAGTATACTCCTCCCGGGGAAGGTTTCGATATGCATATCATTTTAAAATCTTTGAATACACGGGGGGTTTATAGGAAAACCAGAATGGTTTTTCCACCATCACGTCGAAACGGCTGGATAGATCTCAACCAAATTTCATATTTAGAGTATACTCATCCCGGGGAAGGTTTCGATATGCATATCATTTTAAAACCTCTGAGTACACGGGGGGTTTATAAGAAAACCAGAATGGTTTTTCCACCATCACGTCGAAACGGCTGGATAGATCTCAACCAAATTTCATATTTAGAGTATACTCATCCCGGGGAAGGTTTCGATATGCATATCATTTTATAATCTTTGAATACACGGGGGTTTATAGGAAAACCAGAATAGTTTATCCACCATCACGTCGAAACGGCTGGATAGATCTCAACCAAATTTCATATTAGAGTATACTCCTCCCGGGGAGGTTTCGATATGCATATTATTTTAAAATCTTTGAATACACGGGGCGTTTATAGGAAAACCAGAATGGTTTTTCCACCATCACGTCGAAACGGCTGGATATATCTCAACCAAACTTCATATTTAGAGTATACTCATCCCGGGGAAGGTTTCGATATGCGTATCATTTTAAAATCCTTGAATACACGGGGGGTTTATAGGAAAACCAGAATGGTTTTTCCACCATCACGTCGAAACGGCTGGATGGATCTCAACCAAATTTCATATTTAGAGTATACTCATCCCGGGGAAGGTTTCGATATGCATATCATTTTAAAATCTTTAATACACGGGGGGGTTTATAGGAAAACCAGAATGGTTTTTCCACTATCACGTCGAAACGGCTGGATAGATCTCAACCAAACTTCATATTTAGAGCATACTCCTCCCGGGGAAGGTTTCGATATGCATATCATTTTAAAATCTTTGAATAGACGGGGTGTTTATTGGAAAACCAGAATGGTTTTCCTCCATTTTCTCTTATACTATTGATTTTCTGTAAACTTCGTTTACCGTACGTGAAACGTCTCTTCATTATAAACAACTTTCGTTATGTTTATAATTTACCTTACTCTTTACATGACGGAGAAATTTACAATTTTCTGCTGGTACCATGCTCTGCATTGAGTGACCGACAGACCGACAACGAACCTACAGGTTACCATGGCAACGTCTCTGACTGCATGCCAGCAGGGAAGTAACGTATTGCCATTTTCCTCATTATGCTTTTAAATTCTTGGTTGTTCCTTGGGTAGAATGCAAGAAAGGCGTCAATCGGCCTATCTGCGGGATATTGGCGGAATATCGTTGGATGTTATAACCGCCTTCGAATAGATTAAATAATAACACCATTAGTCATCTTCTTATTATTTGTTTACCTAGGAATCAATGGACCTAAATTGCTCCTCTGTTACCGTTTTATTATATCCATAACTCACACTAGCATAATTTATGGAGGGACATTTGTTTTTCCAATACATTAACTTGGCATTTACATATTTGTCGTTTTCCGGCTGTCCTCAGTTATAATCCATTTTCTATTACTTTCAACTATCTTAACTGTATTATTTTCTTCCTTAATTACGCCGTATGTACGCGAGTGCTACAAACTACTGGATGTATTTCCACCAATACTCATATTTAGAATACACCTGTCCTTGATAGATTTTAGGGCAAATATTGTTTCTAAATCCCTGAACTGACTGGGGGTTTATACGAAACCGAAACAGTGATTTTGCACTTCCACAAAATATACACAACCAACGTTAATTTAAATCTACCTGCCTTGGTAGAAATTAATTTCTAAACCTTTTTTCTCATGTGCATCATTTCGATACGAGGATTAATAAGGGAGATATCATTAACGGACCGTTTTTTTGTACAAGTCCCATCGGACTTAACTCACGAGCGGGTGCGTGTAAAGCGTATTCCTTACAACTTGAAAACTACTGAAGACATTCGAACCAAAATTCATATTTAGCATCCACCTGTCCAAAGGTAGGTTTTAAACGTAAATAACATTTCATATTCCGGAATGGACTGGCGGTTTATAGGGAACCGAAATGGTGATTTTACTCTTGCACAATATATAGAGAACAAGACCATCCTGACTGGAAATCGACCAAACGTGATGGAATTCCACCTCTAAACCTTTTTTTCATGTGCATTTTTTCGTCAGGAGGATTAATAAGGGAGATATCATGAATGGTCAGTTTTGCAGGTTAAGTCCAGCGGCCATAACCAAAAAGGTGTTTTACATGGAGCAGATTCCTTATCTATATAAATCAAATCGTAACGACTGTGTGCCTCTACACTGACTATTTTGGCGAAATTTTCGTACAGCTTTCCGTTTAAGGGGTAATAATGACCATCTGCATAATTTTTGGTTTAGTTTCTGAAAGTCCTAATTTTTACCCGCCTCGCCGAAAATCCAGATTGCGGCATAATCTGCCAGAAGAAAAAGAAGATAATTGAAATTTGACAAAATTATACGTTTTAGCCTGTAACGAACGGAAAACATCCAAGATCATTAAATTCTTCACTTTTTATCCCCGAAGAATATCGAAATATGCAGGCAATTTTAATAATGGTGCAGACCTTCTGAAATTCCTATCGCATAACAGATTGCACAATCTCCGTTCAATTTGGAATGATCTACAACCTTGGTCTTATTACTCTTTGCCGTATCTGTATCAATTTTACGTTTGATTTTTCTCTATTAATGGATGTTAAGTCAATTTGGAATTTTCACATGCATAATTTACACCTTCGATTACTTATATGAAATACAGAATCATCAAACTCTTCACGAAAATTGGCCCACCCAGTAGCCATATATGAGCCAAATGCTATGTATATAGCTGTCACATAATTATCCGAAAAGTAATGTAATGTGAGATAATCTTACAAGAACGTTACCCTGTTCCACGTTTCTAACTCAATCTGACCCAAGAATAGATTACATATCATAGGACCAGCCATTTAGGCCACTAAATCCGGCGTGTCTTATGGTATAATCCTTTGTCGATATGACGTACGTTTAGTAGCAGTTAATCTGTAAATGAAGGTCTTCAGTATTGTAAACACGCATATAGTTTCGTATGTCGATCTATATATATTCACTGATGTCGATTTGTAGCGATCGAGAAAGGGTGGGTCTGCTATTGTAATCAGTACTCCCCACACCGACTTTGACTGGCAGTATGAAAGGGTTCCTTCTCCAACTCCTGTGTAACTGTCATTAGTAAGGAAGGTCTACAATTGTAATGAATAGTTCACTTCTCGATTTGACTTGCAGAAGGCAAGTGAGCATGCAGTTTTGTTTAAAACTCCCCTACCCGATTGTGTTTGGCAGTAGGCAAGGGTGCCCGCCATTATAAAGAAATGTCCTCATCTAAAATGTGACTGGCATTAGGCATAGTGGCCTGCTATTTTGATGGAAACTCACCAACTTGGTGTGACTGGCAGTAAGCTGGCTGAAAGTAGGAAAATGGGCCTGACATTATAATGATAACTGCACAACTTAATTTCGAGTGGTAGTAGGGTAATTGCATGCCATTATAATAAAAACTCTAATCTGTCTGGAAGTAGGAAAGGGGGGCTGCCATTTTAACGAAAACTCCCCAAATCGATTCTGTCCGCATAGTAGGCAATGGGGCCTGCAATTATAACGTAAACGTCCCAACTCGATTGTGAATGGCAGTAGGCAGTGAGCCTGCCGTTATATCACAAATCCATAACAAACACTTTACATTGGAAACAACGTACGGGGACCTCCCCATGCTCTTTCTCGGATAACGCTAAGAGACATGCAATTTTAAAACAATCTTATTTACTGCATGCACACTATTTACTTCGATATTCGAATACAATGTAGAATACCGTAGCGAAGCACGGGTACATTCGCTAGTCTTAAATAAGACCACGACCACTACCTTCCACCTCCTAGCCCTTTCCTCTCCCATCGTCGTCGTAAGACGTATATGTGTCGGTGCTTTTGACTCATAGACTGAGTGGCTATGAGAGCCGCAAAAGAGATCTTTACAATATAAATAATAATAATAATAATAATAATAATAATAATAATAATAATAATAATAATAATAATAATAATAATAATAATAATGATAATAATGATTATGATGATTCCTACATGTCAGTCACCAACTTTCTGTGGGGAAACTTCACAAGAAGTAGAAGAAAAAGAAGGGGTATCTGTGCAAGAGATGATTCTCTCTATACAGAATGTAAATCTATGAACACGAGGCTGAGTCATTGGAGCACCGGCAGAAACCACCAGGCTGAGCCGGGATCTGCCTCTGTGAGTGGGGACAAAGAATACATCCACTGTGTTCGCTGGCTGTAGCAAGAAACGAATAAAAGCTGATCTGAACTTCGAAGTGAGAGTTGGGAACCACGGAACATATAAAGAAGTCTGTTATTGCTTTCACATAATTGTTCAACACTCCTCGCATTCAATATTTCCTGTCCGACTTCCTTTGGTCAACAGTTAGTTTCTTCCGACCCCGACAACATGACATTTGCGAGGCCCATGGAGTCTTTCAGTTTCACGCCCTTTGTGGTCCTTTCTGTTCAACCGCCGGTACTTTCATTCTCTGAAGGGACCAAATTATTCCCTTTTTTCCCTTCTGATTGGAGTTAAGAAGGAATGATTGCCTAGTTGTACTTACCCTTAAAACACCACCACCACTGAGTCAGAATCGAGACAGCGCGCTAATGTCTGAGTCCCCTCGCCTGATTTATGCAGTCACTCACCACATGCCAAACAAGGAGCTGAGGATATAGTTACGGAGTAATATCATGCTGATTATACACCAAAAGTGAGATAATGTAAGGTCTGAGATTGATTAACCGCTGTGTTAATACTGAGACGCGCTGTGTGTGACAAGCCCTAGGTCGTGTGTCACTGTCGACATGTGTTAACATGTGGCCATACGCTCCCGTTAAAATTACATGGCGCTCATGATCCATGGTCGGCTGTTAGGTAAGCAAAGAAATATACTAAACGTGTGTTATGTGCACTCCATAACAGCTGACACGTATTTATCTTCGTTACAGAATATGCAATATTAAACATTATTACTCTCACAATTTCAGTCCATTGGCCGTGTAAATTTTCGATTCCCGAACATGTGACAGTGAATTCAGTGTTAACAAATGGCTTTAAGTTAAAGCTTTAAAAGCACAATGTTGTTAAACAAGGCCATTCGTTTCTTCTGCTGTCCTTTTGTCACGATCCTGTGCTCATATGAGGGGTTGAAATTTGAATACGCCGTTTAGGAACAACGTAGTGCCACATCTATGGGAACGAATGTAGTGTCCAGCGTGGTGATGCGCATTGCGCGGGGGCTCTTACATGACGCAAGGTGATGCCCACCGCCTTTTTCTACGTCCGAGATCCGATACTCATCGAATTCCTCGAGCACGGATAAGAAAATTATCAGTGACGTGTACTGTGAGACACTCCGTAGCCTACGCAAGTCCATCAAGAGCAAACGGTCTGGGCTGCTCACGGAATGAGTGATTCTGGTCCTCGATAAGGCTCGTGCATACATCTCCAAGGTCACACGTGTACTGACGAAATTCAAGTGGGAGCAGATTGACCATCCGCCCTTAGCTCTGACATGTAGCCCTGCGACTTCCATCTGTTTAGTACGCTAAAAGACATATCAAAAGGAAGAACTGAAGAACATCGTGAAAGACTAGCTACTATCACAACCACAGGAATTCTGGAAGCAGGGAAACTTCTCCTCGTAAAGCATTGGGAAAATTGTGCTCAGGCCTATGGTGATTATTGATTACTGTTGAATAAAGACGTCGTAACTTTCCATTTGATCAAGCCTCCTAGCTCTTCCTCCTCGGAGCTCTAAGGTCAGTCCTATCGTCTCCCCAGGTGGAAGACTACCGTGACAGAGATTTGACACCGTATGAATAATGATTGCGTGTTTCGGTTTCACGCACTGACGAGAAGAAATATACAGTAGATAGATTCACGGTAATTAAAGAGAGACGGTAGGGGTCACACGCAACCGGCCAGGAGCATGTAACGTCAACGGATCCTAATCTGCCAAGCGTTGTATCTTACTGCAAATCATTGTGCTGAGCGACCCGCTTATCTTCCTTATCACAAATACTTTTACGTTGTAATGTATTATTTTCACATGAAAACCACTATCACATTGCATAAAACTATTGTTTTATTATTTTGTTTGTGTGCTTTTGTAAATTTTGCAGACCTAGTTTGGAAGCCAGAATAGTGAGACCTCTTGTTAATACGTTTAAAATCCATTTTAAATGTTCCAATATACCACAAATTTTAGTATTTACCGCTCTCAATTACTTGAAAAAAATTTAAAATTACAACCCTACACACGTACAGATTATGTAAATCAAAGTTTAACAATCAAGAAATAATATTAACCGATGAAGTGGAGAAAGTGTGGGAATGTTTTCGGAAGGAACTGTTCCTATTTTCAACAAGTGCTTAGGTCGACACCGAAGAGTATACAGGCTGACATTAACACCCAAAACAATGCGTAGTGTATTGGGAGGGACGGTCCAGTGACGTTACGACCACGCCAGTCTCCTGAGCATCCGTCTTGTGACACCTACCGTCTCTCTTCTAGATACTGTGGGTAGATTCGCTCAATGCGAGTCTGTTTCTTACATGCACAGCTCTTCTAGTAAAATAAATTAAACTAGTAACTATCTCTTACACGTATTACAAACATATATTATTATTATTATTATTATTATTATTATTATTATTATTATTATTATTATTATTATTATTATTATAGCTGTCGATTTAATCGATTAATCCAGTAATCTAAAAATCCGATTAAACGATAAATATGCTTTAACCGATTAATCGAAACGATTAAAGTTACAGTGTGGTGAAAGAAAAATAACTGTTTTGCGTAGCGCAAAACCTGTGTAGAGTACTATTATTTGTCATTTGATGAGCAAGCCTCAGGTATTACATGACTTACAAAGCAAGCAAGCAATGATTGATTGATGTTTGGTGTTTAAAGGGGCCTAACATCGAGGTCATCGGCCCCTAATGGTACAAAATGAGACGAAATGAGATGACAAAGTAAAAGTCCAAAATCCTCCACTGACCAGAATTCAAAGCGTGAGGACGAAGAATGAATGGATGGATTGATATGATTGTTCGATCAGTGGATCTGACCCACAGTGCCTCACATGCACAGAAGCTGCACAAAACAATAGTAGTACGGACCAAGGGACTGCTTCTATAGCACGATGTTGAATCGATTAGAATATGATCGTTCTCGAAACAGGTCCAAAATCCAGGTCATCAGCCCTCATAATGGTATTTATCGCTAGAAATTTGGAACCATGGTATTTCCCATGTTGCGGTACTAATCAAGAATAGCGTAGACTCGCGGTATTCCACACATTATAGTACGACTCACAGGTAATGAAATTCGCACATGTATTACAGACCTAATATGTTTCGCACATTGCGGCGCCCTTGACATGCAAGGCAAACCTATGGTGTTCATCACCTAAATGTACTAACCACAGGGACTAGTACTATCCCATGGTGTTCTTTATATAGTGGGTACTAATCATAGGCAAGGCAGAAGCATGGTGTCGCTCATATAGTGGTACTGTAAAATGCATCCTGAGCACACGAAGAGAAATGGTGGTGAAATGGACTGGAATGATATTAGTAGAGGAATAAACTTGAATGGGGCTTTCAAGAGTAGGAAATATCATAAAAATCAGGATAAAGTTGGAATTTAGGAGGTCGAATCGGGGCAAATATTCATTTATAAGAAGAGCAGTTAGGGATTAGAATAATTTATGAACGGAGATGTTTAATACATTTCCATCTTCTTTGAAATCATTTAAGAACAAACTAGGAAAAGAAAAGCTGCTACCTAAGCGACAACTCTAAATGGAGGACAATAGCCAGGAAAAAACAAAACACAGAATTTGTTATCTCCCTGAACGGAAACATTACTGTAAACGTGGCTAGAAAGGGATACGGATAAAGAAATCAAAACCAGGAGTACCGAGCTCGATAGCTGTTAAGTTCGGCCAGTATCCAGTAATCGGGAGATCGTGGGTTCGAGCCCCACTGTCGGCACCCATGAAGATGGTTTTCCGTGGTTTCCTATTTTCACACCAGGCAAATACCGGGGCTATTCCTTAATTAAGGCCACGGCCGCTTATTTCCACTTCCTAGGCCTTTCCCATCCCATCGTCGCCATAAGACATATCTATGTCGGTGCGACGTAAATAAAAAAAACCCAGGAGTGGCATTTCAGAAAGCGTCTTTCTGAAATTAAAGCATTTTGTAAGCCACCGTGACCGCGAAACTCCTTGTCCTATCATAAAGTGCTGTGTGTGACAGTGCTGCTTTATAATGTCGATGAATGGGTACTAAGGCTAAGAAAAATTCAGAGTAATAGGATTTTTTAAAATTGTAGGCTATACTGTGAATTTATGTTGGAACTTACCAACCGTAACATATATAACACAAGGACAGAAAATCACATTCATGTTTTGTGAAGCGGAAAACACAGTCACCACGGCCCACTGTACCCACGCAACACTCCATTTGCATTATGGAGACAGCTGTGTGTGCGGGTAAACAATATAAACCATTCCACTCCATGGTCGGCATAACACTGAACATTTATTGAATTAGAAATATCATGGATGATAAAAAGGTGAAAGGTTAATTACGAAACAGAGTGAACATTCGGCGCGTGAAGCCAATTACCGAACCCTCTCCCCTGCCATTCCACTGAGTTTATCATGAAAAGCAGCATCATTCATCGCCATAATCCAACGGAGGTGTGGTATCACGTTAAGTAAAAGGATTTTTGAGCCGTCCACCGGCCTGTATCAGGAGATGTCATCTACTGGCTTCATATATCAAATCTGACTTTTATGACCCTGCCATCACTATCCTACATCAGTGTTGTCGATTATGGCATTTTAGATGGCTGAACAGACTAAGTGTAAAACCGCGAACTCTGCCACAATGTTAGCACATCAAATGAACCAAAGTTCTTTGTTGTTGTAGAAAACGGTGTGGACTATCATGGACAATACGCTTTACCGTCCGAGCTACTCATCCCAGCACAATCGTGTCTAAATAGCTCCACCGCCAGAGGCAGGAATTGCTAATGGCTTCCAGAACTCCAGATAACAACAAATAGGATATCAATAATAATAATAATAATAATAATAATAATAATAATAATAATAATAATAATAATAATAATAATAATCGTATGGCCTCAGCTACCGTGTGCAGACATTTCAATTTGACGCCATCTGGCTGTCTGCTCGTCAATTTCGACGTTCCGTTTTACTCTAGGCCCCCCACTAGATGGCAGGCCAAGTAAACCGAAACTCTCTTGGGCGTCTATGGCTGAGATTTAATTAATTTTGTCGGGTAAACAACAAATGTGTCACCAGAGATCTTTTACATGCCGACATCGTACGACATGGAGTGTCGAATGGACTTTTTTCCGCCCTTCAAAAATCCGACTACCTCTGCCGGGTTTGAACCCGCTATCTTGGGATCCGGAGGCCGACACTCTACCGCTGATCCCAGAAGGAAACAGTAATGTAAAATCCTAAGGCAGGCATTTATACAAGTGAAGACACGTACTTCCCCTAGTGCACCGTCACTGCATTGTCCTACTATAGGAGGCTTGCAGTGGTGTCTCAACGACGCACTAGGACAGGGATGGCGAACCTTTTCCAACTAATATGCCACTTTAAGTGTGGTTTATTATTCTAAACTGTCTACTGTGCCACTTGTTATTTTCTTTGGAATGGCTACAAACCCCCATCCCCTCACCTCCCCATCCCCAACTTCTATCATAAATTCCAAATTCACTATCACTATCAGCCATATTCAATAGTTTTTGCGATGTGCACTCTTTAAGTCCGAAGCAAGGTAGGTTTTCATGAGTATCACCATCTGGGACGGTGTTGAGCGATGTTCTGCCAATTGATCCCAGTAATCATACGGATGACTTTATCCCATCTGTCCGGTGGCCTTCCCCTAGGTCTCAGATCTTTCGGACTCCACTCAAGCACAAGCTTTGTCCACCTACCATCAGTTCTCCGAGCAACATGGCCTGCCCACTGCCATTTTAGGGTAAACACCCTTTCTAAAATGTCACTGAACTTTGTGACTGACCAGATGTAATCTGCTCTCTTCCTGTCTTTCCTCGTGAAGCCTAGCATGAACCGTTCCATAGCTCTTTGGGTTGTTCTAGAGTTTTTGCTTAACAAACTCGCTAAATTTCCAGATTTTTACAACCGTAAGTCATTACAGAGAGAACACTCTGCTTCATAATACGTTATTACATACTGTATATATTGTAAAATAATACATTTTATTGCAAGTTCCGTGGTCGTATTTCGCCAATCCGCAAAAATGTATTTTTAAATGTTTAAGTTTTAAGAATACCCAACATTATTTGTAAAACAAAAAATATGCGTCCATTGTAACACCCTTCGTCATTAACTTTTAATAGATATATAAATCAAAATATGAAATTTGCGTAAGGACTCTAAGTGGAATATCGTTCTCAACTTTAGTGTGGAACTTGTTGCTGGATCTTGGTAGCCAAGTCAGTCATGTTAGGTTCGTAGCTTGTCTTCAGTAACACACAAGAAGCACTTATGTCTGAACGAAGACGGTTTATAACTGTTGACTTCACATCGTCCATTGTAGAAGACAGCTGTTCACAGACGTCGATGTCGCAAACAAAGTAAGTAGCGCTGTACCAAGTTTCTTCATGGCCGAAAACATTGGTAGGAGGCTGTTCCACTGTTCAAGTATTAAGTTCTTCAGGTTCTGGAGAGAGTATTCACCATCAACAGCACAATCGATTTTCACCCATGGACAAATTTGTTCACCCATATACTGCTTTCTTGAAATTCAGTCAATTCCATTTGTAAACTGTAAATTTATAACAAAAAACACACACACAAAAATACCACTCAGTTGTGCAATATGAGGTTTTGAAATAAAGTGCGATAGTTTCCCCAAATCACGAAATTCGGATAATCTCTTGGCAACTATTTGCCTTACAAAATTCAAAACAATAAACAGTTACTAAGAATAATTACGCGCTGCTGGCAACCACACACAAACCAAAGTTCAATAATTGACTGACGTGGGCTCTCCGGCCGCATCTGACATTTACCTCACTTGACTTCTGGACCTATCAGTGTAGCCATAATGCACTTCCGAATGGAACTAGAATTTAGATTTTTGCTACTTCTTTCTTAAACCTGAAACACTATGACTGTACGATGCACGAGATATTATGTATAGTCTATAATACAAGACGTATAAAAAATGTTAATATATGCAAGTGGTGTGCCACCGAAATCGGTTCGCGTGTCATCTAGTGCCACGCGTGGCATAGGTTCGCCATCCCTGCACTAGGATGTGGCAATCCAACTGACCCGTCCGCTGCCATACAGGGGCGAAACGCTGGGAACTTTACGAGTGGACAGGACTAAAGAGCATGAATGTGTTTAACAAAGAGGATAGCAGGTAAGCCACACGACTGTGTTATTCATAGAAGATAACAAGGCAAATGCTCCAAGGAATCTTCTTCTTCTGATTTTCCCACACCTGTCGTATCACGGGTGCGAAATGCGCATCGCATGGGGATCTGGCCCTATTTTACGGCCGGTTGCCCTTCCTGACGTCAACACTATATTGAGGTATATAATCACTATCGCGCGTTTCTGTGGTGGCTGGTAGCGTGGGGCGTTGTCTGAATATCAAGAGGAGGGTGTTGGGACAGATACAAACACCCATTCCTCGAGCCAGAGGAGTTAATCTGAAGAAGCGATTACAATCCTCAAGCCGGCCTGGAAACGAATTCGGGACCCTCTGAACCGAAGGACAGTACGCTGATCATTCAGCTAAGTCGTCGGACAAATGGGCGGAGGGACGATCAAAATATTTGAATAAAAGTCCAAAACCAGTACCAATTTTCTAATTTAAAGTAAACTTAATATTATAGAGGTGTGCACCCATTCGCCATGGTTATCTTCTTAAACGGAGTGTGCTTCGTAAAAATGTTATTTCGTGGAAACATACATTTCGCATTTTGTACTCAAGTTCACATATTATTGCGAATTAACAAACCACACTGATACACTTGATTGTCTTCTAAACGTAAAATATATTTCCTTTCACGGCATTTGGCCACATTACGCACTTACCGCGACTGCGAAAATTTACCATCTGCAATTATGAACTGTCACGGTTTGCTTGAAGTAAGCCCAACAATATTTTACTCCAGAACCATTAGGATGTGACATATCTCAAGCCCGATTTCTTTCTGTATCCGTAAATTGCGTGACGATGACAACTTCTTCACTTCTCTCCGTAAACTGCCATTTCCTCCATTTGTCGCTACACGTCAGTTCATCATGAATCAAGCGTTTGGAAATAACTGGCATAATATATTCCAGGAACGCAATGCTTCTCTAGCGAAGTTTGACAGCTTCCTGCTTTTCTCCAGTGTTTCCAGCGGTACGCTTTCTGGTCTGAAATGAGGGTGTGCTTGTGACAGTTCGGCTCCGCGAAGGGGCAACAAAGATAAATCCGAGTTTAACCGAACTCTACCGAAGATAAGAAGCCCTTCCCCTGTAGGGAGGCAGATTACTGTACCTCCATGAGTGCGGATGACTTTGATCCCTACATGGGCTTGGAATTATTAACCTCATTTGATATCCACTATACAAAGGTTCGGCTTGAAATTTTACCATTCGGGTAAGACGGAGTAAAATTCAAAAGCTGCTAGACGCCAACAAAATTCTTTGCGTTTCAGAGATGCATAGCGGGCTCTCATAATATACAGGGGTTTCGATACAAGGCAAATTACATGACCTATTGTACAGAATACAATATAACGGCTAATGATACCAAACCGAAACATGAATTGTTTACCTTCATATCCCCGAGGATAAGACTTCAAGACTGCAACCCGTTGTACAGGAATATGTGATGGGATCAGTACACAAATTATAATGAGTTGATTAATATGCCTTTTCATACTTTATTTCAGATATTCTACGGTATTGTATCACATTGTTTTAATAACTCTTCGTTTAATTAATTCTCTACTTGAGGAAATCTAACACAAGAAATAACATTGTATCATATTGTCATACTCGCAAATAAAATCTCATTATCATTAAAGGATTATGCCAATGGCCTATTTCAAATTTACAATGCCCTCTTTTTCTAGGACGGCTTATACGTAGTACAGTCATTAAGTTCTGAGACTTGACGCCTGGCGGATAGGCACCTTCACGACTCTGCGTGTTGTACACGATGCCGTATTACACGGCGTACACGTACATAGAACCACATCCACTCTCAAAATAGTCACCGTTGGCCGTGCCAACGTTGGTATAACTGCTGGAAGCACCATTGAAAGTAGTTGGCAGAAAGGTCCCATATGGCTTCTCTTGTGGCCGTCATAACCTCTTCGGACGACTGAAATCTGCGCCCACATACGAGTGCTTTCAGGTTTTCATGGTGCGAGATCAGGTGAGTACGGAGAGTGTGGCAAAACTGACACCTGTTGCCTTACAAGTTCCTCTTGGACAAGGACAGAGCGATGTGCAGGGGGGTTGTCGTGTACCAACAGCCAATTCTTTGTACGGCGAAGCCCAGGTCGCTTACAGAGAACTGCATCGCGTACACGGCCAAGGATCTCCTTGTAGCGGGCTTTGTTTACCATTGAACCGTCTGGGAGGAATTCCATGTGAACGATTCCATCTGAATCAAAAAGCAGTTCCAACATCACCTTGCCTTTTGACCTGTCTTTTCGTTCGGAACTAATCATACTACCATATTCAATGATAGAAGATAGGTCCATTAGTTCATTAAATGAACGTCACTGTCATCATATATTCCTGCATCTTCTGAATTAACTCAATGATTTAGCAGGATGCCCTTCGTTTTACCAGGTGATATTCCAGACAAAGGTTTCAACGCACAGTCGGTGGCATTCGATCTAGATCTACAATGTGTAGAGCAAAGCACATCCATCTCATCTTCTAACAGACAGTAAAGACCCGTGGAGGAGGAGACGACAAATGATTTTACCACCCGTATCCTCAGCACGAAGCGGGAGAGAGGGAGGTTAGATCTATTCCTGGCCGCCTATGACCCTAGAAATTAATACGATACTCATTTTTATGGAGGCATTGTGAATCCTCTCCAGATGCGGAAATCTCGTTTCAAAATTTTCAACTTCCTAACGAGGTTCGAACTTACGTTCTTGTGGGTGAACCGAGCAAGCCTTTAGCATCCCCTTACACGTGTAAGGCCAGCAGATAAACCGGCGCTATCATGAGCTGTACATTATTCTACAGGTATGTTGTCCTATACAATGCTGATTGACGGAAGCCGTGGTTGGGGAAGTTGCTTCTACTAATGAACTGATCAGTGCAGCGCTGGATCCAGTGCGGTTCATGGAGGTTTGGTTGACAGGGAGGTAGGTCATAGGTCATGACTGTACTAACGCTAGATTAGCTGTCCTCAGGGCATTTGACCTGTATCTGCAGAGGCAGACTTGCACAATCCTTCTTCCATAATTTGATCAAACATGTTAGTTCTATTCAAGCAACTGCGAAACTCATGTTGTATTCAGATTAGTATAATGGGTTATTCGTCCTTAATCATTTCTCAAATTGTAAACAATTTTAATTATTTTAAACAATGCATTTTTGCACCGATTACCAACACTTTGAATTTTTTCCAGAAAAATGCGGTATAATTTTCTTAACTATTTTTGCTCTTTTCCAAAGTGTTTATTGAGCAAGTTTTTCCTTTATTTGACACAAATTGAACTATTTTAAATGGTTCGTAACTATGTTTTGGGCCACGAATGACAAATAATGACAACCAATTATACTGCTGGCAATTCAGGCAACATAAGCTCGATTCCCGTCAGATTGTTGAACATTTTCAAACAAGATTTCCACTCTTGGAGAAGAACATGACACTAAGAGCCACAATGTCTCCAGCAAACATGAGTACCATGTTAATAATATTGGAATAACAGGAGGAAATATGATCCATTGAGAAACCAAGGAGAAAAAGTATATATGTTTCGATTCTATGACGATATCGCAGTGTTAGCTGAGTATAAAGAACAATTTAGAAGTGACTCTGACGCAGACGGAAGACGCCCTCAACATTTCCTACGACAGGAAAATGGTCACCAGAAATGGTACGGGATCCCAGTGTTTGTTACGTTGCAAGTCCTTCGCCTATCTAGGGAGTAAAGTCACATAGGACGTTAGGTCGACGACGGATGTTGTGAGACGCATCCACCAGGCTAAGACCATCTTTAACAACCAACGGAACCTAATTACATCTGACAGCATAGACTAGACATGCACCCCTGGAAATTTCTCGTCAAACCTTGTCTCGAATACGCTGCTGTGTGGAAGCGAGACTTGACACTTGGCAAGACAGAAAAGAAGTGTATGAGGGCATTGGAGATGTGGTGTTATCGCAGGATTCTCAATATTTCCTGGGTGAAGTAGTTAATGATGAGCTACTGCGGAGAACAGAGGAAGAATCACTGTGCTTTTGGAAACTCATCCAAATCTGGAGAACCATTTGGATAGGGCATGCTATAACACTGGATGGTCTCTATAAGACAATCATCGAGGGGGAAGCTGAGGATAAGAACACCGCAGGCAGGTCAAGATCGGAGTACATCAACCAGCTGCCTGACTTACAGCGCTCTCAAAAGGAAGGCTGAAAGAAGAGATACGCGGCGAGCTCTTGCCAACCGACCTGTGGGTTAATTACAAAAGAAGAGGAATAATAATAATAAAGAGGATGAGGAGTTTACTGTATATGAATAAGATTCACTAGGATGCTAGAAAAAGATTAAATGGAACGTCTGGCCGTAAATCTGGGCTTATCAGTATGTAGTAAAAACCAGAAACAAAGCGAATCCATCTTCGCAGAATCCACGAAGTCCCTCGGAGGAATAAAGGCTTCCACTATCTGAAAACACGGTGCTCAGTAAAGCAGAGTAATTATCTCTTTGTCCCCAGGAATTAACTGATACTCATTTTAGGTGCAGGAGGAGTGAACGTCATGTGCCTCTCCAAAAAATAATATATCTCTGTTCTAAATATTTCGAGTTCCACACGGGTTATAAAGCCAAACCCTTCCGGGTGAAACGAGCAAGTTTTCACCGATTCCACTGCTCAGCTTCCTAATACATATCGCCGTTGTGCCTCGAAATACAGCTGTGTGACTATTTTGAGGGGAGAAAAACTGATCCGCAGCACATGCATCACTTCCTTGATGTTGTTCATGCAATACTGAACCTTAGATGACAGAACCTTCCTGGTCAGAGTTAGAAGCTGAAATATTATCACATAGCGGTTTTTTAGGCGCAGCGACGATGTGTACTGTCCATCCCTAAGTAACTGGGAAAAAGAAATCAGAAGTTGATCTTAAACCTGACCAGCTTTTCGATTTCCACGGTACACTGTCTGGCAATACATAATATAACCATGTATGTGAATGATACTAATAACTGCACCACATGTACATCAACAAAAAGAAAGATCACAATATGAAAATGGGGTCGAGTTTAGGAGGTGAAATTGAGGCAAATATTCCTTTATAGGAAGAGGATTTTTAAAAGAATTTTCTTTATGTCGCACCGACACAGAGTGGTCTTATGGCGACGTGGTAAGGAAGCGCCCGTGACCTTAATTAAGCTACAGCCCCAGCAATTTGCCTGGTGTGAAAATGGGAAACCACGGAAAATCGTGTTCAGGCCTGCCGACACAGGGGTTCTAACCCACTATCTCCCGGTTCCAAACTCACAGCTGTGCGTCCCTAACCGCACGGCCAATTCGCCAGGTATAGGAAGAGGAGTCAGCGACTGGAATAATTTAACAAGGGAGATGTTTAATGAACTTCCAAAATTTTTTGCAATTATTTAAGGACGGACTAGGTAAACAATAGGGAATCTGCCACCTGGGCGACTGCCCAAAATGCAGATAAGTCGTGACTGAGTAGAAATCATTATACGGAGGGTAGATCAACAGAGTGAACGTATGGTCATGAAATCGACATCAAGAGGACCAAAGTGATGGTTGTAGACCGACTCAACCACAACAGATCTGACACCACAGGAATTGCTGATCACGAGGTGGTCAGTCACTTCGAGTACGTGGGAATTATTCTCACTGACAATGGAGACTGTGCGCCGGAGATATGTAGACGCGCTGTGCTGGTGAGGAATTCAATAACAAAATATACTCGCATTTCGAAGAACGCCTCTATCATTGCCAAGACGGAACTCATCCTCGTTTGAACTCTAATCCTACCTCTTTCTACCTCTGCAGCCAAACCTTGGGCTAAGAAGATGGCTGATTACCATAAATATGTGATTCTATAGGACATGCAGCTTCAACTCAAGGAAAAGCGGACAGAGCATTCCGTGCTAGGGAGCTGACATCGATATACAGTTTTTATTAGCGTGCTGCAGCAGCGGATACGTGTAAGTACAGTACGGTGTCGACTTGTGCAATGTGACACAAAATAAAGCGGTGGATTTTTTTTGCTAGGGGCTTTACGTCGCATCGACACAGATAGGTCTTATGGCGACGATGGGATAGGAAAGGCCTAGGAGTTGGAAGGAAGCGGCCGTGGCCTTAATTAAGGTACAGCCCCAGCATTTGCCAGGTGTGAAAATGGGAAACCACGGAAAACCATTTTCAGGGCTGCCGATAGTGGGATTCGAACCTACTATCTCCCGGATGAAAGCTCACAGCCGCGCGCCTCTACGCGCACGGCCAACTCGTCCGGTGCAGTTGGTTTTTTTGAAGGAAGTATAGGTGGTAAGAACGGTAGGGGTAGACCAAGATATGAATATGACAAGCAGATTAGAGCAGATGTAGGATGCAGTAGTTACGTAGAAATGAAAAGGTTAGCACAGGATAGGGTTGCATGGAGAGCTGCATCAAACAAGTCTATGAACTGATGACTCAAACAACACATTTATTTATAAAGTGTTGAAAACGTTTTGATATCGAATTTGGTTCTTATTATTCTACCGCTTTCCCCACCTGTGGGGTAACGTGTAAGAACTGTGTCGTACATATAGATTTGGCCCTGTTTGACGGTCGGATGTCCTTCCTGACGCCAGTCCTATGTGGAGAGTTGTAATCACTATCACATGTTTCTGTAGTGGTTGGTAGTGTGATATTTTGTTTGAATATGAAGCGGAGAGTGTTGGGATAAACACAAACACCTAGTCCCCGAGCCAGAAGAAAGCGCTGCCTCGAATCGAACCCGGGACCCTCTGTACCGAAGGCCTCAACGCTGACCATTCCGCCAAGGAGCCGGACAATTAGTAATTAATTTGGTTGACAATAACATTATCCTATTTCCAATGAATAGATTTATATGCCTCTAATTTCAAAACTTCCCACCTTGAGTCAATTCAATGGTTTTGTATACTTTTTCTTAACGAGAAATAGGTTGATTAAGTTTTCGAGGGGGAAGTTCAATTCAAATGCTGCTGAATTTCATGTACCACCCCTATATTGCTTTGATTCTTTTATTTTTCCTTTTCCTCAATATGAAACAAAATAAGAACCATTACATTTATTCAAGTTGGGAACTTTGGAAATGAACGCACGGTATATGAAACGTTAACGTTAGAACTTCTGAGGGATAAAATCCTAGCAGCTCAGCGTATCCGAAAACCGTAAAAGTAGTTAGTGAGATGCAGCGTATCCGAAAACCGTAAAAGTAGTTAGTGAGATGCAGCGTATCCGAAAACCGTAAAAGTAGTTAGTGAGATGCAGCGTATCCGAAAACCGTAAAAGTAGTTAGTGAGATGCAGCGTATCCGAAAACCGTAAAAGTAGTTAGTGAGATGCAGCGTATCCGAAAACCGTAAAAGTAGTTAGTGAGATGCAAAGTCAATAACATAATAATGTGTCAGGTTAGGGATCCCTCGTGGCTCAGGCGGCAACCTCTCGACACTGGATTCCGTGGTTCAAATCCCGGTCACTCCATGAGCGATTTATGCTGGACAAAGCGGAGGCGGGACATGCAGTCGAATGACTGGAAACAGACTGTGAATTTTCTTTTAGTGTAAGGTATTTTTGCTCAAGTATGAATAACAATAATCACGAATAAAACGGACCGGTACTGCTAAAGTTCGCGTCAGCACAGCGCCCGCTGCACAATATTGGGCTGCAAGGCAATTTGTTATGACAGCAAGGAAGCAAGCAAACATTATTACTGCTACAAGTTTTACAACCGGTGGCAGCATGAAATGCACAATACTCCTTATATGAAACTGATATTAAAGATGTTTTCAATAATAATTTTGCTAACGATAAATATAAGAAGACAATAATAAAAACCTATGAACTTAGTAAATTCAGAATTAAATTAATTCACGACATCTGCGTAATAATAATAATCTTAGTAACAAATTACCAACTGTAATAATGAAGTATCAATAATTATAAAATAATAGATACAATTATAACAGCCATAACAACAAAAACCTTAATAGCTGGGCTGAGTGGCTCAGACGGTAGAGGGGCTTGCATTCTGACCCCAATGTGGCAGGTGCCATCGTGGCTCACTTCGAGTATATTTCGGTGGTATTTGAAGGTGCTCAAATACGTCAGCCTCATGTCGGTACATTAAATGGCACGTAAAATAACTCCTGCGGGACTAAATTTTGGCACATCGGCGTCTCCGAAAACCGTAAAAATAGTTAGTGGGACGTAAAGCAAATAACATTATAAAACCTTAATAATAAAATGAGTTGATATCAATAAAATAACAATACTACTGATAATTACGTTGAGATAAAACTATGCACATTCGATCGAATATGTCAGTGGTCTGTGTGGAGTAACAAGGCATGTAACTCCATGGTCACACGGTCAAAATGTTATAATATCATTTTATATCACGGTCTTTGTATAACATGTGAAAAAGTGAGTTGAGGTTACTCCGAATATCTTGGATGGCACACCGAACTAATGAATCAACCTGAAACAGCTGGGAGTCTAAAGAAGACTGCCAACCCTTAGTGGATAAAGGTGACGGCCGAAGACTCAGCTAACGTGCACCGTCGCGATGCATGGACTACATCAAAAGGCTGACCGGAATAAACCTAGAGCAGAGACCTCTGGAGGCAGGCCGTTAACACGATTACAGCACGATGCCACTATAACGTTACGCAGGGTTGGACCGAGAGAGTGAGAAACTAATGTATGGAGCGAAACGTACTACTATATCATAAGCTCACCGGACAAAAAAATTAGTCATCCCTGGAGGAAGCATTACAGGCATCTTTTACTACCGGGTAACTCCACCTCTGGATTTGATAACCTCCTGGATTCTGTTAGGATGTGAGTCAACAAGGTTGTGCAGGTACGGCGCATCCGGGTTAAGCTACTCGCTGAGGATATGATCGCTCAATTCCACCAAATAGCGAGGATGCTGATGTCAGCGTTTTACTGGCTGTTCGAATATGTCGCGGAGATTTTCAATGGGGTTCAAGTCAGGTGATTTCGCAGGCCAATCGTGATGTAATAGGGTGGGGGAGCGTTCATGAAATCAGTCTCATATGCGTCCAACCCGATGAACTTTGCTGTTGGCATCTTGAAAAGTCAGGGTATCAACAGCATACTCATCATGCAGATGTTGACTGAAATGCCAACACCTGATCATCCAGAATGTTTAAATAATAATAATAATAATAAATAATAATAATAATAACAATAATAATAATGTTATTTGTTTTACGTCCCACTAACTACTTTTTAAGGTCTTCGGAGACGCCGAGGTGCCGGAATTTAGTCCCGCAGGAGTTCTTTTACGTGCCAGTAAATCTACCGACACGGGGCTGTCGTATTTGAGCACCTTCAAATACCACCGGACTGAACCAGGATCGAACCTGCCAAGTTGGGGTTAGAAGGCCAGCGCCTTAACCATCTGAGCCATTCAGCCCGGCAATGTTTAAATAAACATGCTGGTTCACGTTAGTGTTCACCTTAGTGGGAGGGCCCAAAACATAACAGACCAACCTCCGGCTTAAGCTGACCTTGCAGACATCCAGGATGAAATGCTTCATTTGACCTTCGGTGCACTTGACGACGTGCGTCTTTGGAGTACACGCAAAAGCGTGAATCGCCAGACCATATTACGTTCCGCCAGTCAGCTACCGTCCACGTTCGATGATTTCTAGCCCATTGAAGACGCGGAGCTTTATGTATTTGTGTGAGGAAGGGGCTCTTGCGAGGTGACTGACTCCAAATGGTCACTGCACGCAGTTCCCGTAGCAATGTTCTCTTCCTAACAGGTTGGGATGGACGTTTACTCACCCAATGCAGCAATTCCTGTCGGGTTTGGAAGCGAATTTGATTCATAGGCCGTTAAACGCGTCTCCGCTCTCTGCCACTTAGGACATTTTTCGAACGCCACTACCGGCAGCCCTGAAGATGGTTTGCCAATCTGTCAGAAATGTTGACGTACACTGTCCGCTCGAAACATCAAAAATATCTCACTGAACGTTCACGTAGACACAGTGCCCGTGCGGTTGAGCAAGGGAGTAGTTCGCTGCGCCATCTGAACAGGCTTAACGATCCATCTGTGCGTGCGCACTAGGGAAACATTTTTGTCCGGTGAGCTTAATTATACTGGAGACAGGAAGCAGCGCACGGGACAGAAGCAATATGCAGCAATATATTGACAGATGAGAATTAGACAGAAGTTAATAACGAGAGAGACAGGGAAAAAGAGGATGGGATTGCGTTCGGACTGCCCGTATCAGAATGAGAACTTGTATTGACAAATATAATACAGTCCAGGAATGATAACAAGAATCCAAGAAGTCGACGATATTAGCTTTCTGCACTGCAAACAGTGAAGTAAATTTTGACAGATGAAAACGAAGCTGTAGTAATGCTCTTCGAAGATTGTCCACACAGAAAATAGTTTAATATCTACGTAAATATACTAATATACTGGCAACAAGGTGAACCGGATATTAAAGCGTTAGGGGGTGGATCAGGATGTTAAATAATTTGAAAGAAACAATATGATACCTCGCACCGTTGTAACTGTTTCAGTGCTGAAGTTAGCTACTGAGATCACTTCGCGGACGAATTCAAATGGACTTCGCGCGTGGCACTGTTGTTAAATTTGCATGTGACGTAAGAACGGGAGATATTTTCATTAGGGTACGTCCAAGATGCACGCTGGTTTTCTGAGTCAGACAGTCGGCGCCGAGTCGACATAAGTATATCCTTTGTTGCTAAGCGGGGCTGGCCATAATGCACCTGCGCGCAGGAAGACTGCGCACTGGTAGTCTGACTCAGATGTTTACCGGAATGATCAGTTCATTCTGGTTTTAGACAACCTGCCGCGCAGGCTGTTGATTTTCGTGTTTAGTGTGTTTGACATTTTGTTAACGATGAATATCGAAAATTTGATTTCAAAAGTTCAACTTAATTCTCCGAAATGGGATAAGCGAATTAAAGATCATTCCAATAGGAACATCGTCGATGGCTGTTGGAGAAATATTTCTATAGAAATGAAGACTGATGATATTCGAAAAATCTGTTTTCGTCGGCAAGTAAGTGTGGAAAAAGGTGCTTGTACTCCCAGTAAATAGATCTTAATTCATTAATTGGATGTATATCACTTCTCATTCGTTTTAACTTGGTTGTAACACTGTCATTTAGCAGCAATAGAGCTGCAGTCTGTTCTCTTGTTAGTTCCGTGCTACACTGATCAGTTGTATCTCATCTTTTTTTTTTCTTTTTTTTTGTGGCAGCTCTGTCTGCGCTGACAACCAGCTTTCATAATGGCCACATCCCACCTGCCGCTCGGAGTCAGACAGTCAGCGCCGACGTACCCTAAAGCTAGTGATGAAAAATGTACTCCCTGCTTCCCGCACTTTACTTATTTCGAAATTATGAATAACACCTTATTTGATATCGTTTAAGTTGTCCTACCATTTAATGAAGGATAAGGTGACGAACTAGGGAACCTATAGTTCTCAAGTTCTGGTCTAGATTTTATTATGTACTCAATGTTTACCTTCTGGCAAAGTCTCACATCTGCAGCTTGTTCTGTATGGCTAACACACAAAATCAATCATTAAATATAAAAATTGATTTGACATGAGTAATCACAACTTCTTTCAGCTCTCGTAATATTTTGACAATTTGCACATTCTTTACTTTGCCAGAGGGGGGACGATATGTAGGAAGGAGAAATGAACGGTTTTTTATTTTATAGGTTATATAAGCAGTATGGCAACATTTAAACGAATACATTTATAGTGTAATTAGT
The DNA here is from genome assembly GCF_040414725.1 of Anabrus simplex. Classification (NCBI taxonomy): domain Eukaryota; kingdom Metazoa; phylum Arthropoda; class Insecta; order Orthoptera; family Tettigoniidae; genus Anabrus; species Anabrus simplex. The sequence continues at coordinate 101,463,999 of NC_090272.1, read as the reverse complement.
GTCATTACATGACTGTATAGTTCATGAACATAATCAAATTCCAGAAGTGATTTGGCGAATACGATGCCTGATTGTTTTCACATTTATTCACTCTAACCTAATTTGTATACAATGACTACATCTGTTTTAATGTTTTAAGACTTACAGGATAGGCTGTAATTATAAGCTGATTCATTCGCGAAGCATCACAACACACTGTTGCTCTTTTTCGAGAAACGAAAAAGCTGCGCTTGTAAGAGCAGACAGCATACTCACCTGAAATCAGAGAAATAATCTCAATTAGTTTATACTGTGCTCAAAATAAATCTAACTATAGCCGTATTAAAATGTCACAGGAAACTTTAGTAAAATTAAAACTGCAATTGGAAAAGAGCATGGTATTCTTCCTTAATGCACATTTGAGTTTCTGCCAGCCTTAATTATTCTCGGGGTATATACGAATATCATATTGAACACTGCAAAGAGTGAGAATTGGAAGTACGATATCGGAGTAGTATCATCGCTGGCTTCTCTCAAAAGCGACCAGGATTCGAATTCCGGCCAATGTATTCTACATGAGATTTTTGAAACGACACGGCCTTTTGGTTCGGATTCCTCGTAAAACAGGAAGCAGCGTGATCATGATCACATCGAAAGCCGCATTGGCCGAGATTCGACCCACGGCTACGTTGGTGAGAAGCCAGCGACAAAGTCACTCGCCTTCCACATTCCCATCAATAGTGAAGTAAAACTACAACCTTGTGACAGTTTATAAACTCTGTATTACCCATTTATTATTTGCTTTACATGACCTCATTGTGCCAACGGCCGTAGCCGTGTTGAAAAACCGGATGCCGTGAGATCTCCAAAGTTAAGCAACATTGGGCGTGGTCGAGAAGTGGATGGGTTGCCACGCGCTGTTGGTGGGGGGTTAGGGAATGGAGGAGCGGAAAGGAACTGGCCACCCTAACGTACATAAACTCCGGCTCAGGAACACCTCTACGGAGGTTCGGACCTGCCTTCGGGTATAACACACCCTTACCTTACCTACCTCACTGCGAGGTACTATTGAACAATTCCCCTAGGTTCAAGTGAGAAAATGTAAGGGAGAGCGGGGGATAATGGTGCCAAATGTGCCCTTGGCAAAATCCAATGATCAAAATATGTCTTTCAATAAAGGAAATAAGTGTGGGGTCGTCAGGTGCATGATTCAGTGAATCGAAAGGGAGAAACTGATTCAGGACCTGTGGAACTACCAAGAATGAAATAACGAGTTATTTAGAGTATGATGAGATGAGGCATGTTTGATAAGAGAGCCTTCTAAATGTTTCTCAGTCAAGGCCATCCATCATTACTTTATATCACAGCCTTTAAGATCACATTACCCCTCTGTACTCTAAAAACCCTTGTTGATAATGTCTCTCAGTCATGGCCATCACAGCCTGCATGGTTGCTAGGTAACAAAGCGTCACACATTTTGTATCGCTAATTTCGTGACGCCAATTTTCAGATAACCTCCAGTCTTAAGATATATTGTTGTCAAGAGGCTCCTAGGATGACCGAGAGTTGGTTTGAAACCAAATCTCTTCGCAATAATCAGCATCATCGGTCCACAACTCGTAACACAGATGTGGTTTGGAGAGCGGCCGTGCGCCAGAAAATAGAAGTCGAAACGGGCCTTCACTGAGCACAGTCGCTCAATTATGAATGAGCGCAGGATACTGTAAAAGTTCCTCGCAAGTACATTTTTCTCAGAAACTAAATAAATGTTTGTTGTGGGCGTCCTTTATATACACAGCAGGTGAATTATAATTTGATACTAATTAAAATTAAACCTCATAAAAGTTATTATTATTATTATTATTATTATTATTATTATTATTCACAATACCATACGCTATTTCATTTTTAGAAAGACTATAAGGTCCCAGTATTTGCCTGGGAGGAAAAAGGAAACGTTGAAAAACCATCTCCAAGGGTGCCCGACGCTGAAGTTTGAACGCACGACGCTCTACCACAGGCGACTTCCTGACAGAATGAGTGGGTAGCTAAAAGTTTTAAGTTCCTCCGTTCAAGAGCGATCGTAAAGGAGAAGCACTTTATAAATGATATTTATTGGATAGCTAATGCATGTAGGTTTGTCTACTCCTAGCCAGTGATTAAGGTAGTTCGCCGTTGCTGAATGACAATATTTCACTAATTGAGGGCTATTTGCAAATTGCTTCGTCCTCACAACAGGTCTCTGGCTAGGCAGTCTTTATCTCGAACGGGTAACCCTTCCATAATCTTGACTGACAGGCCTCACTTTCACTCAGGTACGCACGCAGCAGTTCCCTGTAACTGAGTTCGAACACAACTTTCTTTACTGTTGCAATACTCGACTGCCGTTCTCTCTGCTCGACTCCGGACAAGTCCGATAACTCGCAGAATCAACTTAACACAATTAACTTATAATCAATGTGACTGCTCCACACACTGAGCTACTCATCAACTCGTATTACTCAACAATAACTAGAATGATAGCACTTCAACATTACTCTCCGACACACTTCTCCAGTAGGCCCACATTCAACGACGACATTCTCTATAACATTCACTGACCTGACTCTAAGAACAACAACTGCTCCAACACTTCACCACGACGACACTATCTCAGCACTCCCATCTCTGCTCCAACTACTGTATACTGACACCTGCTCTCGCAGCGACCCTCCTTTTATGTATCTGGTGATGAAGTACAGGAATCTTCGTGATGAGGCCAAAGAAGAAATATTCTAATTTCGCATTCGAGAGGGTCCAGGAAACATTAGACGAAGAGCACATTAGAAGTGAGGGGCCGTCACATGCCCTCGAGTCGGCCAGGCCTGACTCAATTTTTCCAGAAAATACCGTCGGGGGATAAAACAGGGCTGACAGGCGCTCGAGCACGTAAGAGTAAGACGAGAAATATTTTATTACGAAAGACAGTAGGACGGAATTAGGTGTTCAAAGTTTCGTGCCAATTTTTCCTTACAGGAGTCCACTGCCAGATGGTGTACATATGCAAGCAAACTTGTAGTTTATAGTGACTCTCGAAATCTGGATGACAGCCATGGATTTTCAGTTTTATGTAGAACCTGAACTACAGAGATGGTAACTTTTCATTTTAAAAATTCCACGTGTACTGGCTTGGATTCAAACCTTCAAGCCTTGGCGAGAAGATAGTGAGTGGCCTAGCCACATGGTTATCACTCTCCAGCCCCAGTACGAAATTATTATTACTTTTTAATGCTATTTGCTTTACGTCGCACCGACACAGATAGGTCTTATGGCGATGATGGGATAGGGAAAGCCTAGGAGTGGAAGGGAAGTTGCCGTGGCCTTAATTAAGGTACAGCCCCAGCATTTGCCTGGTGTGAAAATGGTAAACGAAATTCTTATTAATTTATATCTTAAAATATATATTCAACCCCTGTTACTTACCCGCAGTCAGAGGTGGGGTTGGTGGGTGGAAAAGTATCCACATTACCTCCTGCCTGTCATAAGAGGTGAAAAAAAGGAGTAACCCCCAGGAGCTCTATACTTCGGAACGTAGGTCGAAAACCATAGGTCTCCTAGCTGAGACTAGCAATGCTTTCACTTGTGCTAGGAATCCAGTTTTCATCTTTCCTATCCGGCCTCTCTAGGCAAACTCTTTTCTCTTCCAACCCCGACGGTATTAGATTTGCGAGGGCTTTTTTAATTACATTTGTTCGTGGCGTCGACCTATGAAGATATTTTACCACTACTTTCACCACTGGAGAGGAACCTGCGTGTAAGTGGAGTTGCGGAAGTATAGAGTGTTGAATGTGAGGCAAGGAACGTTAAGGACGACACAAACACCCAGTCCCAAGGATATTAATCAATTACAATTTAAAAATCCTGTCCCGGCCTGGAGTCGAACCTGGGGCCGCCGGGTGACAGGAGGACGCGTTTCCTCCTACATCGCGGGGCCAGACTTTGCGAAGCCTTGAGGGGTCTTTCATTTCACGCCCTTTGTGGCCCTTCTCTCTCCCATGCCGATACTTTCTTATTTCAAATCATCCGATCCCTTCAATTTTTATTTTTGATTAGCACTGAGGCGATGGTTGTCTTAAAGGAGTAATCACCATCGCTAAACTCCTGTTAACGCATACAGGTTATTTGAATCGCATTATTTCGTTGAATTTCTTCTGATAAATTAAACACCAAACCAATTCTGTACATGTGTATCAGGAATATACATCCATAGATATACTTTATTGATTAATTTTCTCTTCAGCTTTTTGCTTCACCCCTTTCTACTCGTCCCGAATCCCTCTGTTGCTACCCTGGGAAAATGGCTCGCTGAGAGGGGGAGTAGAAAAATTAACTTGTGAAGCTCTACTTCACGCAATTATTCAATTAGCTTAAGTAGACAGAGAAACACATTCGAACTTCACTCGATGGTCGACCAAAGTACAGACAAATCAAATTCATGAAGGAAAAAAGGTAATGCGTAATACAATAAACTACCGTACTGTTCGAGCAACAGCGTAAAATTCTCCGTATTTTCCTATGTTACACCTATTGACCTAATTGTATATTGCTCAATTACTCCAGCAAAAATATGATGCACTGTCGAATTTTTTTATACCAAATAAATGTTGGGACAGTAGATAACTTACTGTATAATGCTGTCGCAGTCTCCAGTACAATCATTGCACGACTTAGGAGAATGATACACATAACATGAATATAAAAGTGAAATCTTAGCAGTTTCCGGCGAATTGCGTTCTATAACGGTATCCTTCCTAAGTAACTAGTCATTTGCCACGCATTTTTGGAAGATTTTTCCCTCAGTAGCTGTTTGAAAGTTTGTTGCCTACCCCTTGCGACTGTCTAGATGTCTGAATATCAACAACATTCGTTTCTACTTGAAACTGGGGAAAACGGTCGCAGAGGCGTAGCATATAATAAGGGCAGTTTTGGCGTTTTGCAGAGACCCAACAAAACACGGGAGGTCAGTGTGTTAATGACGGTCTCTTCCGACATCAACAATGCTTTTTTTCCTAGCTGCTTTACGTCGCACCGACACAGATAGGTCCTTTGGCGACGATGGGAAAGGGAAGGGCTAAGAGTGGGAAGGAAGCGACCGTGGCCTTAATTAAGGTACAGCCCCAGCATTTGTCTGGTGTGAAAATGGGAAACCACGGAAAACCATCTTCAGGGCTGCCGACAGTGGGGTTCGAACCTACTATATCTCCCGAATACTGGATACTGGCCGCACTTAAGCGACTGCAGCTATCGAGCTCGGTACATCAACAATGTTATGTACTATAAATTTATTATAACCCTGAGCCACTGGCTTTTTTATCTCGATATACTGAGACGTTACAGAGAAAATGTAAAGAGGAAAAGATAAAAGGCTTGCACCTGGAGGTGACAACGCGCCAACGAATACAACAGTGTTTCCCTAACCACCACGTTTATCCAGTACAGCCCAGGCTCAATTTTTTTCAATTCTCGAAACGGAACTTCACTCTGAAAGCACTGTATGACGGTTTCAGTCAACTGAAGAGATCAAACTCAAATCGCAGGCAGAACTGTGCGACTGTGCGCGATCTCCCACATTGCCTACGAGGACTGCTCGTATAAGTGTGAATGGCTTTGAGAGCATTGCATTAATATAGGAGGGCAGCAGTTGGAAGGATACAAAGCTAAATATGCTACAGGTAATCCCAATTAAGATATAGCCTCTTTTCGAAGTTTGATTATTGACATAAATGTCTAAGGTTTGTGACGGTATTTTTAGTTCGGGTATGGGTATGTATGTGAGTATGTACACTCAGAATAATCTCGCAATACACCAGAGTGGAAATGGTAAGTCAAAATACCAACAAAACAAACACGATCATAGAAGAATATAACTAAGTCATGAACTTGGACACTAGTCCGACTAACGCAGTAACATAAACACCAATCTGTGCAAGTGATGGCATGCCACGAAAAAGATTTACAACTCTCCAGAAAAATCCATACATGCACAAGTACTCAGATTTCAATTTTCAAAGTGAAGGATTTCAGCAGAGCGCATAGGGAAGCATTTTACTGTGTCCATTTTTTCATAGGAACCCCAGGTAAGTACAAATAATTAAAGGACATGATAATGCGCGTGATAAAAATCAGGGAAAAAGAAGGAACAGTTTTTCATAACAATAATATATTAGCACAAACACCAAGAAGGATTTTTACAAGCCAAAGAAAGTGAAACAGATAATGAAGAATCCAACAATATTTTAAAGATTAGATACTTCTGATTTCCAAAAAACATATGGGACGACCATTTAACAACACTAATTTCAATTTAAAGAAAACAGTTAGACTCGAGGCAAAGTGAATTTACAATAGTTTACATTGGGAGTATCCTACAAAACGGTAAACAGATATTACCCATTAATACGAAAATTTTAAGAAAGTTTTGAAAGGCATTAGGCCACTGTGCAATAGCAAAAGTAGAAGAAAAGATAAAACCCGAGACAGGAACGTGGGGAAAAAGGGAAGGACGTGAAAGAGAACAGTACCTAAGGCTGGCAACAGGGGTTAGGAAAATTAGAACCTACAAGCATTGGTGGAATTCAAATTTTCAAACAAGCTAGGCGTTAATAAAATTACAATTAGTCCTATTCTTGCGTTTGTTCACCAAGTCTATTGGAATCCAGTGGTTCATATCACAGTAATCACTTGACGTAATTGAAAGTCAAATTTTGAAAAGAGATCGTAATGCAGTTGCAAGAAAAACACCACTGTCAACAGCTCAGACTAGCAATATTATTAGCGTGAACAGTCATTAGTAGCCAGTACGGCATGATGAAATCAGGAAGTGCAGCATTAAAAAGAAAGTGAGGTATGGCAAGGGAAAATAAATTTAAAGTTCGCTCACCCGTCCAGCAGTCCTTAAGCTTCAATCATGAACATTAAACACCATTTTAAAAGAAACTTTGCACACGGACCAGCCGCTAGCGTAAGTAAAATAAAGTCCTCCCTCCACACAAGTTGTCGTCTTCATCCAACTCGCCGATCAAGCCCAGAGCAGGCCTTATTTATATTCCGATGGAAATGTCCAGAAAAGACGAGAGCAGACGGTACACATTGCACAGCGAGGCGGTAGGGGAAGAAAGGAGGGAGGGTAAGCAGAAGGAACAGTACAAACTGGACGGGCGAAGAGAGCGCACACACACACACACACTGGTTAGTAGCAGCATGTCAAGCGTAGCAGACGTAGAATCACGTAGAATAGTTGAAAAATTTGGAGCACGTTATAGGTTTCGGCCACACTGCAAGCGGCGAGCGGTGCGTTGCGTTGTGTGGCGGCATAGATGAAATTCAAACCTGCGTTAGCAAATGCATGTGGCCGTAGTGCTAGCGGCGCGTCATTTTGGAGGGGAAGTTGATTCAAGGACAACGCTACCCGTCGCTAGCCGCTCACTCTTGTTTGAGAGTTCAGCTGCACCGCTCGCAATGATTGTTAGTGAATTAAGAGAAGAAGAGGAATATGCTAATTTATGACGTTCAAACCCGAACTTTCCTATGGAACGACAGAGAGAAGAACTTCGAAAACCTAATGGTGTCAAGGGAAGCCTCGACAGAGATTGAACGATTTTAAATATAGGTACCAAATACATTCAGTTTAAAATCAAACACGGTTATGGATATGAACAATATTGTTTTTACCGCATATTATTATTATTATTATTATTATTATTGTACGTTCTATTATTTTAATTAATATTATTATCCTTTGTAATATATATATATAAAACGTGAAAACTTGTGTTCGGCATTACATCCGACTTTTATGGGTCTCTGGAAGCTGATGACTTGCTTCTGTAGTCGCAGCTTAAGTTTTAGTAAGAAGGCAAAAGTTTAAATGCACAAACAAGTATATTTGAAAAATCTTATCAGGAAATCGATTCATTTCTCCATATAAATGATGAAATTCCCCATGCATTTCACGTTATTGATTTACTGGATTATCAAGAAATTCTCTTCTAGTCCTACGTCGAATTCTTCAGTTTAGATAAGAATATTCTAAAAGCAGAGACAATGACAGCTTCAAAGTTTTCTCATTTATCTAATCACCGCGTACAGGGGAGTCGCCGCGCCGCTAACTGACACTCGCTATAACGCGTTTTACGAAAGTTTAATCCTGATGTAAACAAATAGGTGGAGCACGTTGTCTTTACACGTGGACATAAACGTAGTTGATTGGAGAAGCAACCGTCGCACTCACTCGACTGTATGCGAGCTCGATGAAAAGTAGTACATTGCATTCATTTTAGTTTATTACATTTAGAGAGTTTGGAAGAGTACGTAATCAAATTAATATATGGTTGTCATATATGCCGATGAAATAGTGATTAAATAACGAGAAATGAAGGCGCAAATCGTGGTGTAATACACGAAGTCTTCTCGTAGTGGGGGAAAGTCCCAAGCAGTACAGTGTGGAGATAAGGTGTTGCTTCTTGCAGCAGCAGTCAGTGAGTATTCATAGTGAGAGAAATGGAGCAAGAGGTAGGACCTTCGTGTGTAGTAAAGCACAAAAGAGGAAAACCGCTCACAAGTGACAATAGGCATTGCTTTATGAATGTGTTCAATAAACTAAGTGCATATAATCCAGGTTTAGTCGTTTATTCAGGAGTTCAGATGTTCGCACTCTTGTCGTATGTGATGCTCAGCCCTGTACGTCCGAACACGAGACGTTGACGAGGTGGAGGTTGGTACTACACGCTCAGCGAATCACAACTCTTTCTTTGGTGGAGGCGTGGACATACCATGTTAACATCAAGATTAAACTCTCGCGAAGAGACATATAGATGTCCACACAGACTGTCTCTCCTCCCCACTCTTCAACTTTTCGATAGCGGAAACGCTCCGCTCGCCGCCTGCACTGTGGCCGAAGCCTTATTGCTGGGGATCATCTGAAAATTTGCGTCACAAAATTAGCAATACAAAATGTGTGACGTGATGTTACCTAGCAACCGTGCAGGCTGTACGACCAAGGAGGCCTCACCTCATCGTAATCGTATTTCATTCGTGGTGGTTTCATAGCCCTGAGTCGGTTTACTCCTTTGGATGGACTGAATCCTACACTTGTCGATCCTGATTTTCATATCGATGTCTCTCGGAAACGATTCATTAGATGCATTTGTTTTTTTTGTTTTTTTTACAAGTTGCTTTACGTCGCACCGATGCAAATAGGTTTTATGGCGACGATGGGACAGAAAAGGGCTAGGAGTGGGAAGGAAGCTGCCCTGGCCTTAATTAAGGTATAGCCCCAGCATTTGCCTGGCGTGGAAATGGGAAACCACGGAAAACCATATTCAGGGCGATGCACATAAGTTAATCGTTATAAATTAGAGTTTCATTTATTGAAGGACATGTTTATCAAGGGAAGGCTAAGGCTCATGGGTGACCAATAATTCGATCCATCTTTGGTACACGTTTAGAGCATGTCCAGAGGATAATAGGTGCAAGTAGTAAGGCGCAATTCTCAGCCGTTTCCGAGAAATGAATTCATAAAAAAATTCCAATGCGCCTATGTGCAAGCTATGTTTGCGAAAAGGAGAACGAGCTCGGGGCGCAGCGGCAAGCGCTCCACTTCGTAAGTGCGGGATCGTGGGATCAAATTCCGCCGATGGACGATTTTTCAAATATGTCTCATCTCTCACAAATTAAGGTGTCTTCAATAATGTTCAATTCTGAATCAATCCCGATACATTATTTCTTTTAGCCGAAAAGGGGCTCTGAAAATTCAAAAATTAGTACAAAAATGCAAAAATACGACATTTATCACTTGCGCATATGCCGCAATAATTATTGTTTCCCCTGCTTCTATTACCAATATCATCCTAGTTCGTGCAGTAACTCGCCGTGCAAACAGTACGATAGTGAATAAAAAATAAGGTAGAATAACTAGCACAAAATATTAGGAACAAAAATATTTATTTTTAAAACAGCGCCCGTACGATTTTTTCAGAACCCTTTTCCCCCCCACTAAAATATAATTTATTGGAACTGATTCGAAAATGAACATTATTGAAGACACCTTAATTGGTGAGAGATGTGATATATTTGAAAATATCGTCCGTCGGCGGGATTCGATCCAGCGATCCCGCGTTTACGAATCGGACCACTTGCCGCTGCGTCACAAGCTCGTTCTTCTTTTCGCAAACATAGCTTGCACAAAAGCGCACTGCGATTTTTCATTAATTAATATCTCGGAAACGACTGAGAATTGCGTCTTACAATACTTGCACCTGTTACACTCCTGGCCATGCCCTACACGTGTACCAAAGATGGATCGAATCGGTCACCCATTCGCCATAGCCTCCCCTTGTATGATCATTTGATTTCCCCAAAGAGAAATCTGACATCACTTTTTTAGAACTGGCCTTACACAGCAGTCACCGTCACTTGGCTCTCGCTTTAGCTGTGCGATATGCCGACTGCTTCACTAAAGACGGCCGTGTTTCTAATTGCAGTCAATCCATGTGGAATTTTTCAAATGAAGAGTCATTCTTTCGTGGTTAGGTTTCCAAGTAAAACTGCCGTCCTGTGGCTACGATCACGTCACTTAAAACTACATGTTTGCCTGATAGATTTTCCCCCCGAAGTAGAACCCTAGTTTCTAAATGCTTCCATTTCTTTACAAAGAGTCGTACCCATGTCCTTCAGGGGGAACCAAGCATGCCTTTACAGTCTCGGCTAGGACGCCCAAGTTATTGCCCTCCTTCAATACAGCAGGCATGCTCATGTAAGTTTGTGTTAAAATGTGTTTCAGCAGATTTTCACAATAACAGGTACTTAATGTTGGCCAACCATGAGGTGGAGTACTGTTCGATTCTCGGTCAGTCCAAGCATTCTGATTCTTGACTGAGGGCTGGAACAGGATACATTCTCAGCCTCATTACACCAACGGAGGTGTTGTAATATGAGAGGCAAGGGATCCGGTCTTGAACACCAAGCAAAGGCTTAGAAAGTGGCCAAGCAGACCAAATGGAATTCTAATATAGGTTGGCCTCCTGCTGCCCAGTCGTCTTGGCAGACTTAGGGCTGCTCAATGTGCTGCAAGTACTACGGGTTTGCTTGTTTCGAGTTTTGATATACGAAGGCGAGTAAAACGAAAATCTGAAAAGTGCAATAAAAATTCGAAATGTCGTACCACGGTTCTGTCCGTTGGCAGCAGTTATAAAGACTTTAACAAATTCTCTATAGGCGGCAGCACTGTGCAGACAAACACCATCAAAGTTCTACAGCAAATTGACAGCCCCACTTCAGACATACAAGTAAGAACAACAGTGGTCCGTTATTTGTTTTCTGAGTAGTGATGGTGTGAAACCTAGTGAAATTCATCAATGAATAACGTTTCAGTATGACGATGCATCTTTGTTACAGTAATGACATGCCGATGATTGGCCCCATACTGCTGTTCAATATCTGAATTTGAGTGTTTTCCTCGTCCTCCATATTTACCAGACCTCGCCTCTAGTGATAACCATATGTTTGAGTTACGGAGGAAATGGGAGGGAATACTTTCTGTTCGAACGAAGATGAAGGATGAGGTGGATGCTCAGACGGAGGATATTTTTCTTCTTGGAGGAATTCGTGCACATTGTAAGCTCTGGAAAACTTGCATCGAACGTAAGAGGGACTAAACAGAAAAATGACACACTTTCACTCAATCAAAAAAAGTTACAAAATTAGGCTTTCATATGTCTCACTCTTGTATGTACTTTATATCGAAGATGAAATTAATTAAATAGTTACATAATAAAATATATTTGTTAATATTTTTAATTATCTTGAGAGAATAACAATTGTGTTTTATTTTCCTTTCCACGCCACTAGTGACTGATGTTTCAGCACTTTCGAGTTCTCCACAGGAAAATGCATTACAACTGTAACATTATCTTGCGTTAAGTTTTGTAGTAGAACATTGGCTTTACCTAGAATCACAAACCACTGCGGCCCGTAGTACACCACGTGAATACGGAATTCAATATGCTCTGCCTGAGGTTAGACACGTTTACAAGCTGGAAGGCTTGTTTGGGGGAGGGGAGTAGAGGTTCAACTTGTACTATACCATAATAGCCCCAAGTTCCTTCGCTAGATTGTATATGTAGCCCTTGGGACCGGCACGTGAGAAGGAAATGGGTCTCAAACTCGACGAGCCTTGGGAATGTATATTTGACCCAAGGGAAAAATTTTCTTGCCTCAGTATATGCCTTGGGAGTTCAAATATCTTAGCTCAATTCCTTTCAATAAACGAGCTGAGAGAAAAACAAGAACAAAGGCTCTTAAAATATTATAAACAGATGTGGCATCAAACCTGAAATCAGAGCTAACGAGAGAAAGCAAAATCCCTGTACAGGATAAGAAGATCCTTGGAGGAGTGGAAGGACTGTATAGTTCTGAACATGCTAAGACATAGCTCTCTCCAAGATGTCCTGACATTATTATGGCGACAGTGAATGAAGATCCGTTGCGGTATGGTATAAGCCTCATTACTAGGATTAGGTAAATAAATACACAACTGGTAGCGTTTAATTCTACGACTAAAATATAATTTGCCACTAGTGCTTACATACTAAGAGTCACACTAGTTCATAGTTTGCGTTCTCTATCACTTACATGCGAACACTGTCACTCTGGTTACACCATGGGTGTCAAAGCTTGCCCGCCGCAAGCGCAGTGCCCGTGCTTATTATTATTATTATTATTATTATTATTATTATTATTAGATTTACATCGCACCGACACAGATAGGTCTTACGGCGACGATGGGTTAGGCGAGGTTTAGGAGTGGGAAGAAAGCGACCATGGCTTTAATTAAGGTACAGCCCCAGCGTTTGCTTGGTGTAAAAATGGTAAACCACGGAAAACCGTTTCAGGGCTGCCAACAGTGGGGTTCGAACCCACTATCTCCCGGATTCAAGCTCACAGCTGCGCACCCCTAACCGCACGACCAACTCGCCAGTGCCTGTGCACGAAGGTAAAAGTCACTTCCCCACGTTGTTGACTCAGGGCTGTGCACGCCTACCGGTGGGAGACTGTTTTGATCTACAATTAATGTCTGAAACATACAGGTGCCTAGGCTGTGGCATAAAGTAATTAGTTATTGCGTGCTTGTGTACTTTTGCATCAACATGGTTGCTTGAAGATAGCCTATTTTCGTTTGTGTAAGTTTATAAAAACATGACGTCTTACTACGGAAGCGATGCAGTAGCGCAATCATCTTCTTTTTCTACCGCTTTTCCTACACCGGTGAGGTCGCGGGTGCGAACTGTGGCGCACATGTGGATTTGGCCCAGTTTTACGACCGGATGCCATCCTTGACGCCAATCCTATATGGAGGTATGTAATCACTATTGCGTGTTTTCCGTGGTGGTTGATAGTGTAGTGTTTTTTTTCTGAATATGAAGAAGAAAGTGTTGGAAAAAACATAAAACACCCAATACCCGGACCAGAAGAATTAATCAGCGATTAAAATCCCCGACCCGGCCGGGAATCAAACTCGGGACCCTCTGAACCGAAGGCTTCAACGCTGAACATTCAGCCAATGAGTCGGACGATGCAGCAGCGGAGTAGTATTTTATATTATTCTGCTTCACGATTGTTCATGTGAGAGTTAGGCATCTTAAGCCCCTAAAAAGTGAATACCTATTAGTTTAAAGGTTAGCATAAACAATGAAGTATAAAGTAATTATTTATCTTTCTGGTACACGGTGATAACATTGTTCGCCACATTTTATACAAACGCTGTGCTGAACACATTGACTAATGTACGTCCTTACATGTAAGAATATATACTTATACGTGTATTGTATGGAGTACCGCAGTTATGAATTTGTAATATACACGTGTAATATTTCTGATAACGTCCTATGCTAGCCTCCGTGGCTCACGTGGAATCGCGCCGGCCTCTCACCGCTGGGTTCCGTGGTTCAAATCCCGGTCACTCCAAGTGAAATTTGTGCTAGAAAAAGCGGAGGCGGGACATGTTTTCCTCCGGGTACTCCGGTTTTGCCTATCATATTTCATTTCAACAACACTCTCCAATATCATTTCATTTTATCTATCTTTCATTAATCTCTGCCCCAGAGGAGTGCGGCAGGCTTTAGCAGCCGGCACAATTCCTATCCTCGCCACTAGATGAGGTCTTCATTCATTCCATTCCTGACTCGGTCGTATGACTGCATTTTCAACGTCGTATGCTAGTGCTCCTAACAGCTGTCTCTCGTGCACGCAAAGTTGTCAGTCAGCTCGTGAATTGACATGCGTGAGTTACACAGTTACATAGTACACCGCTCCTGGTATTGCATGTAGTGAGCGCACTGCGCGTCGAAATAACCCACTGCCATTCGTTTGTTAGTCTGCGTTCGGTGACCCTCGCTGTCCCTCCCATGAGACTCCAAGCTGACACACCACAAGCAGGACACCACGTCACATACTCTCAGCACTCCCGACACTGACATTGAACACACTCTGACAGTACTGTGCTCATGGCAGTGCACACACGGCACTCAGTACGTTCTTATTTCTACAGTTTCATCAATAGTTCTCTCTTCTATTCACAGCGCACCAATATAAATACCATACTTGACGTGATTATTATTTATTAGTTCCTTTAAATTAATGCATGAAACTGTTATTGTCATACTAATATTTTAGCTCTCAAATATATTAAGTATTGCTATTCTCAAAATGTATAATACTTATTTATTAATGTACTTTCCAGTCGTGTATTTCATTCTAGGTTGGCTATCCTGGCTGTCTAATAGCTGCGCTACTTTCCATTAGAGAGCAGATATGATGTAGTCGTGATGTTCTTAACATTAACATTTCTAGAAATGGAATAATTTCTTCTAATTATAATGTTATAGGTTTTACATCCCAATAACTACATATTTATGTTTTCCAGAGATGTAGAGGTTCCTGAATTTCATCCCGCATGAGTTCTTTTATGTGCCATATCTGAGCACCTTCCAATACAAGACGGAGCCAGGACCGAACCTGCCAAACTGGGGTCAGAAGGACAGCGCTTTACCGCCTGAGCTACTTAGCCCAGTCCGGCTCCAGGGCTAGATGGTTAGCGTGCTGGCCTTTGGTCACAGGGGTCCCGGGTTTGATTCCCGGCAGGGTCGGAAATTTTAACCAGCCTTGGTTAATTTCTCTGGCATAGGGGCTGGGTGTAGTCTTCATCATCAATTAATCCTCATCACGACGCGCAGGTCGCATACGGGCGTCAAAGACCTGCACCTGGCGAGCCGAACATGTCCTTGGACACTCCTGGTACTAAAAGCCACACGCCATTTTTATTCAGCCCAGCTAAGAATTTCTCCTTGCTGCACATACACTAATATGATGGCTCGGGCTTAACCCACTTTAAAAAGAGGTTGTTTTAATTAATGACAGTTATCTCGAAAAAAATATATGTTGAGGGTTAGCCCATTTCTCCACGCATCCCTTCAATTGTAGTTTGTGAGCTATAACCTTATTGCTTGCTTAGTTTTAAGTTAGAAGATGCCTGCCCTTCCTCAAGAGATACCATGCTAATATTGACTATGATTAATTAAAAACTACAGACTGTCTAACGTGAAGCTGTATAACACGATAACACTCTCTTGTTAGCAATTGCAGTGAGGGTGTCATAATATACCTCCCTATCTTCCGGAACTGCATCTCCTTCCTCTCCTAAGATAGGTCCTTTGAGGTCAACTTCCTTTGCATAAAGTAGTATTACTACTCAGTACAAAGACGTGGCCCACTTTATTATCCTCCAGGCCCTCGAGAAGAAGAGGAGGAAGGCTTTATCTAGGGTTATAATCCCGTCCGGTTAACAAGACAACTTTTGTGTTATAGCGGAAGTCCTAAAAAATTCAACGACTAAGACAGAAAAAGTCCTTGCAGCTTTAGATCTCCACGTATAACCAGCTCAGCAAGGTTCTTTCATTGTAACACCAGAGTATAAAATCTCGACACGGTTAAAACTCGGCTACTTTTATTAAGCGACATGCATATTGTCGGAGTACCTTAGTGTTGTAATAAGAATGTAGCGGTCGTCCGTATATTAGTTCCTTGTTGAGATTTTGAGAATGCTAGTAGTATACATGATGCGGAGTAGTATACATGATGCGGAGAAGTCATCCATAATCTTTGAACACTTTATGTGCCTGTCATAAGTTTAGAACTGAATAATCAAAAAACCTCCGAATAAAATTTTAAGGAAACTTTCCAATATTATATGCTTCCTCAGTCCATTAAATGGGATCTGAGAAATAACAGTTTTTAACGACGAGAAAACCGCCTCTCAGCCGGAGAGGAGTGAACAAAGTGTTCAATGATTTCTCCCGTTGGGCACAGATACCACGCCCAGGTCCACTGTCGGGTTGTCACGAGCCCTCCACGGAAGTTAGTGACTTGGCAGATGCAAACTGCATGGCAGTGAGTATAAGTTTGTTGTTAATTCATAAATAATATTCATTTATTTTCACTCACCTATACTCTTATTTTTTGTTTGTGGTGAGGCGACCCTTGACATTGGCATGGGGGAATGGTGATATATAAAGATCATTGAGACAATAAAACCGTAAATCACCGGGCGAGTTGGCCATGCGGTTTAGGAGCGCGCAGCTTTGAGCTTGCATCCGGGAGATAGCGGGTTCGAATCCCACTGTCAGCAGCCCTGAAGATGGTTTTCCGTGGTTTCCCATTTTTACAGCAGGCAAATGCTGGGCTGTACCTTAATTGAGGCCAAGGCCGCTTCATTCCCATTCGTAGGCCTTTCCTATCCCATCGTCGCCATAAGACCTATCTGTGTCGGAACAACGTAAAGCAAAATTGAAAAAAAACACGTAAATCTGGCCTGAGTCTAACTGGCTCCTGCTCGCAATTAGTGGAAGGAAGGAACAAAGATTCCGAAAGGGATCCGCTATGTCTGTAGCTATCGCAAGAGGAAATCCCCCATAAACTTGTGACGCTAGAGCAGGGCCTCTCAAACGCCGAAAACCTCACCCGTGCAAACAGTGGTGCAGAGTTCCCGTGCACAGTGCATCGGTCCCGCTCGGCTCGGCTCGGCTCGGACCAACGCTTCGTCTCTGGGCTACTCGGCTAAGCTCGCCTCAACTCAGCTCGGATTTGGAGCGCTACGGAGCAAGTGAGGAAGAAGGAGACAGGGGGAGCGAGCGAGACAGGCGTGGGGAAAGAGAGAGACAGTACTATTGCTCCAAATCGTGAAGTGGGGGTCTGCACTCTGGTCAACCAAGCGAAGTCGTCTTTTGCACCGTGCACAGTACATGCGCATGCACTCTGACAGGCCCTGCTCTAGAGGGTCTGGTGTCAGGTATCATGCCTGTTGTATTATGTTTAAAGATCTATCCGTTTCAATACTGTGGGTGTAATATAGTTAAATATGTACAATATCCATGGATAAACATTCGCGGTTTCGGATGAGGATGAAGGAAGTGTGGGTGCTGATAACATTTTGTATATCGGCGCAGTGTTCTAGATATGTTGGGTACTTTCGGCCTTCTGCTCTCCATGTAGAATATAAAATCATTCGAAATAAACACATTCGTCAATTTCCTTCACGTGCGCACTGACTGCAAGATCGCCTTTTCTGATTGTTGCTTCACCCGTACCTACGAATACTCTTGCGCCACATTTGTCACGAGACTTTAATTGTGAATCATTTCGATGTGCCAGTAGTAACGATAAATGTTAAACTGTCAGCATTCTCAATTTCAATAACGTGCTGAATGGGTTCCAATGGCATCCGTACTTCTAAATTCCAGCACCAATACTTCTTTTACTGTGACTTCAGTGTCCGTGGTGTACCGTTCGAGTCACCAGTCCTAGTGTCTCTTGCCAATCGTGCCAATTATGGTGACTCTCATAGATATTCCGGTGACTTTAGTTTTCTCTACACTTCTACCCTTTTCTTTCTGAAAATATTCAACTGTTATCAACAAATAAGCACAAGTCAACGTGTTTCAACATCACCAAAATATAGTGAATGCATTTTGATACAGTTTTCAGTGACCACGAGTTCTATAATGTCTATAACATACAAGCGCGAGAAGTCACGTGCAATAGGTATAATATAATGTCGATTAGTCGATGATATTATTTCATCCGAATCTGCAGAAGACCTGGAGAAATTGCTGAATGATTTGGAAACAGTCTTGGACGAGTAGTACCAGATGAGAATAAATAAATCCGAAACAAAAATGAGGGAGTGCAGTCAAACGAAGTCAGGAGATGCAGGAAATATTATATTAGAAAATGAAGTCTTAAAGGGGGTAGACAAATATTATTACATGGGCAGTAGAATAACTGACAAGGACATAAGATGCAGACTAGCAGAAGCAAGGAAGGCCTTCACCGAGCTCGATAGCTGCAGTCGCTTAAGTGCGGCCAGTATCCAGTATCCAGTATTCGGGAGATAGTAGGTTCGAACCCCACTGTCGGCAGCCCTGAAAATAGTTTTCCGTGGTTTCCCATTTTCACACCAGGCAAATGCTGGGGCTGTACCTTAACTAAGGCCACGGCCGCTTCCTTCCCACTCCTAGCTCTTTCCTGTCCCATCGTCGCCATAAGACCTATCTACTGTATGTCAGTGCGACGTAAAGCAACTAGCAAAGAAAAAAGGAAGGCCTTCAAGAAAATATATTTTCTCACTTCGAACATTGATATAGGAATCGCATAAACATTTCTTGCCGTATATTTCTAAATTATTGAAGAAAATGTAGCATTGTGATTGGCCAAAGCGCTCGTCAGTACTTCAAGGCCAGACTGACTATGGGAGCGCCGTGGCATCGTTGCGAGAGGGGTGGTGGAAGGGGACAAGCACGCATGCGCAGTCGAACCTCTTCCTGCTTAGTTGTTCCAGTCTGTGCTGTGTTGCAGAGAGACGCTTAGTCGAGAAGAAACTATTCAGTGCAATGCCACTGTTTCTTTATAACTCTCCCTGTATCTTCTATATATTTGAAACACTGGGCTGATTTTTGTTGCCGCGAGTTTGAGAAAACGGCTGAACTGATTGACAATTCGCTTGGCATTTTGTATCACGATCAATAAAGCTCAAGGGGAAAAAATGGAACATGCAGGTTTCAATTTTCATCAACCAGTTTTCAGCCATGAACATATGTTGCAATGCCAGATGTGCGAATGTTTTACGCCCTTAAAGTTGTAATCCCAACCAAACTGTTACAAACAACAGAGGTCTAGGAAAATACAATCCTGAAAAAGATACTAGGCCGAAGGGTTATAAACGGAGGAAGATTGCATAGAACAATGAGGAACTGCACCTTAAAAAATTACCAGTAATGCACACCATATAAGAAGACGTCTCACTTCTATGGACACCGGACCTAATCAGCATAATCCACAGAGTCAACTCACGTAAGAAAACAAAGTCATTTTCAAACAACAAAACATTCAGGAAACTCAATCGTAAGATTACCAGTGTTTCACCCCTGTGCGGCATGGGCTCATCAGCTGGATACTGCACATTCCCAAGACACTGGCCGTCTAGCACGCCTAGATTATTATTATTATTATTATTATTATTATTATTATTATTATTATTGGCTTTACGTCGCACCGGTAAGTCTTATGGCGACGATGGGATAGGCAAGGGTTAGCAGTGGGAAGGAAGCGGCCGTGGCCTTAATTAAAGTACAGGCCCAGCATTTGACAAGTGTGAAAATGGGAAACCACGCAAAAATATATTCAGGGCTGCCGACAGTGGGGTTCGAACCCACTATCTCCCGGATGCAAGCACACAGCTGCGCGCCCCTAACCCCACGGCTAACTCGTCCGGTACAACAAGTATTATTATTATTATTATTATTATTATTATTATTATTATTATTATTATTTATCGTATGGAATTTTGAACATTACTAAGACACTACAACAGCAAAAAGTTACAAATTCATTATTAAATTATCTAAACATTGTACAGCGTCACTTTTGCGTCGCCGAATACCTTCGATGTGTTAGTGCGACGTTAAACAACCAGGAAAAGAAAGCTCTTGTGTGCAATCGTGAACTCCGATTCGAAATTCTTTGGGGCATTTCTAAGTATTGCCGATGTTCCTTTACAGATCGAAGGATCGACACAAGAAGGCTTCATCAATGAAGCGACTGTATCGCAGAATGTTCAAGATACTAGCGGTAGACCATGTCAAGAATGACAAGGCACACCATCGTGTAAGGAAAGCATATGAAGTCCCAATTCTCGCAAGAAGCAAGAGAGCAATATATTAATATATTTCGATCACATCTTCCTAAATGACAAATTCAGCCTGAAAGCAGACGGAGTAGACGGAGATGCTCATCCTTGGAACAGAGCCTCCGACAGTAGTTCGACATATCGGTGTTTTGCCTAGAAAAACCGCTATGTGATAAAATTTCCTCTTAGAACTCTGACCTGAAAGGTTCTGTCACCTGAAGTTCAGTATAGCATCATCACCTGTATCAACGAAATTTCATTCTGTGATACATGTGCTGCGGGGCGGTATTTCTCCCCTTAACATTGTCACAACGGTATTTCGAGGCGCAGCGGCGATGTAAGGCGACTCTGATCTCGGAAATACACAGGAAAACTTACTCAATGATCACCAAAACTTGGAAAGAAGACATGATTATTTGTACAAGAATGTTGCTTACCATCATTCGCACAAAACTGTTCTTGTAAGGCATATGACAAGTGAATAATTCCCTGGTGTTTAACTTAAACAGGTCTGTATACACAAGAGAACACCTAAAGTGTGACTGATGCGTCTGTGGAAGTATTACTAACATTGTACTGTAATACCATAAATAACTGCATCCCTGTCCGGCTCCATGGCTAAATGGTTAGCGTGCTGACCTTTGGTCACAGGGGTGCCGGGTTTAGTCCCCGGCCAGGTCGGCGATTTTAACCTTAAATGGTTAATTCCATTGGCTCGAGGACAGGGTATTTGTGCTGTCTCCAACATCCCTGCAATTCACACACCATACTAAACACTCTTCTCCACCACAAAAACACGCAGCTACCTACACATGGCAGATGCCGCCCACCATCATCGGAGGATCTGCCTTACAAGGGCTGCACCCGACTAGAAATAGCCACACGAAATTATACTATTGCATCCCTCAAAGGTTTTCTATGTTACGATTTACAGAACCTAAGCTCCAAATGTTCGACGCCTTAACTGAATGGACAGCGTTCCTGGGTTGGATTCATGCTCGAGTTTGGGATTTTGACTACGTATGGTCGGGGACCCGGTGTGTTTGTCCTCGTCTGAACACACACACACACACAACCTTCCGCAGTCCCAACTACCACACAAACACCGCAATAGTGATTACGTCCCTGTATATAGGGTTTACAGCCTAAATCCATCTCTGGTGAAATACATACTCCTGGTATGGGCTACGTCAAGTTTGTTACTTCCATGTCTCAGTCTCATGCCTGGCTTTGGTGGTATGGAAGTGACTGAGCTATGGGCGATACTAGTAATGCCATTCCTTATGCTACGCCTGTGATGAATGGTGTGAAAGTGTTGTGCGCAGGGTTTCATTTCAGTGGGCCCGGAAGACTGACAGCACATTTTCGCCCGGTAAGGAAAGCAACGGAGACCTATTTTCCATATTACGTCTCTTCAGTGACAATTAGGCTGCTTATGACAATTGATGGTGGATGTGTTGAGGTTACAACCCAATTAGGTCTGAAGAGACTACATACATACATACATATATACATACATACAAACATACAATACAGGGTGACCCGAAAGTTCATTAACATTTGATGAGGCAATACTCTACTTTCTCAGTAGAGAGGTAATAATTGATACACATGATTGGCATGACATGGGATTTTACAGACACCAAAATAAAGTAAATAAAGCTTCACTAACAGTGCATTTTCTGGTAACGTCAACATGCCACGAATGCAGGCGCATGTGACGCCCTCTCTCACGACAACTCCTTTTATACCGCAAACGGGTCTCATGCGGCATCACTGACGTGTTGCTGTCCAGCGCCATCTGTTGGTCATTTTGTGTACTTTCATTTTATAGGTGTCAATAAAACGCCATGTCATGCCCATCATGTGTGTAAACTATTGCCTCTCTACCTCCAATATTCCGTGAAGTATTACCTCGTCAAATGTAACAGACTTTTGGGTCACTCTGTACATACATACATTACATACATACACACACACAGGGTCCACATTACATATATATGGTGTGTGCCAGGAAGGACATCCAGTCGTAAAACTGAGAAAAATCAACATAAAGTACCAATCCAAATAAATCGGGAAAAGGGCAACGAAGAACTACCGAAACTATAAAAACAGGCATGGAGAAATTGTGGGTTTTTTAAAGATTTCTCCTTCCTTTCATCCCAATTTCTCAATGCCTGCTTTTAGAGCAGAGCCTCTCAAACGCCCAAAATCTCACGCGTGCAAATCGAGGCGCAGAGACTCCGTGCACTGTGCATCGGTCCGACTCGGCTCAACTCGGCTTCACTCTGGTGGTGTAGTTTGTTGATAGCGATGAAGCGTTCGGTGATAGACGGTTTGTTTGTCAGTGAAATAGATAAGCGCAAGACAACAATATAATAATGGAGCAATCTGTTTCGAAGAAAGCGAAGACCTCCGAAAGTTCATTTCAATCGGACTGGGAACTTCCGTAATGTTTCTCAGTCGTGACGATAAAGCCAAATACTTAATCGGTGGGCCACTAATTACGTTATCGTTAAACAGATCTATTTTATTTTTCAATACAAAGGCTTTGCTCGAATTCTACGAGAATTTGTCGAAGGAAGATTTTCCTAAGCTGCATCGAGAAGCAGCTAAGATTATTTCTGTTTCGTTCCACTTACATATGTGAAAGGTTTCTTTCTGTTCGACTTATACGAAAACTAGATTGCGTGCGAGTATTTCTGACTGTAATTTAAGGAACGCTCTCAGAATTGCTGTCAACCGATCCCTTGTTCTAGACATTACCGGTATAAATGCAAAGGAAAATAAGAGCTAGAGAAGATAAATTGTGTGCCCAAACCAAACTGCAAGAAGAGAGTTTTAACGCCGGTAACATTGTGCCATACAACAGAGTGTCTCCACTCACCGCACATAAACATTTCGCAATGAGGGGAGAATCAGCGGGGAACATGAAGAAGGCGGAGACAGGCCGAACGGGTGAGACAGATGTAGGGAAAGGGGAGTGGGGTTTTGCACTCTGGTCAACCTAGTGAAGTCGTGTCGTGCACCTTGCGCAGTGCAATGCATTGGCGCAAGCACCTTAAGAGGCCCTGTTTTAGAGTATCGACTAATATTCATAACGTTCCTTACTTTCCGTTCTGTTAGTCTATATAGGCCTATATAAATGCGAGGTACCACTCAATCATCGTGATTTCATTTCAGGAACTGCCAAACCGATGAGAGTGAAGTTTGCCATAAGGGTTTCTTTTAGCTCATAAGTAACAGTTAAGAAACCTGTTTGAAAAATTCATCCCCTAGTGGGTGTAGAAAGAAGTTGGTAAAAACACGAGAATTTGGCATAAAGCATGTATGTTTACGTTTTGATTTGCATACCATATCATTATTTTGTTTAGTATAAATTTTTGGTACAAGAATACAATTTTTGAAGCAGCAGATGAAGGTACATAGTATGCCTCGTTAATGAGGAAAGAGTTTGAAATCTTAGTCGTAACGGTGCCTCCGTTCGGCCGTTATTTCGGGAGTGATAGTTCGCTAAAGAAGAAAAATGGGCATCTGCTCGTGGTGTTTCTTTGGAAATCCTGAGAACCAAGGAAGTCTTCTTGTTATATACTGAAGAATAACAAGTGTTCAAACAAGGTAACTCCACATGTAGCTAACATAAAAGACTTCGACTTTAATTACCCAATTTAGTATCATAATTAAATGTGTAATAAAGGTGACAACATCACGAAACTTTTACGTCGGGGAGAAAATATTCTATCGATTAGAATCCGAACACAGAACAGAGAAAGGCGCCATACAGTTGACCTAGAATGTTGGCCACCAAACGACCACGACCCCTTCAAGTGCTCTCTCGATAATGCAAGGAGCAATCCGAGGTTCGTCGGGTAACGACTTACGGAGTCGTTAGATCCCTCAACAGATTCCATTTTATGCCTCCCTCAAGATGTTTATCGCCAAGCACACCGTAATCAAACCAGGTGTCGCTTAGGACAGAAGACCAATTTATTACGTCACAGCCAAGTAATGTCCCACTTCTGCGCCGCAGTTGTCCTACGCTGTAAACCACAGGACTCAGTTCAAATCCGAACCATACATAATTTATGACATATCTCTTCTCGAACGTCAAAAAGAAGGAAATGAGCATCTGAAAAGAATACAAGGTGCAATACAACCCCTGGGGATAACTTAAGGAATCAAACAATTAAAGCAATCTAACCAAATCCAAGCAAATATGTTTTTAAATGTTAGGAATGCCATAGAATGAAAATAAATATCATTACAGTTTGATACCTTAACTAAAATAATGACAAACGCGGTTTCAGTGCTAGAAACGTTTCTTAGCAGGCGAAGTAGGGATGTCCATACTAGGAAAAACATAAAATTAAGCATTTTCCTCAATTGTGACGAAAATTGAAGGGATAAAGCACTCAAAAAGATTTCAAATTGTGATTCTTGGATAGCTGTAGCAAACTTTTAAAAAAATGTTGTCTTCGATAATCACTTTCGGCCTAAATGCAGTTCCGGGAATAGAGCCCAAAATCGCTTGTTTCTTTACTCGTTTCCTTTTTAATTCAAATCCTAGCCAAACTAACTTATTTACATATTTCTTTATGTAATGTCTTCCTTGGTTCAATACCCTCGGGAGATTTTTGATTTTAGAAAAATGTCCACACCTAAACTAACTATAATGGCTTAAGTGAAACTCTGCATTGACTCACATTAGCACTCGTAGTGGTGCTTAAGTGAAACAATACACTGACTCATATTAGCGCTCGTAGTGGTGCTTAAGTGAAACAATACATGGACTCACATTAGCGCTCGTAGTGGTGCTTAAGTGAAACAATACATGGACTCATATTAGCGCTCGTAGTGGTGCTTAAGTGAAACAATACATGCACTCACATTAGCGCTCGTAGTGGTATTTAACTGAAACACTCACATTAGCGCTCGTAGTGGTGTTTAAGTGAAACAATACATTGACTCACATTGGCGCTCGTAGTGGTGTTTAAGTGAAACACTCACATTAGCGCTCGTAGTGGAAGAAAAAGGTAAACTGCTGATGTAATCGACTGGATAATGATGATTAAGAAAAGGATTGTTTTTTTAAAGAATTAAGACTATATTCTCATACTTTACCTAAAATTCGTGGCTCATATCCCTAGGATGTTTTCCACACTGAGTTGCTTGCCTGAAGATTTTGGCTAGAAAAGTGCTATATGCCGAAGAGAACGATGTATGAACAGCACAAGGTTCACTTCCGTTTTTATCTGGGGAAAATGAGGTACTTCATTTGGCAGCAGCAATGTGATGTATTGTCGTGTGGCTTTGGAGTAGGACTGGGAAGTGAGAAAGTTTCACGCAGGTTTACAAGCATTGTTTTATTTTTCACAGGTATTGGAGTGAAACATATTCACTTCGACAAATACACAATTTAACGTGCAATGTTTCAGTTCCGGTTGTATGACCTCGAAAGGGCACAGTTGCATCAATATTCGTACCAACAAGTGGAAAAATACTATGACCACTCATACACGGTATTTTCTGCACATAATCATTATCTCTATCTTTTTGTTGTTGTTGTTGTTGTTGCCATTTTGCTTTACGTCGCACCGGCACAGATAGGTCCAATGGCAGTGATGGGATAGGAAAGGGCTAGGCGTGGGAAGGGAGCGGCCGTAGCTTTAATTAAGGTAAAGCTCCAGCATTTGTCTGGTGTGAAAATGGGGAACCACGGACAACCATCACCAGGGCTGCCGACAGTGGTGTTCGAACCCACTATCCCGATTGCAAGCTCACAGCAGCGTGACCCTAACCGTACGGCCACTTTCTCGGTATCTATAACCATTGAAGGATAACGTGTTATTAATTAACAATTTGAATGATACAAAAAGCCTACATGGTTTGAATGAAAAAGGCATAGAAAGTTATTAAGAAAATTGCGATGTATCTGACGAGGTTCACAACGTGATAAAGAAAACCAACGACGTCCATAACTTTAATCAGATTGTGATAGTACATATATCACACCCTCGCACTATATGTAGAAGTGAGAGATATAATTGTCAGTATTCGATTTATTATATTATTATTATTATTATTATTATTATTATCAGTATTTTATTTGTATATTTTGTCATTTATATTTTTAAGCTGGGAGATCTCCATATATGCAGTATAAGTAATCTGTTTTACGGCTGGGAAAACATTGCTATATTGGACTCTGGTAATTTGTATGACTCATGCGGGCATCACAGTGTCTTATGAGATGTACATGTTGTTTTCGTAAGTTCGATGAATCATGTGAATAGCCCAGAATCACATGAGCTTGTTGATGTTGTACTAGGAAAGTTATATGACTCATGTGAAACACCCCCAGATAGTTTGTTTATGTCTTGGGTCTAAGAAGTAGTTCAGGGCATGGTCTTGACAAGAGGATCCCTCATGATTGGCTGGCCAGGATCAATCTAGGCGTATCATGTGAGAGGAAGGGGGAATGCTGATGTCTATAAAGACTGATCATACGGCGGGAAACGATTCACACGGTACGGGAATGAAGTAGTGCTGATACACGATACTGGAGTGAGACTGCACTATACTGGACTGAACTTCAAACGTTCGTGGAACGTAGTCTTGTTATGTTCGTGGAAAGTGGCTGATCGACAAATTGTGGAGTGCTTACGCATTAGGTATCGTAGCACTTGTGACGGCCTGGCATTATATGTTGGTGAAAGCTATCTCAGACTTTCCATAATTAATGTTCAGGATCGACAAGTGTGCGTTGCTCAAACGTATATATCTTTACA
Organism: Anabrus simplex; assembly: GCF_040414725.1. Taxonomy (NCBI): domain Eukaryota; kingdom Metazoa; phylum Arthropoda; class Insecta; order Orthoptera; family Tettigoniidae; genus Anabrus; species Anabrus simplex. The sequence continues at coordinate 101,436,957 of NC_090272.1, read as the reverse complement.
ACAAGTGTTAAAGTCTGTAAACACAGTATTACGAGGTACAGTATCTGTGTGATATTATAAGTGCTGATTATGAGAATCGGCAAGTCGTGTTGATACAGAGACAGTGAAGGGTATTTATCTACATATATGTGCATTGTTCAACGGACTGTCTGCAAATGGTGACATAGTTCTCGCTTTCGTTTTCCCACTGTTTTAATTGTTGTTGTTGTAAATATGGAGTCTTCCAGCAATCTTTTGTTTGTGTATTATAAGTGTATTTTGTTGTGTTGATGAGGTGCTCATGCAAGGATTTTATTGAGAATATAGTTAGATATTTTAGAATCAGTGGAGTTCTTGGTGAACCTAGGTGCAGTTCCTACCTATTTAGTCGTTTTCAGGAGGTTAGGTAAGGCCTACAGCAGATGTACCAGTACGCAGCATTATGTACACTTCCTGGAATATAAAGAATTATCATGCTCTATCTAAATTCGAGGGATTCATTTTGGTGAACTCTGGCGCCCATATTACGGACATTTGGGTTAATTATGTTTATTAAGTTTTTATATATTTTTATTTATGATATATTTAATGATATTTTATGATCATATTAATAATACTAACAGTAAAAGTTACAAGATGGCAGGCTTATATATCAGTGGTAACATTTGAACCAGCCAATTGAACGTCTTATGATAATGGTAACGGAGTAAAATTTTGCCCTTAATTCTTCTGTGATTGTTAACCTTTTATTGCCTCTGACCCTCAAAATAATTCATTCTTGAATATTTCTTACTTTAAAAGTTGTAACGTTTTTTTGCTAGTAGTTTCACGTCGCAATAACACGGCTAGAACTCGGCGACGCGAGGATGCGGAAGGATGTAGATAAGTAAGAAAGCAGGCGTGGCGTTAATTAAAGCACACGCCGGGCTGAGTATCTCAGACTGTTGAGGCGCTGGCCTTCTCACCCCAACTTGGCAGATTCGATCCTGGTTCAATCCGGTGGTATTTGAAGGAGATCAGACACGACAGCCTCGTGTCGGTCGATTTACTGGCACGTAAAAGATCTCCTGCAGGAAAAAATTCCAGCACCTCGGCTACACCGAAAATCATTAAAAATAGTTTATTTGTTCTACTTTTATGTGTTGCTTTACGTCGCGTCGACACAGATAGTTCTTATGGCGACGATGGAATAGGAAAGGCCTAGGAGTGGGAAGGAAGCGGCCGTGGCCTTAATTAAGGTACAGCCCCAGCATTTGCCTAGTTTGAAAATGGGAAAACACTGAAAACCATCTTCAGGACTGCCAACAGTGGGGTTTGAACCCACTACCTCCTGAATGCAAGCTCATAGCTGCGTGCCCTTAACCGCAAGGCCAACTTGTCCGGTTAAATAAATTAAATCACCGTCATCGTAGTTATCATCCCATCAATACTGCTAATTTATTTACGTGCCAGTAAATTCAGGTTTCTCTCATTCAAGTATTCTTTAATAATAATAATAATAATAATAATAATAATAATAATAATAATAATAATAATAATAATAATAATAATAATAGTAGTAGTAATAGTAATAAATAATAATAATGCTATTGTTTTGACGTCACGCTAACTAGTTTTGCGGTTTACGGAGACGTCGAAGTGCCGACATTTAGTCCCGTAGGAGTTCATTTACGTGCCAGTAAATCTACAGACACGAGGCTAACATTTTTGAGTACCTCCAAATACCACTGGTCTAACCCAGGATCGAACCTGCCAAGTTTGGGTCAGAAGGCCAGCGCCTCAACCATCTGAGTCACTCCCGCCGGCCGTCACATTTGATCAAATGACCTTATAACCAATCTAAGAAGAAATTCTCTAATGCCTTTCCTTCTGGTTGCTCTATAGAGAACGAAATACCTCCAGGAAGCGGTATTACACAGGTTATGATTTTATTTGGTCTTTGTGAGGGTGAATATGTCAAATAAATCGGGCGCTTCTTCGAAGGAAAAGTATCTTACTTTGCAAACCCATTATACAGGCATACGAGGATATATATATATATATCTGAAATGAGAAACCTTTCATCTAGAAAACTTTTCTGTCACCCAGGGAGAAGCCATTGTAACTTGTAACAGGAAGAAATTCCATGCATGGTACAGATATCGTCAGCGATGGCAGGTCGATGTTAACAAGCAAAACACAGTATCACCTGCCTGTTGCATAGGGCGCTCAGTGGTGAACTAGCATATTTCTAGCACTTTTGTAAGTCAAAACTGGTCCAATTGCAGGAATATGAGAGATATGGCTCCAGAACAAATCGCACATGCAGTAGCATGCAAACAGGGGACCGTCTGGAGACGGATATAATGCGCTGTGTTATTTTCCTTTCAAGTGGTAAAAATACTACTGTTTATTATTGTTTACACAGGGCGATCGGAAACGACGTGAATCACAGCCTCTTAATTTATCACCAATATTTTTCTGCCACCGATATATCAAATACAGTATCACGGAAGTATCTGTGACAAAATATCGTTTAACTTGTGTACTTGGATCACGCTCACAGGTCATAGACAGATCGATTTTTCCCCCGCTAGTGTACGTGCTGGTGTTGATGCGTGCAAACGCAAATCGTTGATACAGAAAAGTAGAGTGGCCTTTAGTGCCATGCAGAGAAATCACATTCAAACACCAACACACCGTTGATTTCATCCAGTGTCACCGTTGCGTTGTCAGCTGTGAAAGTTTCAACGAAAGAATCTAAGAAATTTTCTTAATGTTGTATTGGTACATTTTCCTATTCAGGATGACGTTTACACACAGTCAAGTCAGTGGTGGCTGGTAACCACAAATTCTAAACCATCTCGCAAGCGGCTCGTTTTCGGACCCACATTTACTAAGACATTTCTGCGTCTAGTATCGCGAACTTACAGCTGTTCCAATTTGCGCTATTAATTATGATACATCCTGTATACCTGAAGTTGTTTTGTGTAAGTTGGTGGTGGTGGTGGTGGTGATTATTAATTTTAAGAGGAAGTACAACTACGTAACCATCCTCTATATAACACTAATCAGAGGGAAAAATGGAACGGAAGGGATCAGACACTTCGAAAACTGAAGGTATCCGTCAAAGAAATACAAGGACCAAAAAGGGCGCGAAAATGAAAGACTCCCTAGGCCTCGAGTACTCTAATACCGTCGCGGTCGAAAAAGGAACAAAAACTGAGCAAGGGAGGTCGGATAAGGATAGATAAAAGTGAGGAGCATGGCACAAGTATGTGGAAGCAATGCTAGGACTCAGATAAGGACCCCGTGGTCGCCAACCCACTCTTCCAAGTGCAGATCTCCTGGGGCCCGTTTTAGTCATCTTTTGCGACATGCAGGGGATACCGTGGGTGTCATTCTACCGCCCCCACCCACAGGGGGAGGTTACGTGTAAGAGAGGAACAGGAACCCTAACGTGGCCACAAAAAAGGTCGCTTTCATAATAACAACAATGTATGGCACATGATGGTACACATTTCGAACATATACTGTTCGAAGCGACCGTGGCCTTAATTAAGGTATAGCCTCAGTATTTGCCTGATGTGAAAATGGGAAACCACGGGAAACCATCTTCAGGACTGCCGATAGTCGGGTTCGAACCCACTATCCCCCGAACTGCGCCTCAGGGCTATGATGCTAAATGAATGTATAACGTTTTAATTTACCTATAGTAGCTCTGTCACTTTGCATGATTAAATGTGTCTCCTGTATTATCGCTAATCACTTTTTAACACGTTTCCTGATAGTAATACTTTAATAGTTGCTACCTATCCCTAAAATGTTAGTCATATTTTGCTTTTTATAGGTCGTATTTAGCTAAATTTTAGCACATAGTTACTTGCACATTATGCACTTCTTCAGGTCATAAACTTTCGAACCCTAATAATCAGTCATTCGTGAGTCTCACATGTTTAATGTTACATCACCTCACTCAGCTGTCGGCCTGAGGCAGCAGATAGCTGACACGTGGTTAGGTCGCCGTACGACTAGCCTACCTTATGCACCTTTGAAATTAATACCCTGAATAACATGTCTTACTCTGTAATAGACATTTATCCAAGATATACTTTACCAATAATTTATCGGCTACTTGCGTTCATACCACAAGTTCGCCATGAATAATTAACCTCGAGGGAGACAGAACCATACTGTGGAAAAAGTATCAGTATGATGAATGTTCTCCGGGTATTTGGTTTATATCGTAAGAAGTTCTAATACTTTTTTCTTAATTATAACGGTCCCAAATAGAGAAGATTGGAATTGACAGTGTTACTTCGGTAAAGTTTACATGATTTTTTTCCATTATTATGTTCACTTAGAATGTAAATTAAAATATATATTATTTTATTTTTATTTTAAGGTTCAGAACATGAAAGTACTGCTGTTAGTCTTCCACATTTAAAGATGTCTTTTAAATTTCTTGTTATAATAATGAATTTTATATTATTATGATTATTATTATTATTATTATTATTATTATTATTATTATTATTATTATTATTATTATTATTATTATTATTATTATTATTATTATTATTATTATTGCAATTTGCCTTTGCTGGCAAGATGTAGTGTTTATACAGTGCACTATGTCTTCTGCTATGAGCTAGAATAAATTTGTTACTTTCATTGACCTGTCTCAGTCTTATCCTTGGCTTTGACAATATGAAAGTGGCTGCCGTATGAGTGATGCTAGTAATACCATTCCTTATGCAGCCAGTCCCTGTTATGAATGGTGTGAAAATGTCGCTCATAGGGTCGGTTGATGCACGCATTTCAGTGGGCTTGGCAGACTGATATGCAGTAGCAACTATTGGTCCAGTGAGGAAAGCAACGGGGAACTACCTCACTCCTCATTTCCCTAGTACGCCTCTTCAGTGACACCTAGGCAATCTATGACAGCTAATGGTGGACCTGTTGAGGATCAACCAGCCTTCGGGCTGAATACCCAACATACAACATACATTATTACAATATTACAAACATCTTAGATCCCGTCAAAGACGATAGGGAGTACGGAAGACGACATAACGACGAACTATACACCCACGTAGGCCTAGAGAAGATTGCCGATATCATCCGGAAAGGAGGAATTACCTTTTATGGGCACGTGACACGTATACACGAAACAAGAGTGACCAACCGCATCAGCACCTCCTTTCAGCAGAAGAAAACCAAAGGGGCTTGGTTCACTGAGGTGGATAAATACCTTGAAGAAGTGGGAATCACGCATAATGACATCCAGGAGCGTGTCCCACTTACGAAGAAACTTCAAGCATTCCAGGGTTTCCGAGACAAGCCAAAATTAAAAACAGGAAAGGCATGGACACAGGAGAGGAAAGAACGACACCGAAAACGCATGCGGAAGTACTGGGCAGACATCAAAGCCAGAAGTAGCCAGTTGAAATAACGTGGTACAAAATTGGATGATACGACATGAATAAATTAAAAAAATACAATAGTACACTGATTATTGCTTAATAGTCTCAAAATAAAAAAGTAAAGTCTTAACATATTTTAAACATGATGGAACTAATTCAATATTAAGATGAAATATAAATTTGAAACCCATGGATTCATACAATTCATTATTGCCGTAAGATAATTCTTTCTTTTCTTAACCTTCGTTACTCTTACGTCAAATTACGTTTAACATTTCTCTGGACTTTTCATTTCAAGTAAACTCAAAACCTCCGATGTTTCCACTGACATTTTCAACCCCTCAATTATCGAGTCGTAAGGATCTCGGTTCTGCGAGCAATTATGGACTGGCAAAGAAGTAGCAGTCACTTTGTATTACCATGAATGTGGATGTACAAGACTAAGACAGTTAAACACTGAACAAGGCAAGTGTGTTGAAAAGAGGAGAGACAGAGGGCTACAGAAATGAAGGAAACAGTAGAACAAAGGAGCACTGCGATGAACGGGACGAGAGTATCCAGTCTTCGGAGACCATTAGCGTTTTGCTCTAGCTACTGTTCTCTCCTTTCTACAATACCTTATTTGCGTCTTTCTTAATAACTTGAAGAACCCATAGAGAATGCTTTCAGTAATCATACAATGAATGAAGCCGGTCGTACTGTCTCATGCCAGAAATATTCACCTTGTAGATGACAGGAAGACAGCTCCAAGACCCCAACCACTTTGCATACACAGTGCCACGAGAAGTGCAATGTTATTTTCTACAAAGTCTTCCCACTGGGCCGTCCTTGTTTGACGACTCCATTAAAACATTGATTTCATACATTACGAGGATCGTTAAAAACTACTTCAAGTTGAGAAAATCATAATTAAATATATATAGCGGACTTCAGTGGAGAAGTCGGTCTTCTGCTTGCAGAGGCAGTGAGCTACTGATCCCAGCTGGGCTTAGTGGCATTTGAATGTGTGTAAACATTACGGTTATTTGCCTTTGGTTTCTGACATTAAGGATATTCCAGGGGGGGGGGGATGTATTACATATTACTAATAGGCTGTTATTAGTTGTAGTATAGCTCAATATTTGTAGTGTTATAACCCAATGTGATATGTGATGGTACTTATGTGTAAGAAAGAGCCCCGAGCCCTAATTTCGCCTAAAATATTCTTCTTCTTCCCCTTCTTCTTCATTCTTCTTCATCGTCAGGGCGACTAAGGACCGCGGGGTCTCAACTGTTTTTCTTCTTGCGGACCCACCGTGTTTTCATCCTTTCGGAGTGTGTTTTCTCCCATGCATCAGAATAGAGATATTTCAGTCGAGTTGAGACTTCTTGATGAACCTGTCTAAGTTTGTGTTTGAGTGGTGCCGGATTACGCTTGATATCTTTTCGGTGTGCGAGTATATTTCTAAGTTGCTTCGAAGTTTGTAAACACCATCTTTGAGGTTGGCACCAAGAATTTTTCGGATTATCCTCCTTTCCTTAATTACCAGTTTTTCAAGCAGGCTACGTGTTCGAAGTGTTAAACATTCTGCTGTATAAACTGCTTCAGGTATTATTATTATTATTATTATTATTATTATTATTATTATTATTATTATTGAGGTTTAATACTTTCTCTTCTCGTTTGACTTCAGTTTTGTATTAAAACATATTCGTTGCGTAGCTCTTTTCATAGTCTAAAACAAAAGTGAAATTTTCTTTAGAGAGTACTTCTTACCATTAAAGTGTAATAATACTATCATTTAGTACGTATCAGGAAGTTTTATATGGCAGTATATTGGAGAATAAAATCTATAATTTACTGATATTATTGAACAACATATTGAGTTAAAATAGAATTTTAAATCAGTAGATACATCTAATTGTAGCAAACAATCATAATGTGGAGAAATGCCCACCGACGAAACTACTGAATGATCCAAATACAACCCGTCTATCACTTTATCAGCTCTATCCGTTATTTACTGCATATTCCATTATCCGGTGCATATAAACTTTAAATATTTCAGTATCTGTGTAAATAATCCTGCATTATACCGAGCCTAACGCGATAGTGTCCACCAACCATCAATATTAAAACAAGAGACAGATCACAAAGGCTTCAACATAAACTCGATCACACATTGGAAGAAAAAAAATAATTGTGACAGCCCACCATACACCATCCCAAGTGTTTATCTGCGAGCTAATGATGTGTTTTAATTACTGGTACTCGTGTGGGGATTGATCGGGTTGGAGAGGAAGATATATTAACAGAGTGCATAGCAGGAGGGATTTCAGACGGATTCATTAGCAGAGGAAATGCTTAATTTAAATAGGGTAATTTAGTTGCATAAGTGGTCTTTAATTTTCAATTAGCCTTAACGGCAAAACATTTCATATAGACGTTCAAGTTGCGCCTGCTTAGACTCATTTGCGTAATTCACTGTTAGGCTTCCTTTTACTTCTAAAAAAATATACAGAGGGCAATGGCTTAATATAAATCCCTCTCCATATGACGTTTTTCTTACACGAAGAAGCTGCTCTCTCTATGGTTTAAGGTCAAAATAACATACGGCAATGCAGTTGATAGAGAGATGGTCAAACTGCACCAATGAGTAGCAAACGCTACGAAGATGACAATGATTTCAGTTATTAATTAATTAATTTATTATTATACATTATTGCCATTAAGACAGCGGTTGAATTTGAATGTTACATGATTATTCAATTTCGTCTTTCTCTTCACTAAATCTCTTCATTATTTGATTGTGTTCTTGTTTCCTTTGTTCAGTCCATACTTTCCCTGTTTTTATACTCTCTTTTACTTCAAATTTCGCATTCATAATTTTATTTATGAATATGTTTCTTTCATTTATCATTGCCTTGTCTATACCTGCTTGTTGTAGATCATCTTCTATTTCTTTCAGCCGATAGGTTTTCTTTATTGAGCTATTAGCTACATCAAAAATACTCTTTTTGAGTCTGCTGCTGTCCATTCTATGTAGGTGCCCACAGGACATTAGTCGGCGTTTCCTGATCATGTTTGTGAGTATACCTGTATTCGTATAACTCTGTACTTGGTCTCTTCCTCCTTATAGAATGTCTGTGTATTACTCCAAAAAAATTCTGAGGATTTTACGTTCTATTTTTTCTGTCTCTATGATACCTGATTTTCCAATTGTGGTTGTTTCTGAAGCATAAAGGGCTTCTTGTAGTACAGTGTACTGTAGTGCCTGAGTTTGGCCTGTCTTGTTATATTTCCTCTTATTGCAGTGTGTTCATGTGAGTTTGTACGCTTTCTGAAGTTTGTCTGTTCTGTCTCCGTAGGATGTATTTATTTAATAGTTGTCACATCCGTCGTTAACGGGTTGGTCTTTATACAATTGCAGATATGTACCTTCATCAGCAGTAACGGGACAAGTGGCAATAAAGGGTACAGAGCAAACCGCAATATTGGCAATAGCAGCCAGTGTAAATTTTTGATATTTTGGGGGGATTAATTAAGGAGAGTCCCAGCAGGAAAATCGGAAGCCACGGAAAACTGGCTGTATAAGGAATGGCATTACTCACACCTCAGTCACTTTCGCACTTGCAAAGCCAAGGGCGAGACTGAGACCTATAAATCAGGCGCGTAGTGTCCATAGATGTGTTGGAAGCGCCGCTTCCATTCAAATTTTAAATACTTCATGAATTTATTTATAACTTGTATGCGATATGATCATTTCGTTGAATTTTCTCTAGTAAATCCGCATGCTGGCTAGCGCACAAACGTCCAACCTCCATTGAAACGTCGGTCGTCAGAACTCCCGAGCCCCACTGTAAGGTCGGCAGTTGGGGGGTAGGACGTAAGAACTCCCGAGCCCCATAGATGAGATTCTGAAGTTACTGGCAAGATGTACGAACGCATAGTAAAGTTACCTTCCGTATTGCTGTTTAGTTTTGCATCAGGTGCATTTTCAAAGTCAGTAGTATATTTAATTAGTGTATGCTGTAATGTATATCGAGGAAGTGAAATTTATCTTACCGAGTTGGCCGTGCGGTTAGGGTCGCGCGGCTGTGAGCTTGCATCCGGGAGATAGTGGGTACGAACTCCACTGTCGGCACCCTGAAGATGGTTTTTCGTGGTTTCTAATTTCAACACCAGGCAAATGCTGGGACTGTACGTTATTTAAGGCCACGGCCGCTTCCTCCCACCCTTAGACCTTTCCCATCCCATCGTCACCACAAGACCTATCTGTGTCGGTGTGACATAATACTAATTGTAAAAATAAAAATAAAAACTTGCGCTGGAGGTGAATGAAGTTATACATTTGAGTCTTGCAGTACGCTGCGAACTAGCGTAAAGGTATGTAAGTTGGAAACTCACATTCCACTGAACCCAACAGGGATTACAGAAAGTAGTTGGAAGTATTCAATTGAAAACTACCTACAGCTCCTTTCTTTCTGTTACCGTTTCTGTTCGTAAAAAAACACAACAGAAAAAGACATTTATTCAGTATTTCAGCAAGCGCATTTGTGACTCTATAGCGTGGCTGTAAACAAATAAATAGAATGTATTGTTGGCCCTGGCTTTTATTTTCCGAAAGAATGGACCGTATGAAATACGCATGGGTACGACGATTTGAATAACATTTAGAGAGCAGGTAAAAGTCACAAATTTAAAAAAAATCAGTTATCTGAAAAAAATATATGAATTGAGTTTTGTTTAAGAGAGCAGCATAATGGAGCTGTGGAAAAGTGCAATGAAACTATTAGACTAAACAAAACAGGAAAATTACGTGTCTTTTAATAAATACTGTTTATTTTCTGGGCTCTCAGGCAAAGTAATGTATCTTTGAACCGAGATATCTATGTTACATTTTGAACATCTTGGCATGTTACGACAATCAACTTCAAACCTAGTTGGAAACTTCAGTAGTTTTTCGTGGTACTTTCCTCCGACATTCAGAATTATTTCATATCCATTCTCTCTCTGTACATATATCTGCGCATTTTGTTTCTTTAATTCTTACCTTACTTATTCACGAAAAACCGGAGAGTTGATCTAGTTTAAAAGAAGTAAGGTAAGCAATATTTTACATAAATGCTTTCATAACCATTCAGTAACTGTTAGAAAGTTAAAAAAAAACTACTGTCTTAGTTTTAACGATAGTCGCAAACGAATTCTCCTGTAAGTAGAAAACCACGCTACGCCCCTGTTATAAAAGGAACGAAAACTCTTGTTCGACTTCATTTGAGAAGATATAGTGCACAGTAAGCACTTTGTAGCATGTTTTGATGACGATGATGATTAATTAATGGCATGTGGTCTCCGGAGAGGCCTGATGCAGGTCTTTAGAGTTGATGTCGTGCAGGCGATTTGCGTGTCTGTGAGGATGTGGCCCGACCCGAGATGAATTCTAATGCTGAATATGGCACAAACACCCAGTTCCCGAGGCACGGGAATTAACTAATAAAAGCCCCACACACGACCGGGAATCAAACCGGGTTCTCCTTGAACGAAAGGGCAGCATGCTAACCATTTAGCCATGGAACCGGACAGTGGTGATAACAAAAATACTTTAATGTCCCTCTAGTTGCTGTAAGTTTTAAGGCAGGCAAGAATGTTGGAATTTTGACCTGTAGGAGTTCGTCAAAGTCCTGGGTGCCAAACAATATCGAATTGTCTCATTATATACATCCTCAAATAAGACCGAATGTAGCCAGAAGCGAACCCGCTATATTGGAACAGAAACAGAACGACTAACCAATTATCCCACTGAGGCCGGCGATACAGGCTTTTAAACCCTAGAGACTTGATTTCAACTACACTTTATTCCACTTCTTATTTTTCTTTACCTACCGCTTTTCCCTGTGGGGTAGCGGGTGCGAACTACGTTGCACATGTGGATTTGGCCCTGTTTTACGACAGGATGCCCTTCCTGGCGCCAAACCCTATATGGAGGGATGTAATCACTATTGGGTGTTTCTGTGGTAGTTGGGAGTGTAGTGTGCTGTGTGAATATGAAGAGGATAGAGTTGGGACGGACACAAACACCGAGTCCCCGAGCCAGAAGTATTAATCAGAAGCGATTACAATCCCCGACCCGGCCGGGAATCGAGCCAGGGACCCTCTAAACCGAAGGCCAGTAGGCTGACCATTCCGCCAACGAGACAATTACCCTTTATTGCACTAAATAATAATAATAATAATAATAATAATAATAATAATAATAATAATAATAATAATAATAATCGTATGACATCAATTACTGAATGTAGGCATTTCAATTTAACGTCATGGAGATTGCCTGCGCGTAATTTTCCACGTTCCATTTTACTCTACTAGATGGCAGAGCAAACCGGATCTCTATTGGGCTATCTATGGCTGATCTCTTACTTGCCGAATGAACTTGTTTCCCTTCAAAACATCGATTGCATATGTCGGGTTCGAGCTCGCGATCTTTGAATCCGGTGGCCGAATATCTACCGCTGATCCACAGAGGGGGCTTATTTTGCTGAAGCTCTCTCTAGATGGAAAATCTTTAGCAAACAGCGTTGGAAGTGTACAGGAAGTAGAAACTTCAACGAGGATGTGAGCTATCTCTTGCACTGCACTGCCAGACATCACCGTACTCTCTCCCTGTCTGGTCGTTTCTCTTTTGGAATGGGTACTGTAAGTGTTTCAGAGTCTCTCGACCAAGTTCAAAGGAAGGGAGTGTTGTAACTTCGCTGTGTCTGCCAAGCGCAGAGCAGGCCAAGTTGTGTGAACACCATGCTAATTCATGTAATTAGAAAGCATGGTGGCAGGTTCAGGCCTGGCTTTCGACAGTAACATAAAAAACAAATAAAAATGAGAGAGAGAGAGAGAGAGAGAGAGAGAGTTTGCCGTGCGAATCAAACCTTTGAGATGTTTTACCGTTTGATGTAACACTTACTCAAAGGTTAAATAGAGAAAATTACTGGAGAACGCCCATTACTATAATGCATACAAGGGGTGAAGCGGTATTATAAAAGTCCCTGTTCCCCTATCAATTGTGCTAAATAATGGCATTTTCGTGTGCGAGTATTTTTACTGTTGTCTTGCTTGTATTGATTTACCGGCAGGGAGGAGGGAAGGCTATTTGTTTTACGTCGCACCGACACAGATAGGTCTTATGGCGACGACGGGACAAGGAAAGGCCTAGTAATGGGAAGGAAGCGGCCGTCACCTTAATTAAGGTACACTGCCAGCATTTGCCTGGTGAGAAAATGGGAAACCACGGAATACTATCTTCAGGACTGCCGACAATGGGGTTCGAACCCACTATCTCCCGGATGCGAGCTCACAGCTGCGCGTTCCTAACCGCACAGCCAACTCGCCCGGTGGAGAAAAACGAGAGGCACGTGGCAGGACCTTGCAGAATTCACTATGCCCATGTGTTGCCAGCGCTTTTGTAAATAACCTTCCTTCAGTATCCGATTCACTGAGTCATTTCACTGTCGTTCTTTAGGAATAAAGAGAATTTTGAAAAAAACATATGTCTACTAAATGTCGTACTTTTTTTTTTTCTTTTCCAAAGCTTGCCATGACACGGGTTTTCGTCCTCGTACGTTCCCATTCGGTAGTCATCCTTCAACCAGAGTACGGTGAATTTCAGTTTCTACAAAACCTTTCTCTTCTATTGCTTTTTCTTTACAAGTTGCTTTACGAAGCACCGACACAGATAGGTCTTAGGGCGACGATGGCATAGGAAAAGGTTAGAAGTGGGAAGGAAGCTGCCCTGGCCTTAATTAAGGAATATACCCAGCATTTGCAAGGCTTGAAATGGGGAAAGAAGAAAAACCATATTCAGAGCTGCCAATAGTGGGGGTTCGAATCCGCTATCTCCCGAATGCACGCTCACAGTTATGTGCCCCTAACCGCACGGCCAACTCGCTCGATCTACTACGCAAACTTATGAATCACCCTGTTGATGCAACTTTTTGAACACTACTCTTCTCATGCCAAGTTCTTGAGTATTCAACGAACACTGAGCGTGAATTTAGGATATGTGATGGAAAATATCGTAGTCTACATTTTACCGTACAAAATGCTGAAATCCGGTGCCAAGATTCGCAGATCGATAAACTAAATTTCTTCCTTAATGACTCTGATAAAGATCGGTGTTGAAAATGCTACACATTTAAGAGGACCCTCTCCATGGGAATTACACAATGCAATCTTGCATTTACCTAATTAAACAGATTTAGATCACCAATGGAAGAATTTCTGATGAGTACTACAGCAACTTCCTTTCGTCCACGTATATCTTGTGTGAACTGGGATATTTAACATGTTTGACAGAAAAGTTGGTTAGCAGGTATTTCTTTTTACATCATTTTCATGCAAATGTTGATGCTATTCTCTTCTGAGCATACATTTGAGTAATATTTCTGTATGCTGCAGATTTATACAATGTATGCTGAGAAGCGTATGAGAGTCGATTTTGGTTGACTATTTGGGTGGGTGCACAGACGATGCAACTCATTTCGCAAACCACCCGAGGGTAAAACTGTCGCAATGCTCTGAGCTGCAGCCTCCGGTGCTGCAGCTGCCTACAGCACAAAATCAGATGACATTCTGGCGGAGAAGAACACGTTGATGCATACCATCCAGGAAGTAATCAAAGATGAGGAAAAACTATCCGTAAAGAACTGTTCTGAAAAGGATACTAGCACTTAAATTGAAGTTAAATTTGCCTAGTGCTTCAAATTCATGAAATAAAATAAGATACGATGAAAACATGAAACAAAAAGCAAGTTCAGGTCGTGTCAGGGGATTCGGTTTTTAATCCTGATTGTACATCATATCTTGCCCATACCCACGAAGCAACTTAGGAGAATAGAGTAAACAAGTTAGGCACGTTCTTTTTTTTTCTTTTTTTTTTTGAGTCGTTCTTTTCTGTGTCGACTCAGTTAATATAACTTTGAAGTTTCTTCAGTCTGACGAAACACAAACTACAAAATATATTATAGCAGTATAACCTCTGTTCTTCTACTGGTATGTTACATTGTAATCACGAATTTTGTGTTTCGTGTTTAGAGAGACTGAAAAAATTACAGGGGTAACTAATTAATTACAAATGAAATATTACTTGCCTAGGAAAAATAGAAAGATAGACTCTTGCGGAAAATCTCCAACCTGAGGATTATTATTATTATTATTATTATTATTATTATCTATAGGATTGCTACTCTGAACCGTTGCCTTCGTTCTATACGTGTACTTCCTGATGAATGTCCCCTTTAATCCCATCCGCTGTTTTAATTATCTTGTAGGCCTGCAGGTTATTTGTGGCCTCGCAGCGAATTCCATTGATATGATTGTGGGGAGTTCAATATCAATATGCATGATTCTTGTTAATATCTACCTTCTCGCTTTACAGGTATGCACATTGGTTTAGAATTATTGGCAGTGAGAAGGGAGAAGAATTTCGCTTTTATGTTCGCTAACTGAAATCATACAAACCACCGTACTATGCATAGTGATGGACACCACTCTTTGAAATACGTCTGGTACTCAATCAGTATGTGTGTCTGTGAGGAAAAGGGAGGTACCGGGAGACCGAGAGTTGGAATATGCTGTCTTTCCGCTGATAAGTCCTTCCCATCATCAAAGTGGAGTACTGTAGCATCAAGCGTGATTTGCACGATGATGTCAAGTGAATTGTAAGCCAGCTGGACAGAAGCTGGATATGCGAGTGACGTCCAGCGACTGGAAAGACAGATTGTCCTTCACCATCTACATGGTGCTAGCGATAGCAAAGACAATCGAAGGTGGACAATCTGATGTCCAGCTGAACATTGTCAAAAATTTCCAAGAGAGAAGAGCTTTACAACCCATTAGTGCTCAGAATTATTTTTTATAATATTATAACATTTGTATATAAAGATCACCTAGTGGCCATGATCGTTAAGGCGGTGCAGTCTAAACGGTCTGACACTGTGGTTAGCCGGTTCGAGTCCCGTTGGTTGAAAACTTTTCACCATCAGAATGTTGACGGGCAGGGTAGGGAAGGTGGTGGCATAGGCCTAGAATTTCTAATCACTAGATTGCGCGCCAAAATCCTGGATTAAATTCCAAACCTCTCTGCAGTGCTCATATGGAGTGAGGGCATATGACACTATTGATGGTATTTCGTCTGTCGGATGGAAACGTTAAGCCTTGAGCAGACACCATGATGCTCTCTGACAGGAGTAGGCTATGTTCTGGCATCGGGTGCCACCCTCTCCCTTCGTACTATCATGTATCACGTCATTAATTTCATCTCATTATAACTTGTCTGATGAGGTTGACGTCAGGAAGTGCATCCGGTTATAAAAACCCGACACGGCAGATTCATCTAACCTCATACCTGACTCCGTAGAGAAACGGGACAAGTGTTGGAAAAAACAAACATAACACTTTTGTATAGTTAACGAATCAACACTGTACAGGAGGAAGTAGCTTTTAAAATACACTACGGCTGTGCAAAGATACAGAGAACCGATGGTAACTTCAGAGGCCGAAGAACTGAAAAGACTTGTCAAATTTTAAAAGTTTTAAACTTTAAAATAAAAAGTGAGCTTTCTAAAATTTTCATGAAATTTTAAAATAGAAACTAAGCTTTAACAATAATACGTACACTTAAAATAAAAAATATAGAATAATATATCTGTACAACCCAACGACTAATTTTAGAATGTAAGATTATAACTGAGGTGATGGGACACTATTTAGACAAATGCAATTGCAAACAGTACCGTCAACTTAATGTCTACACTTATTGCATTTCATTAAACATATGGTAACTCCAGGACGAAGGACATGGGTAGGAGACTGGATGAATAATTTACTAACAATCTGTGAGCTTTTGTATAGCTAGGAGTGCTATATTATCAAGATTCTAAGGAGTATAAAGTTGTGATGAGGCTGACACCAGCCTGATTAAAGGAACTAAAGCGTTTAACAACGTGCATCAATACACGTTTTGATACTGTGATAACGCGATGCTCAGCCAACAAGAGTGACGTGAAAGATTACACTAATACATCAGGAACCATTTCCCGAACGTTATGGGTTTTTGCTACTCCAACTGCTCCGTATCAAATTGAACTCCTTGGCATTTTTACACGAGGCCAGTCACTAGCGTACGCTCGGGGAACACCAGTTATTATACCAGTCAATATTAACACGTTAGATTTCATCTCCCCCGACAGGTTGCCAACATCTTGTCCAGCGACGGGACGTAGTTGCTTATACGTCATAAAGTTGAGCCATAGCCTACACAAACCAAACTTCTGAAAAGGCAGATCATTCTGAAATTCATTCAGTATATGCAAGGTGGTCATAAACAACGTGAACCAGGTATATGAGCGTTAGAACATTGGTAATACTGGAAAAAAATTACGTCGATATATCGCGCCGTACCTCTCACAAATGGGTTCTGTGGTTCAATTCCCGGTCACTTGATGTATGATTTGCGCTGGACAAGTTTTTATCCGGGTACTCCGGTTTTCTCTGTCAACTTTCATTCCAGCAACATTCTCCTACATCATTTCATTTCATCTGTCATTCATTAATCATTGCCCCAGAGGAGTGCGACAGACTTCGGCAGCCGGCACAATTCCTATTCTCGCCGCTAGATGGGGCTTCATTCATTACATTCGTGACCCGTTGTCATTTTATCAGCTGCTGAAGTTAGCCAATCAGATCGCTTCGTGGGCGACTTGAGATGGGCTTTGCGAGGCTTAAGAGCGCCAATAGAAGAAATGAACTTCTCCAGGGGCGGAACTTGAACAAGTACCTCCCTGCTGATAGGCTACGGTGGCATTAGCTGAAACCCACGGTGTCTTACTGTTTGATGCTCATTTCTCTGCAGGGTCCGACCAAGCCACGTGCAGATTTAGCTTCACCGCCTCGTAAAGTACATTTCCATTCGCCCGCGAAGCGATATGATTGGCTAATTTCAGCAGCTGATAAAATTACAAAGGCGCGAGATATCGATGTAATTTTTTCCAGTATGATCAACGCTCTAGGGCTCATATACTAGGTTGACTTTGTTTCGGACCACTCTGTATATAAAAAGTGAGTGCGGGGTTAATTCCTTTGCTGAGGTCGCTCATACAGTACGTTTTACTTCCTACTTCTCCAGGGGCCTTCATATCTGCAATGAGATGCATTTACCGATACGTTAAGTTAGATTATACAGTATTCTGTAAGAAAAGAAATATTGGTCAGGATGAGTATTTCTATCTATCCACGGAGCGAGTTGGTCATCCGGTGTGCGCAAAGCTGTGTGCTTGCCTTTGGGAGATAGTGAATTTGAACCCCACTGTCGGCAGCCCTGAAGGTAGTATTCCGTGATTTTCCAATTTAATACCTGGTGAATACTGGGGCTGTTCCTTAATTAAGGCCACGGCCGCTTCTTTCCAACTCCTCGCCCTTTCCTCTCCTTCTCTATTTATCTACGTTCCCGTTTGTTTTCGTAGATTCAGATTACTCAATATTTAATTTACTTTCTTTGTTTTAGAACTTGCTATACGTCGCACAGACACAGATAGGTCTTATGGCGACGATGGGATAGGAAAGGCCTAGGGGTGGGAAGGAAGCGGCCGTGACCTTAATTAAAGTACAGCCCCAGCATTTGCGTGGTGTGAAAATCGGAAACCACGGAAGACCATCTTCAGGGCTGCCGACAGTGGGGTTCGAACCCACTATCTCCCGGATGCAAGCTCACAGCTGCGCGTCCCTAGCCGCACGGCCAACTCGCCCGGTAATTTAATTTACGTACCGATCAATTTTCCTTAAAGAGTTCTCTTTTTTGGTATTTAACGCAATTTCTCGGGGTCGGCACACTGTGTTGATTAGGCACAGTTTGACGACCGAATACCATTCCTGACGTCGACATTATTTGGATGTGGTCACTACTGCGTATTTCTGTGGTGGTTGGTAGTGCAGTGTGTTGTGTGCAATGAAGAGATGTGTATCGTGACGGACACAAAAAAAATCCAGTCCTCGATCCAGAGGCAATTTAAATCCCTGGCCCAGGCCGGCAATCGAACCTGGGACCCTATCAACCGAAGGCCACTACACTGACCACTCGGTGATAGCTGTGATAGAATGTGTACTATGTAATGTTTTTGAGATTTCTTATACTGTGTCCATAACTTTAATTAAGCGCATGTTGAGTGTAACATATGTAACTTACTCATAAAGTCAAAATCCAGTGAAGATGACCTAAAATAAAAAATGTTTGATCAATGAATACTTGACTCCATCATAGACAGAGGAGGAAACTTTGTACTGAATAAGAGGATGTAATGAAGGGTTATACGTGGATAATTCAGTATTGTCAATACGGGTGTGTATGTTTAGTCAGCAGCCCGAAGGCTGGTTGGATCCTCAACAGTTCCACCATGAGCTGTCATAGATGGCCTAGGCATTACTGGAGAGGCGTACTAGGGAAATGAGGAGTGAGGTAGTTTCCCATTGCTTTCCTCACCGAGCCAGAAGTTGCTATTACATATCAGTCTACATACAATACGGGTATGAAGCTGATAATATATAATGACAATGTTATTGTATATAATTTCCATTTATTTTGGAAAGTCCTCCCGTATTTACAGGCTGCCGCTAAGAACAATGTAAAATCAAATTTTCTGTACATATCTATTAATTAAAGAAAATTCAAAATTTGCTGTAGAGGTGGTGTCTCAGGATCTTGATGCAGCCTCGGAGGACGAGGGTCGCGATTTCGGGGATGAGCTTCATTGGGAGTTGGAAGCGCGTCCACGTGGTGACGAAGTGACGAGGTATGGTACCACGAGCTCCGACCATTATCCCTATTACATCGATATCCTGAAGGTGGTATTTAGATTTGTAGTAAGGGATAGTGGGTTTGTATTTGTTAATCTTTTCTAGATTAACCTCGTCTGGCTGACCGCTGTGGTGCTCGAACCTGACAGTCGGATCTAATATGAATCCTTGAGAGCTGTTGTCTTTAAAGGCAATGGTGTCAATTCTCTACGAACTACCATTCATGGCCAGTCCGTGTACCTTCTCATGTACATTGAATCCCTTCTTTCTCAGTTCTTGGTCAATGAATGACCTGATCTGGTGGCGCCGCGTGTTTCTTAGGCGCTTCCCGCATGTGCAGAATCCCAGGACATGACCAAGAGTTTCTTTCTCTCCGTGGCAATGTCCGACAGAGGTTGTTGTCCAGGGATCTGCCTGGCACCGCGCGCACGGCAGAAACATTAGCAGTCATCTTTATAGCCTCTCTCCACTCGTTACAAGACAGTCCGTTATGATCTCGCACCCAAGATTTTGCTGGTGTATGCTCTTTATATATAATTTTATTAAACACATTGTGTACAAAGGTATTAATTGATTAGACGAAATTAGCATCATTTGCATAGTGTGACAAAGTCAATGTCCTGTCTTTGCACTCAATGATATGATACGTGTTGCATGGTCCTCCACATATGGTGCACTGAAATCTGTCGGTGGGTCTGTGGTATCCCTTGGTTGCACATATTCGGTGATGTAGTCCGTGGGCTGCCACTCTCGTGTATAAATGGCGCAGTTGGTAGTTGGCCTTTTTCCATTCGTTGCTTGTCATCGCTGGGGTGGTGAGGAGTCCGGGATTGATGTCCCTCGCTTTCTGTCGCCTGTCTTCTAGAAATCTGGTGCTTTGTGGTGTTGATATCAGATTATGAGCTTTCATCAGGTCTTCTATAAAGAAGGTTGTGTCTGCCAGGATTTCGGCAGTTGTACTCCGAGTCCTTTTTGCGGCAGTGAACACCAGGAGGTGAATTCACGTTCTCGTAGCTCTTGACGGATCTTCTTAGTATCGTACAGGCCGTTCTTCACTGTTATTTTCTGGCTATCAGCGTTTGTTAGTTTTAGGTGTTCTATACATTCCCGACTCTCCGCGCGAGAATCCCTCGAAGTGAGACTAAGTGGATGTTTAGTCTTCAGCAAGATATTGCATTATAAGTAAACTTCTCACGAGGTTTTAAAAAGAGCGAGTCCTTTGTATTTCTTTTCGGTGTACAGCATGACATCTGGGGTATCCATCGGCAACTGCAATATCTCCTTTTTTGTACTTTTAATCATTTTATCGCTATCGGATAAAAATTTCTGTGTGACCATTCAGCCACTTTTAATTTTCTTAAATTTATGTACCGGACGTTGATTTCTCCCAATATTCCCAGCAGTTTACGTTTACAGTCCAGATGAACAGAGTAATCAGAATGCACAAGTAAAAGCGTTAGCACAGTGTAGGGTTTCTAGGAAACCCGTACAACGCCGGAACTCAAACATTCCTTCGTTCTCTCGTCATTGAATAGGATATCGATTATAGATCATTAGTTAGTTAAAGTATAAAGAAGCAGAAGAAGATGTATATGGTCAGATTAAACAAAATGTGTTTACTGAATGCAGTTGGAAACTCTCGGATTACTACAGTGACAACAGGTAGCGGGCTGAGAACACCTAATCCTGGAGAATACTGAGGCCATCGCCAAGATAAACGTCCTCCCCCATCTCCATGTTGGCATTGCGGATAATCCAGAGTGATATGCTGTTTCAACTAAACCCCACAATTTGTCTGAGTTGTGTGCGCCCACCGCAAGTGAAATTCCTACTCGACGTAACACAGCACTAACTTTAAATAAATAAATAAATAAATAAATAAATAAATAAATAAATAAATAAATAAATAAATAAATAAATAAATAAATAAATAAATAAATCCAGTGACTTTTCGCAGGCGCCATGCTGAAATATTCGAGGCAGAACTCTTCATTATCAATATATAATAACTCCTTATGTCCGTTTGTATTTCACAGCAACATTTACAAAACGAAAACGTATCAACACCTAAAACAGACACCAGATATGGGTTGTTATTTCTGTGTATTGTAATTATTCTCTTCGTCTGTTATCTGTTGTTGATATAGGAATGAGAAAGATGTTTTTGAAGAATTTCGTCTTGAGCGTGGCGCTGCAATGAAGTGAAACATGCACGGTAACTAGCTCAGAAAGAAAGGGAACAGGGGCTTTTGAAATGTGGTGTTACAGAAGAATGCTGAAGGTGAGATCGGTAGATCGAATCATGAATGAAGGGATACTGAATCGAACTGGTGAGAGGAGACCGATTTAGCTAAATATGACGAGAAGAATAGATAGAATGATAGGAGACATATTAAGACACCCAGAACTTGTTCAGTTGGTTTTCGAGGTAAGTGTGGGTGGTAAGAACGGCAGGGATACACCGGGGTATGAATATGACAAGCAGATTAGAGCAGATGTAGGATGTAGTAGTTACGTAGAAATAAAATATTAGCACAGGATAGGATGACATGGAGAGCTGCATCAAACCAGTCTATGGACTGGACAACAACAGAGCCTCTTTACAAGAAAAATAAATGAACCTCTCATGACCACAGTTTTTGTACTTCTTAACGAAATACACGCTTCTATCAGCGAAGTGGTAGTGTCATATTCGCCTGTTGACGCACAAAGCTCCACCTAACGGCAACGAGTTTTAACTACGTCCAACCCTCTGTTATGCCGCCTTCCACAGCGATACTGAGAAAAGGAAAACGTTCGAAATACTAAACTGAAACCAAGTATGGGCTACAAAAGCAATACAATAACGAAATTCACGTTTGAACTTTTAAATGAAAAATACCTTTTTTTTAGTGAAGTGAATTAATAGTCTCCACCATTTTGACGTATCAAATGATAGGTTATGTTCAGATCTCAAACACTGACAAATAAAGGGGTTTATATCACTTCTGTCTAGGTTAGTTCTTCACGTAAACATTTGGAAGGAGGTAATCAGAGAGAAGATGGGCGAAATGAGCAAGGTACGAAGTCATTTGTTTTAGGAGCATTGCTTCCCTGTCATAGACTGGCTTAAACATGTATTATTACATTTCATTCTTTGATTTTATCCACTTCCTTTCCAAGAATGTTTGTAGTTGGTGTTTAAAATCTGATTTTTCCAAATTACAGGCGTTGAAAACTATTTGGTTCTTGAAATTTGAGTTTATCGATCCGAGTACTTCTCATCATTCTTCGTCACACCCACATTCCAAAGCCACTTACCCTATTTTCGCCGGGCTGAGTGGCTCAGATGGTTGAGGCGCTGGCCTTCTGATCCCAACTTGGCAGGTTCGATCGTGGCTCATTCCGGTGGTATGTGACGGTGGTCAAATACGTCAGCCTCCTGTCGGTAGATTTACTGGCACGTTAATGAACTCTTACGGGACAATATTCCGATACCTCGGCTTCTTCAAAAACCGTAAAAGTAGTTAGTGGGACGAGAAAACAATGACTGTATTATTATTATTATTATTATTATTATTATTATTATTATTATTATTATTATTATTATTATATTTTCGTCCTCCATCTTTGAAACACTCCGACTGTAGTAACATTGTAAACTCTGTTCCGGACATAACTTTTCATTTTTTCAATTTTTCTTACATCTAGATTATTATTATTATTATTATTATTATTATTATTATTATTATTTACTTGCGTATATCTTTTCGGTACGCATCCAAGATAGGGAAATGTGTCCATCTGTTTACCAGAGCGCTGAGGTTGGATGTTGGCTTTTATATTATTTACCACAACTTTGATTTTATCGATAATTCTTCTTCTTTCACCAACATCCACACACCTTGGTGGGGTCGCGGGTGCGAGCTGAAATGGACATATGGACTTGGCTGCGTTTTAAGGCTGGATGCCCTTCCTGAGGTCATTCATATGTGGAAGGTGCTATTCACTAACAAGTGCTTCAGTCATTGATTGTACTTTGCTGTGTTGTGTGCGTATATGAAGTGCATTTTGGGACAAACAAAAACACGCAGTCCCCGATTCAGAGGATTAAACCAGTCGCGGTTACAGTTCCCCAAACCGGCCGGAAATTGAGCCCGGGACCCTTTGACACAAAGGCTCAACTCTGACCATTCAGCCAAGGAGTCGGATGGTTTTCTTGGTAATTATGTTTAGGAGAAAGATTTGTGAAACATGAAATCCATTCTTTCTGAATCTTCCAAAACTGCTATGCTACCGGCATATATCAAAAAATGTATTTGTTTATCTATTCCGGTTTATTATTTTTGCTGTGTGTTCGCCTTCAGTAATTTTATTTCTTCTGATATATAAACAGGTTAAACAAGTATGGTCATGAAGAACATTCTTGTCCAACACATCTTCTAAATTCTTTCCTTCTCTCTGGCTTCAAGTAATAGCAATATCGTTATACTGATTCCTGTAAATTGCAAAAAAAATATGAGTCAAAACTTACAAGGTCTCGAATATATTGAAAACACTTCCAGTCAGACGAATCATGTGAACTAAAGAGACATGAACAAGAAATACGTGTTTCGTTCAATTAAAAGGAAAACTTCGAATCCTCACCTTCTTTCTTCTTCTACCGCTTTTACGACACCTGTGGGGTCGCATATGTGGATTTGGCCCTGTTTTATGGCCGGATACCCTTCCTGACGCCAACCCTATAGGGCCTATGGAGGGATAAAATTGCGTGTTTCTGTGGTTGTTGGTAGTTTGTTGTATAGTCTCAATACGAAAAGAAGAGTGTTGGGACAGACACAAATAACCAGTCCCCGAGCCAGAAGAATTAACCAGAAGGGATTAAAGTCCCCGACCCGGGCAGGAATCAAACCCGAGGCCCTCTGAACCGAAGGACAGTATGCTGATCTTTCAACCAAGGAGTCATTCCTCACCTAATCATAATTCTGCCTGTACATTTCGATTTGTTGTCTCATACTTAGCTTGGATCTCGGTTTAAATAAACAAAAGTAGAAAGTGGGTTGTTCTACAGTGATGATGCCAAACTGAGTATTCCTTTCTTTCCTTTTTCTGAATCCGTATGATTTTGTTTGTTGTTGTTTAACAGTGTTGCCCACCTTGTCATCAAGCTCACCACAGTTACATTATTACTAAGTTGACTGGCTTGTCATACACAAGCTTCTAAGCTTCGTTGTCATCATCATCATCATCATCATCATCTGTTTACCCTCCAGGGTCGGCTTTTCCCTTGGCCACAGCGAGGGATCCCACCTCTACCGCCTTAAGGGCAGTGTCCCGGAGCTTCAGACTCTTGGTCGGGGATAGAACTGGGGAGTATGACCAGTACCTCGCCCGGGCGGCCTCACCTGCTATGCTGAACAGGAATCTTGTGGAGGGATGGAAAGATTGGAAGGGATAGGCAAGGAAGAGGGAAGGAAGCGGCCGTGGCCTTATGTTAGGTACCATTCCGGCATTTGCCTGGAGGAGAAGTGGGAAACCACGGAAAACCACTTCCAGCATGGCTGAGGTGGGGATCGAACCCACCTCTACTCAGCTGACCTCCCGAGGCTGAGTGGACCCCGTTCCAGCCCTCATACCACCTTTCAAATTTCGTGGCAGTGCCGGGAATCGAACCCGGGCCTCCGGGGGTGGCAGCTAATCACGCTAACCACTACACCACAGAGGCGGACAAGCTTCGTTGTAATCGTTATAAATGCCATGCCGATGAGAAAATGCCCGTTACCCCCCCAAAATTGTTATAAGGTAAGGAAAAACAAATTAGGACACCTTTCCAAAACAAAAGAAGAACAGTCTGTTCGACTATTTTAAAACATGGTCATTCTTTTCCAAAAACTACTGAATGCATTTTGATGTAATTTCCAATGTTGATCATATCTGTAAATGACATGTACAACAAATTAAACGCATGAAGATTAAATAAAAGTAGTATAAAAATGAAAGAAAATATCTTAACAAAAGATTCCGTGCGCAAATAAGGGTGATTAAGAAATTACTCTTCATTCTAAAGACCTTGATAAACTACCCTCCATTTAATCTCCATAACGTGAACATGCATTCTCCCCAGGACGTGTCTAATGATACCCTTAATACCCCCAGCGTGTCACAGTATAGAGTGTGTGAGAGATAACATGTTCTCTTACCCGTAGAAGATCAAGGTACGGCTGACTGACAGGTATTAGCGCAGTAAGCCCCGTGGTCTCAGGCAATATCCCTTTGTTGGACGTGAAATAAATCGATTATGCTTGCTATAAGCCCAGCACCGAGACAAGGATTAGCTAACGAAGACCCACGACATTGAACGATTAGGCACAAAGGATAATGTATAAATATATCACTCACTTAGGGACAAATCTACGGTACTTACATCGGCAGATACCGCTTTGGGGCACTTGGTGATGTAAACAATGTGGACGGTCACACCGAGAATTAGAACCAACCAAAATATAGCAAGGACAACTCGGCTCACTATACACAGTGGACATATGATAACGTGCATTTATTAACTGTTGAACTCTACACAGATTTAACCCATATACCATAGCACAAATCGTAGTAGTTTAAGTGATAGACAAGCTCAAAGTTGGGAAATTAAGACGATGATTTCCATTTGTTTTTGAAATCTGCAGTATTTTGCTTTACTTTGCACCGGCACAGATAGGTCTTATGGCGGCGATGGGGTAAGTCTAGTAATAAGAAGGAAGCGTACATGGCCTTGGTTGAGGTACAGCCGGGTGTGAAAATGGGAAACCACGGAGAACCATCGTCAGGGCTGCCGAGAGTGGGATTCGATCACACTGTCTCCCGAACGCAAGCTGACATGCGACGTTTCATGTGTCAGTAAGTGTACTAAGTCCCTTAAACAATAATCATATAACTGTACTTGTTTGACGTGGAGTCCCTACTCCAGAGATATGACTTTTCATTTGAAAATCTACGAGTATAAGGATTTGTTCGGGATACGAACCACGACCACCTCGGTGATGATATTGAGAAGTTTACATAAAGTATGATATTTCTAAATTCTCCCTTCCTAACGTAGCTTTGTGTCAATCGATAGGTCGAAGTCGTTATCGTGTTGGCGAGCGCGGGAAAGTCTCAGAACTTTGGAGTTGGCGGGATTTTGATGAGAATGTTGTATTGTTACTAAGGTGTAGTGTCCCTGTGATTATCTGTTTTTGCCGGTAAAATAGTGTGTTTAAATAACAGGTTGTGTTAACATACACACATGTTTATCAATTTCTTGTTCATATTTATTTCTAAACTAGAATACTGTTCGATATTTGACTCCCATTTTATAATATCGAAAGGACGTTCGATAAATGAGGTTCATTTAAGAAAAAAAAAAACCCTTAATAACGAATACCACTAAAAAATAATAAGATGTTTATGATTTTAATTTGTAGTATTGTTTTATTTGGCGCTGAAGTCCGGATTTCTGTGGTCGTGACTGCTCAGGCGTCTATCTGTAACTTGAGAGGGTCTGAATTTTGAACCTCATCGGGTATAGTTAGATTTCCTTTACGATGTCGTGTGTCTGTCAGATGCCGTACGTTGTTCTAATCACTTTATTTAACAGTCATGTCACTATCCAAGATTTCTCGTCTTCGGCAAATAATGTGGCGTCGACAAGAGGGGTGTGTGGGGGCAGTTACCCCGCACTCTTTGAAAAAACCAATGTTGTTATATTTTAGCCATTTAAAACTAGAAAGCAGAAAATAATTGTTTTTGTAGTTCTTGCTTATTTCCTTAACTAGTGCTCAGAGCTTGACTATGGTCAAAATTAAGATGCCCAACGGGGGAATTGTACGAAAAGCCAACCTGTTGAAAAAATGAAACTGTGTCAGTATTCATTATCTGCCTTGACTGAAGCTGTTTAACAGGTTAAGAACGGTATGATGTCGCAAAGGCAGGCATCTAAATCATACCAGGTCCCTTTAACAACGTTAAACGACAAACTATCTGGATGTCAGAAGATTCAGACCGCCCTTGGCCGGAAGCCGTTCCTGAGTCCACGAGAAGAAGAGGGGATTAGTGAATGGGTAATGAACATGTCTAAGAGAGGATTTCCGTTTAAGAAATAGAATTTACTTTACATTGTTCAGCAAACTGTGCAGTCATCAGGAAGGAGTACACCTTTTAAATATGGAAGACCTGGTAAAACCTGGTTCAAATGTTTTATGGGACGGCATCCTTCTCTGTCTCAGAAGAAGGCTGAAACCATTAGCAAGGGCAGGGATGCGCTCTCGGAAGAGAGAATACGTGGTTGGTTTGAGATATAAGCATCCTCATAAAGAGGATTCTACTCCTTCTTCACTTATTTTCGATCTCCAGCTTAAGTTGATTTTCCGAAAACAAAAAGTACGCGTTTCTTTATTTTTAAAGGGGATTACAAATACCAATTTTCACGTCTTTAACATGTTAAGTTTTGAGATATATTGTAAATATATTCATTTTTTAAACCGCCGCACTCCCTGGCTGAGTGGTCAGCGTTGAGGCCTTCGGTTCACAGGGTTCCGGGTTCGATTTCGGGCTGGCTCGGCGACGGCTTGTTTGTGTTTGTTTTAACACTCACCTCTTCATATTAACTCAACACACCACATTACCAACCACAACAGGAACACGCAATAGTAATTACATCCCTACCGACGGGGTTGGCGTCAGACAGAGCATTCAGCCGTAAAACAGGGTCAAATCCACATATGCGACGCAGCTTGCACCGCGACCCTACAGATGGTGGAAAAACGGTAGAAGAAAAAGATACTCATTTTAAAAATTCGCCCGCTTTTTTATTATTTCAACCACTTAAGGGGATTTTCCAAAAAAAAGTGTGTTCATTCATTTTTAAAGAGATTCCGAGTACCAGTTTTAATGTCTGTAACATCTTCAGTTTCTGAGATATGTTTATCCTCATGTAAAGAATTCAACTACTTCCTCACTTCTTTTCACACTCCCCCCCCCCCTAACACCTTAAGTGGATTTTCTGGAAACAAAAATGTGTGTTCTTTTATTTTTAAAGGAGATTCCAAATACTAATTTTCATGTCTGTTAAATGTTAGGTTTTTGTGATATATTGTACATAATCTCGCTGCTGTAAGAATGCTGGAGCTGATGTTGCCATGGATACGGCAGTTCATTTCTTTATCCGATTCCTAGAGCAGGGGCAGTGTGGTATCAATATCTCCAAAACAGTTGATTTTAGGGCTTTAAAACACATGGTTTTCGGGCCCGTAGGACTTACCGAGGTTTGTTCTTTGGGTCAAGGGGCTTAAAATGAGCGTTTTCTCGTCCTTGTACGATAAATTCGATTTCACCTATATTAGCCTATTACATTTCTATACCTCCCCCCGTCGCCCCCCTCCCCTTCGAATTGTTTTGAAAATAAAATACATCCCATGTTCCTCAATGGCAATGTAGCTTTCTATACGTGAAGTCATTTTTAAAATCGGTTCAGTAGTTTTTGAGTCTATCCGTTACAAACAAATAGACACATTTTCCTCTTTATATTATTATAGTATAGAGATTTGAATTGTGTTTCACTTAGAAACCAACAAAATCACGTTATAAGCAGAACAAGCAGAGGTAGGTCCTCACTTGTTGACGACACCTTTTAAAATGGATGTACACATGATTTCTGGTAGCGACACCAGTATCTAGTGGACTTCTGCGGTGGCGACAACTTCAGCGCCATCAGTGTTCTAGTATGATATAGACCTAAGTGCTGCAAATTGCTTGCAATGTTCACTGTTGACAAGCTTAAAGAGTGCTGTTCGTACACAGAAATAAATCTGGCAAATGATCGTCTATACGTGCATTATTTTGAACCTGATTAAATACTAAAAAACAGAAGCTCGCAGGCACAAGCAGAGGTGAAAAGGCAATAATTCTTGCTGCGAAATCGTATAATGTACCTCAAACCTCATATCGATTTGGACACATTTATTGAATTTACGCACAGCTGAAACCACCAGCCACGAGTTCAGCTCTCTACAGTACCTCGGCAGAATATTTAGGGGGGAGGGGGTGGGCAAGTATGAAAAATGTAAATAAGCCTCGTGAAAGAACACACTGCCCATGACTCTCCCCTTTATGATAAACAGATACACCGAGCGAGTTGGCCGTGCGGTTAGAGTCGCGCAGCTGTGAACTTGCATTCTGGAGGTAGTGGATTCGAACCCCAGTGTAGACAGTTCTGAAGGTTGTTTTCAGTGCTTTCCCATTCTCACACAGGCAATCAATCAATCAATCAATCAATCAATCAATCAATCAATCAATCAATCAATCAATCAATCAATCAATCAATCAATCAATCAATCAATCAATCAATCAATCAATCAATCAATCAATCAATCAATCAATCAATCAATCAATCAATCATCGATGATCTGCATTTAGGGCGGTTGCCCAGGTAACAGATTCCCTATCAGTTGTTTACTTCATATTCACATTTATTTATAATTGTTTACCTAGCTTTTTCTTAAATAATTTCAACGAACCTGGACATTTATCGATTTTCCTGTGGGTAATAGAAGTGATTACAATATTTGTTGGTTCTGGAAGCTAATATAATTTAACAGTGTTCTGGTAACCTGCATTTAAACAAGCAGATTATCTTGATTTGCAGCTTATCACAGAATAATGTTTAAAAGAAGTGAAGCACCTTAGCGTCGGCGGCTTCTCGACCCGGGCGAGTAGTAGCGGTGGTACAGGTGTATACCGCTGATACGGGTACATACTGTCCAACTGTAAGTTGCAATGAAATGTTCCAAACTTCTTTCCGAGAGAGTGTTGGATAATGGCCGATTCTTGGAGCATTTCCCTGATTCCAAAGTAGAACCAGGATTTGTGTTTGGGCTGGGCAGATATGATTGTTAAAGCTGTGTAAGCCCCTTAGACGAAAAAATAAATCAATTGCGTATCGTTCGCATTACTTCGAAATCAACTGCAGAGCTTGGAGACACACACCTTGATCCTGGTAGAGATGATTTGTCTGTCGATTCAAATTTCGCTTCCATCATGCCTGAGTGAGTAGCACGATTCACTTCACCGCTATGTCACTACCTGCGTGCACATTGTAAGTCTTTTATTTATGCTTCCGAAACATTTTGAGGTACTGTTCAATAAAGTGCAGATTATGCATCATTGAAAATGGAAATCTACAGTCAGTTTCCTCTTTCAGCTGGGCCAGGAATGGATTGAATGAAACCCCGATCTAGCGGCGAGGATAGGAACTGTGTCGGCTGTCGTACTCCGTTAAGGTAATGATTAATCACTGACAGATGAGATGAAATGATACTGGAGAGTGTTGCTGGAATGAAAGATTACAGGGAAAACCGGAGTGCCGGAGAAAAACCTGTCCCGCATCCACTTTGTCCAGCACAAATATCACATGGAGTGACCGGGATTTGAACCACCGAACGCAGCTGTGAGAGGCCGGAGTGCTTTCGCCTGAGCCACGGAGGCACATGTATCGTTAATTGCTTTTTATTTCGTTTAGGTATTATGAGTGTCTGAAACTCTACCATGACTTTACGAACACAATAATTTTCTCTGACTTTTATTGTTTTTGAAAAATAACAATAAATCACTATTATTTTTATCAAGAAAACTTCCCCCATGAGGAGGCTGCCACAAGGACAAAGTATGTCGACTACATAGTATTTTAAACAGTAATGAGGGAGAAATGGAAATGTTTATCGCTGAACAACCAACGTTAAAACATTCCGATTATAGGGTAGATGAAAATTATTTTATTTTGAAAATCTATTTTTGAAAGTATAGCTCTCAATATTTCCATTCTTTATTATCACTTGTCAGTTGAAATGTTGAACATTAAGGCACGCGCAAGGAAACGTTTATGCATGAGAAGATACCATAAAACATTTCATAACACCTCTGGGTTGTGTTTAATGATCACAGAGTGCCATTTGTATGACTGAAGTAACAGCAGCTAGAAGATAGCATTCTCTCAGACTGAGGCAAAAGATGGAATTCGGAAATTTAGATGCGAAGAAAATGTCAAATCTTCCTCTCGCTTTGAATAATTCAAACTACTAAGCAATAAAAATGATTTGCCTTATAACAGGAGATATTATGTCGAACGATACCAGTAAGTGCAATAATTATTTCAACTAGCTTTTATGGCATGTTTGAGAAAAATAATTTTAGTATACACGTAAAAGAGCTTGTATTTTAAGATACAGATTACTGTGATAGCCACAATTATCAGTGTTGAAAGAGGGATGCGATATGACTTTCATGTTATCTATTACAACTGGAAAAAAAAAACTTTGTTAAACTAAAACTACCTTTTAATGTCCATTTTTACAATAAAACGTAAACTACTAAATGTTTTAATGGTCTAAAGAAGATGCATTCTATTTAGGAATGATATTTATTACCCCCTTTAAATTGATTAAGTACATGAGTATAAAACAGTAAGACCCATTTAACTGATTTAAACCATAAGATACTTCCATTACGATGTCCTCAATATAAATAACAAAAGGCTTAACTAATAGCTCTAATTACTAGCAAAAAATCTTACATTTCGTTTGTATAAATGAAAAAGATTATTTTGTTTGACTAAAAACGACTCAATGTCATATAAAGACTTTAGAGGAAACCGATTCAATGTTAGTGCATACATATGTACGAATGTCGCGTGAAAAGTATAGGAGCATACTTCTCTTTTGTTACTGGTCTCATGTCCAACTGACGCAGGCATGTGCTATCGCAACGGTGAGAGAGGGCAGGGTTTGGAATGGAAAGAAGTTAATTAACGAACAGCCCTAGCATTTGTTTGGTGTGAAAAATGTAGTTTTTTTTTTGCTAGGGGCTTTACGTCACACCGACACAGATAGGTGTTATGGCGACGATGGGATAGGAAAGGCCTAGGAGTTGGAAGGAAGCGGCCGTGGCCTTAATTAGGGTACAGCCCCAGCATTTGCCTGGTGTGAAAATGGGAAACCACGGAAAACCATCTTCAGGGCTGCCGACAATGGGGTTCGAATCCACTATATCCCGAATGCAAGCTCACAGCTGCGCGCCCTTAACCGCACGGCCAACTCGCTCGATGGGAATGTATGAACTATTGTGGGTTTCTATGGTGGTTGGCAATGATCAGTGTGTGTGAAGAGGACTGTGTTGGGACAAACACAAACACCGAGTCAGACGAATATAACCAGACCCGACCCGGCCGGAAGTCGACCCCAGGACCTATTTTATTTTACCACACTTTAAACTTAGCTTTGAATGCTCTAAATTTCTGAATTGCCGTGGTGAGTGGCTGAGATGGTTGAGACGCTGGCCTTCTGATCCAAACTTGGTAGGTTGATCCTGGCTCAGTCCGGTGGTATTTGAAGGTGTTGAAATACGTCAGCCTCGTGTCGGTAGTTTTATTGGCATGTAAAAGAATTCCTGCAGGACTAAATTCCGGCACCTGGGAGTCCGGAAAGCGTAAAAGTAGTTTGTGAGACGTAAAGCCAATATTATTATTATTATTATTATTATTATTATTATTGTTATTAATTTCGATTCCTTCTTTTGGAAAGCTACATGCGACCAATTCCGAAAACAATGGCGATCCAATGCGACGGTTCGAAAATTGTTAAGTTCAGCATAATGCTCGCTTGTGTGTTCATATTGACTGAAAAACCTAATATTCAATATGATAGTTATATCGGGATTATAAATAATACGGTAACTTAATTCTAAAATGAAGGTAAATACGAAGGGAGTTTATCATTCTGCGTGCCGTTGCCTTCTCACATGAATCACGCTGACTAGCGGATATCAGAGATAAAACTAAACCGCAATGGATTACGCTTAAATAACAAACGATTCAACTTTTATTATAGAGCATACCGAGATAGAAACTCCATTTAGATTTATGACTTCCCCATCTAATAAACGAGAAAGATCGAAGAGATATACGGGAACTTCCGAAACGAGTCAAGATAACTTATCTCTAGTTGTTCTCTACGAAAAATGACCAGGCGTTGAAAGGAGGACTTCTGGGAATTTGTGGCAGGGGAAAGTTCGAATCCCGACCGATCTCTGTTCTTTAATCTACGCAGACATCAACGAATCGTTCTTCTCCAATGTTGAAGAAGTCTGAATTGGGCAGGGGGAGTCCTTACATACGCTACAGTCTAGTTCACGAGGAATTATCGTCATTAATTGAACTCATTTCTAAAAAATTATGAACAGGAAAAATACACTTGTTGTTTTGCCAGTGTTCACAGAATAATACCAAATTAAAGTTGTGTGTGTGTGTGTGTGTGTGTATGTGTGTGTGTGTAATATCAATTGCCATACTTTGAGGAATATGAGGAAAAAAACAATTTTTCTTTAAAAATGAACATTTTGGTCATCCTCTTTTTCTTCTTCTACAGCTCTTCCCACAACTGTGGGGTCGCGGGTGCGAATTGTGTCGCACATGTGGATTCGGCCCTGTTTTTCAGCTGGATGCCCTTACTGACGCCAACTTTATATGGAAGGATGTAATCACTATTGCGTGTTTCTTTGGTGGTTGGTAGTGTAGTATTATTTATTTAGCGTGTGGCAACACATTGTTTTGTCTGAATGTGAAGAGGAAAGTTTTGGAACAAACACGGACACACAGTCCCCGAGCCAGAAGAATTAATCAAACACCATTAAAATTCCCGAACAGGCCGGGAATCGAACCCGTGACCCTCTGAACCGAAGGCCTCAACACTGACCATTCATCCAATGAGTCGGTCAATAATAATAATAATAATAATAATAATAATAATAATAATAATAATAATAATAATAATAATAATAATAATAATAATAATGTTAGTGGCTTTACGCCCCACTAACTATTTTACGGTTTTCGGAGACACCGAGGTGCTGGAATTTAGTCCCGCATGAGTTCTTCCATGTGCCAGTAAATCTACCGACATAAGGCTGACGTATTTGAGCACCTTCAAATACCACCGGACTGAGCCGAGATGGAACCTGCCAAATTGGGGTCAGAAAAGCAGCGCCTCAACTGTCTTAGCCACTCAGCCCGGCATTATAACAATATCTTTAATTAGTTACGTTACACAGGGGCTCTCAATCTTGGAATGGCTACCATGAGTATCTAGCTGAGTCTGTCATAGTCTTGCCTTATTTGTGCTAGACATCTCACTTTAATCATCACAATTCGACGTTGAGAGTTTACATCAAGAATATTATTATTATTATTATTATTATTATTATTATTATTATTATTATATTTCAATTATATGCATAACATAAGAAGTAGTGCATGCCTACAATACGATTTCAAATTGAAATTCTTGATAAGGGGACAGCTGGAGAAATTCAAACAATATCGAATTATTTAATGTAAACAGCCATTGAAAAAAAAAAAAAAATTACTCGTGTAAGTAAACTCGAGTTCTTGTCCCGAGATTGTGCACCACTTTTAGGACAGCTTCAATGGTATTTTCACCATGTATTAGCCCTTCTGTCTTTATTAAATGCCTGGCACTACCGGGAGTCGAACACGAGCCTCCTAAGAAGGCAGCGAATAGTCTTAACCGTTACGATACACAGGTGTGTGTCGTGTAACACAACACAAGTATCAAATTTATGCATCTATTGATATATAAGTCAAATGGAGAATTTAAGTACCATACGATATCTAATTCAGAAAATTAATGACAAATTAATGCGGCAGATTTGACTCACCACATGGCGATCAGAAGGCAAGAGAGGACGGTACATACCTGTAAAGAGAAAATCATGTATATTAATTACAAAATATAACATTTCACATTTTTCAATAAGAACAAACAACACAAAAATAAAATGGGGATGTATGTCAACATTAATTAATTTCTCATAGCAAAGTGAACCTACGCAATGTTGTAGGCGTTAATATCATATTATGATTGAATATAAGCACCTGTAATATAGATGTTTACAAATGTTATCAAAGGTAGAGTTAAATATTTAATTTTGTCTGTAATAACAAATTAATATTCCTGGTTTATTCAGTTGTTGGATTTGTGGATTGGGGTAATAAGTCAGCCTCTTTACCGGGTTCAATTCCCTCCTCATACACGGATTTTAATCTTGGAGTCTGGGCTACAATGGGTTTCACTCGCCGTGTGAGACAAACTGAGGATGTGCGCTATAAGAAGCAGCAGAGTCGGTCAAGAAAACGAAACAATACGGCTGAGAATGTTATCACTCTGACCACGTCTGCAGGCCATCTGATTGGGTCGTAGTCGTCTTACGAGATCAAGGCTCATCACAAACAGGTTCTGTTTTTGGCTTCTTTTTCTTTGCTTCATTATAAACACAGAAAAGACGTCCTATGAATATTATGAATGTCCCTGTAGCAATGGAATGCAAAAGCACCGAGCAAGTGTCTGTGCGGTTTCGATCACGTAGCTATCAGCTTACATTCGGGAGATAGTATATTGGCACCCTACTGTCAGCAGCCCTGAAGATGATTTTCCGTGGTTTCCCATTTTCATCGCTTCCTTTCCACTCCTAGCCCTTTCCTATCTCATCGTCGCCACAAGACCTATATGTGTCGGTGCGCCGGAAAGCAAATTGTAAAACAGCTTCCACTTTTTGTGGGACAGAGCCGTTAGTTCTATGCCCGGCTAACTTTCCCGCGAAGAATTCATCTGGTACTCATTTCTAGTGTACGCTGAGAGAACCTCAAGGCCGTATACCTCTCCAGAAGTAGATGTCTCGTTTCAAAACTTTAGGAGTTCCTACTGAGAAATCTAACACACGTCCTTTCGGATGAACCAAGTATGCCTCTAACGGACAGGGCTACGCAGCCTCCTTGTTTTATGTTACATGTAATTATGCAACAGATGTTAAATAATGATAATATTGTTACAGCTATGAAAAAGAAAAGAGGGTTAGAAACCAGTCTTACAATACCATTCTATTCATAGGCAGAGTCTCACTCCAAGTAAACACTGCAGGCTGCCTTTCAGTGATGGTAATAAGGAGCTTTTGCTTGATATTAAAACTTGAAAATTATTCCCTTTTTTCTTCATTCCAGCCAGAGAGACCTGTTTGTGAAATGTATTGTAAAGGTTTATATATGTGTATGAAAAGTAGAATATATTTAATTTAAGGAAGAAGCTACGTTCTACTGTATGCTGGCACAGTGACAAAAGGCGCCACGCCAAAGTGAACGAGAAGATATGAACCATGAAAAGGACTTCCGCCAGCTCTCAGCTTCCCCAGAAACCCAATTCCCATCAGTGTGGATACATTAAAAAACCACGAGTCTTCAGAAGCCAACCTAATGAGGTTGGAAACTGAGTTGGAAATAATGCAATAAGAACCTGAAGTCATATCCAAGAGGAAAGAAACGCAAAATTTAAAATTGGCTGTTAAATTACAGAATTAATTGGCACAGTTTGGAAATAATACAGGAGTTATATCAAGAAGAAGACTGATAGCATTATTTCACTATTTGAGACATGAGAACAAAACTGAAATTAAATTAATTACGCAGTCTCGACGTGATGAAATGACGAGAATCTACGCAGGAGATCCCACTAAAATCTGTATATTCTGTCATTTTAGTCCAATGTACGCGGAATTTTAGAAATCCATATACGCGATAAGAAAATTCTGTCGAATGTTTAGGTGGAAGTCGAATTCATTACATTGGTGCAGGGTATGAATATTGTCAAGGTTTAGGAACAGCTGACCACGAGCAAACAGTTCAATTAGCGAACAGAGACTATTCCGACAGT
The DNA here is from genome assembly GCF_040414725.1 of Anabrus simplex. NCBI lineage: Eukaryota > Metazoa > Arthropoda > Insecta > Orthoptera > Tettigoniidae > Anabrus > Anabrus simplex. Next base: position 101,399,968 of record NC_090272.1, on the reverse strand, counting down.
GAGTTATTCCGGCCACTGAAAAGAACATGAGCCGCATCAAGGAACCCCAGTTAACTGGACATTGTAACCGAGATACGCATTTTGTGTGTTTGTCCAACCCTTGTCCCGTTTCCCTACGGGGTCGGGTATGAGGCGAGATGAATCTGTCGTGGCGGGTTTTTATGACCGGATGCCCTTCCTGACATCAACCTCATCAGAGAAGTTAATCAGATGAAATGAATGACGTGATATATGATAGTAGGGAGAGGGTGAAACCCGGTGCCGGCACATAGCCTACTCCTGTCGAATAGCACCAAGGGGTCTGCTCAAGGCCCATCCGACGGACGAATCACCATCAACAGCGTCATATGCCCTCGCTCCATATGAGCACTGCGGAGAGGTTGGGGATTTAACCCAGGCTTTTGGCACGCAATCTAGTGATTAGAAATTTTATACCACCAGCTCCCCAACCTGCCGGTGAATTTACTAAACGTCGCCACAAACCTATTTGTAACTAGTGCTGTGGTCTCATTTAGTTCTATACCTCTTATCTTTAAACCGTTAGAAACTGAGTCTATCCATCGTCGTCTTGGTCTCCCTCTACTTCTCTTACCTCCATAAGAGTGTCCATTATTCTCCTAGGTAACCTACCCTGCTCCATTGGCCTCACATGACCCCACCACCGAAGCCGGTGTATGCGTACAGCTTCATCCATCGAGTTCATTCCTAACTTAGCCTTTATCTCCTCATTCCGAGCAACCTCCTGCCATTTTTCTCACCTGTTTGTACTTTCATGTCTGATACTTCTAACTTACGAATAAGATATCCTGAGTCCACCCAGCTTTCGCTCCTGTAAAGAAAAGTTGGCCTGAAAACAGACCGATGTAAATATAGTTTCGTCCGGGTAATTTTTTGTCAGAGTAATTTCTACCGTAAGAAACTCTGAATGCTTTTACGCCCCACAAAATACTTCTATGGCTTCTGGAGACGCCTAAGTGGCTGAAGTTATTCTCACATAACCTCTTTCCGTGCCAGTCAATATAGAGAACTTTACGTGAGGGCTTGGCTATGAAAGCTGTAAACTCTGGCGGATCGACCCTGTCTGCATCTCTCTTAACTGTGTTTCGGCAGGAGCGAGTGGCCGTGCGGTTAGGGGCGCGCTGCTGTGAACTTACATTCGGGAGATAGTGGGTTCGAACCCCACTGTCTGCAGCCGCGAAGATGGTTTTCTGTGGTTTCCCACTTTCACATCAGGCAAATGCTGGGGCTGTACCATAATTAAGGCCACGGCTGCTTCCTTCTCACTCCTAGCCCTTTCCTCTCCCATCGTCACCATAAGACCTATCCGTGTCGGTGCAACGTAAAACCAATTTTACAAAACAAATAGGAGACAGCGAAGTGACAATCGTACACAGCAAAGGAAATACATTTCCCAACAACTAAAACACAAACGTTCGAATTTTAATACTCTGTGTCCTGAAAAAATGACTCCAGGTCTCAAGAGGTCAATACGCTGACGTAGTTAGATACACGTAAATCTAGAGACACTTATTTAACCTTATTTTTCTTTGCAACTTTATTAGCCAGAACATGATTACGCACAATGGTACATTTTAACGGAGCCTAAGCTTACACTGGGAGGTCAGGTCAAGCGCATGAAATATTCCTTGTTTACTTTCAAAAAGCATAGGTCAGTTAGTCTGATACTTCCCCTTGGTGAAAACCAAACAACACTATCTACTTTTCTGACCGTATTGTTAGTTCTACCTTATTTTTACGGCTTCTAAAGTTTACCTAATAATTTACCCTTATCTCTGGCTTAAAAGTACATCCACAAAATGCTGCCGTCAGTAGTTTCAGCAACGGTGGTTGTCCTCATTCCAGTTTGAGTTCCTCTACTGTACGTCTGAGTAGACAGTCTACAATCAGCAAAAACATTTACTAAAAATAGATCATCCAGTATATAGTTCAAAGTAAATAATTTTCATTTCATTTAATTAGTTTTGATCTTAGAGTAATATTGGTATGATGATTATGATAATAAAACAGTAATATAAATTAAAAAATCCTTGTAAATACGGACTGTTTCAGTAAAACCGTGAAAAATTAAACAGGAAATACGGGGTGCTCTGATAAATATTTTGATATTGGAATCCAACAGACGAAGATGTCAGCTTAAGGAGACACAGGATTAATCAGGTATGTTCTTTTTCTTTCTTTTTCTAGTGATATGCACGTCGCATTAACACACTGGAAGTTTTGGCGACGCAAGGATAGGAAAAAGCTAGGAATGGGAAGGAAGCACCCGTGGCTATAATTAAGGTAAAGCCTTCACTTGCCTGGTGTGAAAATGCGAAAACACGGAAAACTATGTTGAGAGCTACCGACGCAGGAATTCGGACCCACCTTCTCCCATATTCAAGTTCACAAGTACGCGACCCTAACCGCATGGTCAACTCCCTCGGGTTCAATCAGTTCTATCACTGTTACTGTTATCTGGATTATTTACAGCTAATTTCTACATATCGATGGCTTACTTCTAAAACCTCGTATCCCGCAATGCACTTCCTATCCATTATCTTCCTTAACACTGGACACGCCTCCCAGCTGCATATGGATGTATAGTCTATCAGAACGATTTTCAATGTGTTCACTTTCCTATACTAATATGTAAAGGAAAATGAACCTTAAATACCTCAAACTGTAGGAGTGTGTAAATTCGCCATGCAAACAACATCCCTACAATACGGTATGTTAAGGACCATTCTCCTTCAGACGTCAGCATAGGAAAATGAACACACCGAAAATTGTTCTGATGGACTGCTTATAAATATATGGCTGAGGGGCGTGACCAATCTTAAGGAATATAATGGGTAGGAAGAGCATTGTGACATACGAGGTTTTACAAGTAAGCCAACGATGTATGCATTTTTCACATTATTTATAGGTATTTTACTCCTCCCGGCAGCCAAACGAATTCTTGACGTGACACGAAAAATAGCGGATCACGTTTAAGCAGAAAAATAAATCACAAATCTCTCAATATATGCAAATTTTCAGTAGTTATTTTCTTGTTATGAATGAATCGTGAAATTAATTGCACTTTTCATCTAAAAAGTAATTAAAATACGTAAAAAAAACTCAAGAAGATATTTGAAGTAATGAAAATTCACATTTCTACGTATATATGTAATTCTGAATAATATATTGTTCAAAAAATACTTGAAGTACGGAACAACCATTGTCGTGTCCTAAATCATTTATGCGTTCAGTTGCTTTCTCGGACTTTCACGATCAGGTCCAAAACTTCTCATACAGGACAGATTGCCCTCAGTTGACTTCTTGATTTTGAATAGATAGATAGATAGATAGATAGATAGATAGATAGATAGATAGATAGATAGATAGATAGATAACATTTTATGTGGCGAAGTTAGGGCTCTTGGCCCTTTCTTACACTTAAGCACACACACATATTATTTTATTTCATACAATGACATTGATTAACTTAAAATTCTAAGAACTACCAATAGCACTAATTTTTAAGACAAATATATGAATATATACACGCATAGAAGAACGAAAGAAAGAAAGAAAGAAAGAAAGAAAGAAAGAAAGAAAAAAGGAACTGCCTACATAATACAGGTTTGAAAAAAAATTCAATATACAACGAAAGAAATACAAACGTAAAAATACTAGTACGCTTAATAAAAATATAAAATGAAATTTAACTAATTGTATCCTTGCAATACTAGATCTAAGTTAAATACTGTACTTACTACTAGCTATTTTTAAGCTACTTCTGCTTCGTAAATACAACATGGAATTTTTTTTAATTTGATTTAAATTATCATATTAACCCAGTACTCAGTTTCTGTTCCCAACCTGGGATTAAAATTACCAGGACGGACATGGAAACGAATCCTGGGACGTGCGGGAAATAAATATGCTAGCTCTGCACTATCAGAATGGCAAATAAATAAATAAATAAATAAATAAATAAATAAATAAATAAATAAATAAATAAATAAATAAATAAATATGAATGGAGTTTGCTAGCTTCCGGCTCTTAGGCTAAATGGTCACAATAGTGGCCTTCGGTTCAGAGAGACCAGAGTTCGATTGCCGGTCGGGCCGGCGATTTTGCCCATCGAGATGAAAATTCACAGCCTGTTTCCAGTCATTTGACCGGTCAGGAATGGAATGAAGCTCCCATCTAGTGGCGAGGATAGGAATTGTGCCGGCTGTCGAAGACTGTCGCACTCCTCTGGAGAAATGATTGATGACTGAGAGATGAAATGAAATTATACTGGAGAGTTGCTGGAATGAAAGATGACATGGAAAACCGGAGTATCCGGAGAAAACCTGTCCCGCCTCAGATTTGTCCAGCACAAATCTCGCATGGAGTGCCCGGGATTTGAACCGTGGAACCCAGCGGTGAGAGGCCGGCGCGTTGCCGCCTGAGCCACGAAGGCTCTATTTTGACCATGTCTGGTTAAAATTTATGACTTGAGAACTAAGTGTTTTTGCTCCTCGTATTACAGATCTTAATTTCCATGCAACACACCATACCAGGACCACAACAAAAACACGTAATCATCCCACCGCATTGGCTTGGGGTCAGGAAGGGAAGCTGGTCGTAAAACTGAGCCAAATCCACGTGAGTGCCGACCCCAATAATTCGGAAAAGGTCAGGAATAAATATTAATACTACTACTACTACTTCTACTACTACTACTAATAATAATAACAATAATAATGTTATAGGTACATCGAGGTGCCGGAATATTGTCCCACGGTAGTTCTTGTACTTGCTGGTAAATCTACCAGCACGAGGCTGGCGTATTTGAACACCTTCAAATACGACCGGAATGAGCTGGAATCGAACCCACCAACTTGGGCCCAGAAGGCCAGCGCTCTACCACGTGAGCCACTCAGCCCAATAAGCAGAGAAAAAGGAAGAAGAGGAGAAGGAAGAATAAGAAGAACATGATGACAACATTTTTACGCCACTATTGTTCTCATATCATGAAACAGACTTCGAACTGTTGGTGTAAATTTTATGTATGTGAATAGTTCGAAACGAAGCAGAAAGACAAGCTTGTACTTTTACGTGACTGGTGATACCGTGATCAACGCTACAGGACCTATATTTTTGCATCAAGGACTTTGCAGTTCGTTTCACAAATCTCACATTCACTGACCAGGATTCAAACCACGACCATCTTAGTGAGAAACCAATGACTGTCTGTCGGCTACTATACACCTTTGTCATTATGATTATTATTATTTTAGCCATATTCAAACCTGAAATACGTGCGAATACTACTCTGCAACCTGCTGGTGCTGATGCGATACTCTTCTTGTTTTTTTTTTTTAAGTTGTTTTACGTCGCACCGACACAGATACGTCTTATGATAGGAAGGAAAGGACTAGGAGTTTGAAGGAAGCGGCCATGGCCTTAATAAGGTACAGCCCCAGCATTTGCCTGGTGTGAAAATGGGAAACCACAGAAAACCATCTTTAGGGCTGCCGACAGTGGGGCTCGAACCCACAATCTCCCGAATAGTGGATACTGGCCGCACTTAAGCGACTGCAGCTATCGAGCTCGGTACACGATACTCTTCTAGTCAACATGCTAAGTGCATGAGATCCCATCTTGGGTAAGCTTATAACGACGTCTAGGCCTGCCTATCACCCCAGCGATGAGAAACTGGAGTTTAAGTTGAAACAATTTCCTTCAAGCCCTTCGAAAGACAAGCTGAAGGATAGCAAGTTACAGGAAGTTGTAATTGCTAAGCTTTGAAAGTACAGTCTCCGCGTAGCCAAACCCATAGCAAGGGACTGAAGAGATTAAAAATGGAAATCAACATGAGCACATAACATATTAAAATCTTAAGTTGTTATTTAATCTTCATAATTTAAAAAATGCAAGTCAAAGTGCAGCGATGTACAGAGAGAGAGAGCAGTTGAATTAAACATTGTTATTTTTGATATCCAAGGCCAGGGTAGACATCACAAAGGAATGTTCAATATATATAAACCACTGTAGTTTCATTTACATCTAAATATAATAAAAAAATATTGGAATTGAAACACTAAACATCCCTGGCTCGTTCATAGTTCAAACATTCTCCCAGTAAAAGAAAATTAAAACAGACACGAATTAAATAGGTACAAGCAGACACACTAGGAAACTAGAACATCGTATCAGAGGGTATTAAAAGACTAAAAATCCGAAATTTTCAAAGGTACAAAGTAGAAGGTCGGAAATTGGGATTCAGAAGCGAGATAGCAGACGTACACAAGTGTAAAAATGTTCCACACAGGGAGAAGCTTTTTTCTAACGCGATGACCCGTAGTTATCATGTGCCCAGATTAACACTCAGAAAGAGTTGAAATAACTTTTCGAGATATTAAGGAGGTAAGAATACGTAACTGATCGGCAAAGGAAAGTTCAATGAAGTGCTCCCGTTCGTTGGCAGGAGACGCGAGGGCCTGTATTTCTCGTGTTTTTTCTCTCTCTTAAAACTCGCTGTAATTTATTCACCTGAGAAGAGATCCTGTAAAGTGTTGAGTCATCCGTGATACTGTCCTTTTACGCGTAACATAACGTTGAGAATGCCCGTAAGGACCATTGAGGTAAACAAGGATTGAAAAAGCGTCGTATATTGGTCATTATTGGTAATCTTATATGACAGATGGCCTCGAACATTCTTCCCCGTCCTCTTGAATGGATGCTATTTAAGCTGCTTGCGGGTGAATTTCGCCATTCTGTTTTAATCTACCAGACGGCAAGGAAACAGGATTTCTGTTGTGAACCAATGGCTGAGTTTTAATTAATTTCGTTGTAAACACGAAAAGTGTCACCAGAGTATTTTTTACATGCCGACATCGTGCGACATGGAGTGCCGAATGAAACTTCTTCTTCTTCTTTACCGGGCGAGTTGGCCGTGCACGTAGAGGCGTGCGGCTGTGAGCTTGCATCCGGGAGATAGTAGGTTCGAATCCCACTATCGGCAGCCCTGAAAATGGTTTTCCGTGGTTTCCCATTTTCACACCAGGCAAATGCTGGGGCTGTACCTTAATTAAGGCCACGGCCGCTTCCTTTCAACTCCTAGGCCTTTCCTATCCCATCGTCGCCATAAGACCTATCTGTGTCGGTGCGACGTAACGCCCCTAGCAAAAAAGTCTTCTTCTTCTTCTTCTTCTTCTTCTTATTATTATTATTATTATTATTATTATTATTATTATTATTATTATTATTATTATTATTATTCTCCTCCTCCTCCTCCTCTCCTCTGCCATACCCCCATTGAATGTCATCAATGCCATTTGCTTTATTTTCCGCAACTCGGAGCAATGTGGAAGTGCCAGTTCCTTACCAATCATACAGTTCCTTAAACAGAGATATTTTTCGTTTAAGATCTCTTCCTTCAATTTTACGTTAGGTGATTATTTGAATTAGCTGTTACTTGTTGTTTCTCGCCGTATTTCCGTAGCACTCTAGTTTTCTCCTTTTTTGAAGGAGTGAATAACCTCTTTGCCTTTGCTGGTGAGTGTACTGTTTAGCGTGCACTATGTCTTCTGCTATGAGCTAGAATAAATTTGTTACTTTCATTGACCTGTCACAGTCTCATCCTTGGCTTTGACAATATGAAAATGACCGAGGTATGAGCGATGCTCGTAATACCATTCCTTATGCAGCCAATCCCTGTTATGAATAGTGTGAAAATGTCACTCATAAGGTCGGTTGGTGCATGCATTTCAGCGGGCCTGGCAGACTGATATGTAATAGCAACTTCTGGTTCGGTGAGGAAAGCAACGGGAAACTATCTCACTCCCGTACTTCAGTGATGCTTACTTCATCCACCCATGATATTTTTAGCAGATGTCTTTAACATTACATTTCAAAAGTTTCGAATCCTTTACTGGAACTGGCTGTGTGTCCAGACCTCAGTACTCTACAGCAATACTGAGAAAATGAGGCACTGAAATAAGCGGAGACGAAGAATTTTGTCAAACCCTGATACAGAGGATTACGGGCATATTTTAAATGCAGCTCCTGCTTGATCAACCCGAGATCTTATTACTATTGAACTGTGCCACTGGTGACTAAATTAACAGCCAAGATATTTGTAATAATGTTATTTGTTTTACGTCCCACTAACTACTTTTACGGTCTTCGGAGACGCCGAGGTGCCGGAATTTAGTCCCGCAGGAGGTCTTTAACGTGCCAGTAAATCTACCGACACGAGGCTGTCGTATTTGAGCACCTTCAAATACCACCGGACTGAGCCAGGATCGAACCTGCCAAGTTGGGGTTAGAAGGCCAGCGCCTTAACCGTCTAAGCCACTCAGCCCGGCCCAAGATACTTGAAGCTGTGAACTTGTTGTAATGTTTTACCGGCGACTGTAGGGTAAACAAGGGGATCACATGTCTCCTTACAGCCAGCAACTTTGTTTTCTAGGTGTTTAGATAAAAGACTGCAAATGCACTGCGATTTTCTGGCCGGTTCAGTAGCGCTTGTAGATCTTCACCACATGTTACGAGTAGAAACATGCTATCAGCATACATCAGGTTGTTTACTGAACTACCATTCACTACAATGCCCTCATGTTTTCTTTCCGCGGAGCTTCACAGAAGATTCTTTGAGAATAGAGAGTGAAGAGAAGTGGGGACAAAGCACAGCCCAGTCTCACTTCTAGTTTCATTTCAATTGCTTTTGTGTTCAGTCTTCGAACTAAATCAATGCTGTCTGATTCCGATACAATTCTCTGCCATCCAGACCGACGAAACTGAGGATATGCATTATTGTCCCATTTTTCACACCGTCGAATACCTTCTCATGATCAACAAAACATGCCTAAATATCCACAGGCATATTCAGCCATCTTTGTACTAGATTATGAATTCCGACCAGTGCCTCTTTGATATAAACACTATTATAATACACGAAGTAGCTATAGCCCTATAAAAAATGCCACAACCTCTGCAGGGTTTGAACCCATAATCTTAAGATCCGGGGGCAGAAAATCGGTTACGTATCCATAAACAGAGTTCATATCGGTGCTTTATTTCGGTGTAAGGGAATATTCCGATGGGCACCGACCGCAGAACCTAGACAGTAGTGCTTTCTGTGTTCATATTGGTGGGGTCTTTCCCAGCTCAGTCTGGAGGTGTTCAAATACGTTAGCCTCATGTCAGATTTCCTTTAACATAAGACAAGTCTTGCGGAGTGAAAGTCCGGCACCTCGGCGTCTCCGAAAACCACAAAAGATTATTTGTTATCGTGGCGTCAACCTCTGCAGATCTTTTGCCACTACTTGCACCATATGATGTGAACCTGCGTGTAATTGTAATTGCGGAAGTGTAGAGTGTTGAATGTGAGGAAAGGAACGTTAAAGACGACACAAACATCAAGTCCCCAGGACAGGGATATTAATCATTTGCAATTAAAACCCCCTGGCCCGGCCGGGAATCGAACCCGAGGCCGCCGGGTGACAGGTGGATGCGTTGCCCCTACACCGCGGGGCCGGACTGGAGTGGAGATACAAAGCTAGAACAGGTAGATAATTTCAAGTATTTAGGATGTGTGTTCTCCCAGGATGGCAATGTAGTAAGTGAGATTGTATCAAGAGGTAATGCAGTGAGCTCGCAGTTGCGATCAAAAGTATTCCGTAAGAAGAAAGTCAGTTCCCGGACGAAATAATCTTTACAATGGTCTGTTTTCAGACCAACTTTGCTTTATGGGAGTGAAAGCTGGGTGGATTAGGAATATCTTATTCATAAGCTAGAAGTAACAGATATGAAAGTAGCAAGTATGATTGCTGGTACAAAAAGGTGGGAACAATGGCAGAATGGTACTCGTAACGAGGAGATAAGTTAGGAATGAACTCTATGGATGAAGCTGTACATATACAGGCATCGGTGGTGGGGTCAAGTGAGGCGAATGGAGGAGGATAACTTATCTAGGAGAATAATGGACTCTGTTTTGTAGGGTAAGAGAAGTAGAGGGAGACCAAGAAGACGCTGGTTACGTATGGAACTAAATGACGCCACAAAACTGGTTACAAGTAGAGGATTGTGGTGGCGGATAGTAAATACACAGAGACTTGCAGACTGAATGCTGAAAAGCATAACAGCCTCTTATGAAGATGTATATTATTATTATTATTATTATTATTATTATTATTATTATTATTATTATTATTATTATTATTATTATTATTATTAAAAATTAGTATTCTACCTGTGATGCCTACCCGGCTGATATCTTCACTAAGCAGTTGAATTAAATGGTCATATACAGAGCGATATTTTTCTCGTAATGCCAGCGTTAAATAAAGGTCAAACGGTTTTTCCATGTTATCTTTTGGTAATGGAATCTTCGGATCTACATTCCTGTCGAGATGGAGGTTCAATCAACCTGCCTAATCTACGGGTAGAGGCCGAACAATTGCTTCAAACGAGCCTGTGAATACGAACTAATTTCGCTGCCGTAATTCAGTCTTCCACTAACATCGTACATTCAGACACTCCCTCTATACACCCAGGTTCCCTCCTCCACAACATAAGGCACGCGTGTTCATACAGTTCTATAAACAAGCTTTCCATATATAAGAAATTCGACAGAAGTTTTATTTAGAGAGAGCAAACGTAAGAGGAAATTCAACTGACGTCCTTCATATATAACTATTTGCTTTACGTCGTACCGACACAGATAGGTCTTATGGCGACAATGGGGCAGGAATGGGAAGGAAGCTAGGGGGCTTTACGTCGCACCGACACAGATAGGTCTTATGGCGACAATGGGGTAGGAATGGGAAGGAAGCTAGGGGGCTTTACGTCGCACCGACACAGATAGGTCTTATGGCGACAATGGGGTAGGAATGGGAAGGAAGCTAGGGGGCTTTACGTCGCACCGACACAGATAGGTCTTATGGCGACAATGGGGTAGGAATGGGAAGGAAGCTAGGGGGCTTTACGTCGCACCGACACAGATAGGTCTTATGGCGACAATGGGGTAGGAATGGGAAGGAAGCTAGGGGGCTTTACGTCGCACCGACACAGATAGGTCTTATGGCGACAATGGGGTAGGAATGGGAAGGAAGCTAGGGGGCTTTACGTCGCACCGACACAGATAGGTCTTATGGCGACAATGGGGTAGGAATGGGAAGGAAGCTAGGGGGCTTTACGTCGCACCGACACAGATAGGTCTTATGGCGACAATGGGGTAGGAATGGGAAGGAAGCTAGGGGGCTTTACGTCGCACCGACACAGATAGGTCTTATGGCGACAATGGGGTAGGAATGGGAAGGAAGCTAGGGGGCTTTACGTCGCACCGACACAGATAGGTCTTATGGCGACAATGGGGTAGGAATGGGAAGGAAGCTAGGGGGCTTTACGTCGCACCGACACAGATAGGTCTTATGGCGACAATGGGGTAGGAATGGGAAGGAAGCTAGGGGGCTTTACGTCGCACCGACACAGATAGGTCTTATGGCGACAATGGGGTAGGAATGGGAAGGAAGCTAGGGGGCTTTACGTCGCACCGACACAGATAGGTCTTATGGCGACAATGGGGTAGGAATGGGAAGGAAGCTAGGGGGCTTTACGTCGCACCGACACAGATAGGTCTTATGGCGACAATGGGGTAGGAATGGGAAGGAAGCTAGGGGGCTTTACGTCGCACCGACACAGATAGGTCTTATGGCGACAATGGGGTAGGAATGGGAAGGAAGCTAGGGGGCTTTACGTCGCACCGACACAGATAGGTCTTATGGCGACAATGGGGTAGGAATGGGAAGGAAGCTAGGGGGCTTTACGTCGCACCGACACAGATAGGTCTTATGGCGACAATGGGGTAGGAATGGGAAGGAAGCTAGGGGGCTTTACGTCGCACCGACACAGATAGGTCTTATGGCGACAATTGGGTAGGAATGGGAAGGAAGCTAGGGGGCTTTACGTCGCACCGACACAGATAGGTCTTATGGCGACAATGGGGTAGGAATGGGAAGGAAGCTAGGGGGCTTTACGTCGCACCGACACAGATAGGTCTTATGGCGACAATGGGGTAGGAATGGGAAGGAAGCGGCCATGGTCTTAATTACGGTACAGTCCCAGCAATTGCCTGGTGTGAAAATAGGAAACCACGGAAACCATCTTTATGGCTGCCGACAGTAGGGTTCGAACCCACTATCTCTCGGATGCAAGCTCACAGCTGCGTGCCCCTAACAGCACGGCCAAACTCGCCCGGTACGTTGTCCGAATTCACACCCAAGCTTGATGGAAATTCATTCAAGATCTCAGTGACACATTACATTCCTGGTATGAAACTGGGAAACAACGAAAAACAATCCTCAAAGATGTTGAAGATAGAATTTGAACTCAACATTTTCCAAATGCAAGCCCACAGGTCCGTGACGCAAAGCCCGTAGCCAACTCTTTCAGTAGAGGAAAATTAATGTTATATTATTATTATTATTATCATTATTATTATTATTTTTATTATTACTATATGTAAGTTACTATTATGGGCTTCTGACTACGAAGTTTCTGATGGAAAAGGAAAAGAATGGAGATAAAGAAACGTTATTCCACTAACGAACCTACAATTGGCCCTCTCATAAAGAATGAATACTATACAAGGAAAAGAAGAGAAGGGAGATTAACATTATCACAAAGTGAATTTCAACGAAGGAAGGAGGGAAGTAATAATGGTGCCTGCGAACAACTCCCAGTGCAATTAGTACCTGCCTTCATCACCCAGAACAGCCGAGGAATTATACCGGATAAGACCCCATCGTACGCTGGAACACATGAATTGTTGCTGGGACTTAAGTTCTATTTCAAGTCTAGTCTATTGAGAGCCCTCCTTTATTAATTGATTTAAATATCGAGGGTAAGGGTACGAACGTGTATACGGAACGGCATTAACAGTCGTGACAAAACTCATCAGTATGTTAGCGTTCAAGCCAAGATAAAAATTAACAACTAGTATAAGCATATAAGCTCCTTCTTAGCAGATTCGTGCTGAAGTGAAGGAGAATTTGAATGTCCTTGGGAAAATGAAAGGAAATGTATCATTGTTTGGATAATTTACTTAAGAAAGCATGCAAACAAACATGCAGTTTTAAGTGGTTGTTGAAATCATGATCGCCGCGCTGAGTGGCTCAGACGGTTGAGGCGCTGGCCTTCTGACCCCAACTTGGCAGGTTCGATCCTGGCTCAGTTCGGTGGTATTTGAAAGTGCTCAGATACGTCAGCCTCATGCCGGTAAATTTACTGGCACGTAAAAGAACTCCTGCGGGACTAAATTCTGGCACCTCGGCGTCTCCTAAAACCGTAAAAGAAGTTAGTGGGACGTAAAGCAAATAACATTTAAAATCATGATCACAGCCCCAGGGTCACCAATTATTACTATTTGGTTTACTACGCACGGACACATATCGGTCTTACGGCGACGATGGGACAGGAAAGGCCTAGGAGTGGGAAGGAAGCATCCGTCGCCTTAATGAAGATACAGACCCAGCATTTGTCTGGTGTAAAAATGGGAAACCACGGAAAAACCATTTTCACGGCTGCCGGCAGTGCGGTTCGAATCCCGGATGCAAGTTCACTGCTGCACGCCCCTAACCGCATGGCCAACTCGCCCGGTCAGAATCACCAATTTGACGTGCAATCCGAACTATAGGAACGTGATCTTTTGTTTAAAAATTCCGACAGGTATATAACGATTCGAACTACGGATTCTTTGGTAACAAGCCAGCGACTATGTTACTCGACCATCACACCCAGCCAATTCTTTTGAAACTGCTCTTAATAGGCGCATTGGAGTCACCTCTTCACGGAGGACTCCTTTGTAATCTCAAGTACACCCGGGTTTAGGTGACTTAATTGTTATTATGTTATCAGCTGCAGTGAAGAATACTGCGCTAGTGCAGTTGTCTAGCAACTTGGCTCCCGGGTTCGGATGCAGGCGACTTCAGTTAGGACCTTCAATAAAATTCCATCTACCGAGTAAGTTTGCCGTGCGGTTAAGGGCGCGCATGTGTGAGCTTGCATTCGGAAAATAGTGGGTTCGAACCCCAATGTCGGTAGCCCTGAAGATGGTTTTCCGTGGTTTTCCGCGGTTTCCCCCTCTTCCACCAGGTAAATTCTGGAGCTGTACCTTAATTAAGGCCACGGCCGCTTCCTTCCAACTCCTAGCCCTTTTGCTATCCCATCGTCACCATAAGACCGAACTGTGTCCGTGCGACGTAAAGCCTATTGCTTTAAAATCCAATCGCACTGATTCTAATAAATTCCTAACCAAGTCAGCTGGATTCCAATCAGGACACCTGGGCTGGGAGCCGAATGACTAGCCTAGTGCCACAGGGATTATTATTATTATTATTATTATTATTATTATTATTATTATTATTATTATTATTATTATTATTATTATTATTATTATTATTATTATTATTATTATTATTGAAAAAACAGTTTAGGGAATATGTTTCAATTAAAACTCACAACAACAAAAATATGTCTATATGTTAAATATAATAATGCTATCGTTATTGATGAAGTCTTACTGAATAAGAATGAACTGTATATAAATTGAAAAGATTAACAGAATGTAAAACAATGTATCATATATGTAACAACTTCACCTGTGGATAAGCATGGATGATCTGTGCAGATATATACAATTGCAAATATTATGCATGATTTCGAACATTTTCAAATGAGTAAACAAGCCAATGAATGACAAATGATAACACCATCATGATAATCACATATAAATGAGAGTAGCTATATCCATAAAGCAATACTCATATGTTAACTAAGGTATAGTACTAAGAGAGAGAACAAAACTTTTCCAACTCTACACATTTCTTCCGTAACATTTTGTACATAATTTAAAAAAATTCCAAAAGGTAACAATGTTATCGTCTAAAGAAATCCTTCGGCAACGTGCCATAAAAGGTCGATGGAATACGAATCAACTGGCAAACAGCAAACGAAACTCTCATAGATCATGAAGCATCCTTCTAAAGATTGGAGGACACAATCACTAATGAAGAGGAGAAAGTTAAAAGCTCATCCCAACTTTCGAGCTCCGCTATTTAAATCTCATTCCACTACGAAGTACAGTATAATCCTCCAAATCTTCATCACATCATCACCATGATTGTTATGCAAAGTTACAAAGTTACAAAGGCGAAATTCTACTTCAGAATGAGTTATCCCATGGAACACGCTATTTCCTTTCCTGTGGAGTTTATAACTACTTAATATTATCAAGAGTAAGAGCTTCAATTACAGCAATAAAGTTAACAACTCAACGAGCGAAAGCATTCCGCCGCAGGAACAGTAAACCAATATAAGAGAACCTTCTCTGCTCACACAATATCCATTCACCATGCTGCAATCAAATGAGGAGAACATTCGAATGATATCATTGTCCGTTCAGCAAACATCGGGGGCATACAGAAACTGTATCCGTGGATATTATTGTAAGTGTAACTCCCAGAAATTGTACGAGCTTGATCAATTGTGAGATAAAAGGTACATGTATCTTCCTAGAAATTTGCATCGCCAGTGGTACGTAAATTTCTAGCTAGCTCTTGTTAAGAAGCAATGGGACCTTGCACGTAAAATCGATGTTGTATCGACTTAAGAGCGAATTCACTTCCTTCCAACCGAACCTACTTACACGTTCGTCTCATCTGATAAAGAAATAAGAAGCGATAAAAACGGAGAAAGAAAAATATAAGTAGAATCACGCAGATCGATTTTCATGTGTTTAAGTAACATCTTACTTCATCAAATAAATTGTATCCGGTCTTAATGTTTTACTGTATAATTAGCAAATATACCCGTGTTACGTTACGGTATATTACATTGTATACGGATATCGAAGTAAATTACTGTACACGCAGTTAATAAGATTTTTTAAATTGCATGTCTCTTAGCGCTTTCCGAGAAAAGCGCGGGGAAGTCTCCATACGCTGTTTGAAATGTAAAGTGTGAGTTGTGGAGTTGTGATGAGAACAGCAGACTCACTTGCCTACTGCCATTCACAATCGAGTTGAGAAGTTTCATTATAATGGCGGGCCCCGTTGCTTACTGCGCGGTCACAATAGATTTTGGGACTTTTCGTTACAATGGCAGGCTCCCTTTCATACTTCCCGACACATTACATTTGAAAAGCTTTTATTATAATGGCAGGCACCTTCCCTACAGCAAGTCAAAACTGAGCTGTACTATTACCATTATAATGAATGGCCCCTTTTCCTAATGCCAGTCACACCGAGTTGGTGAGTTTCCATTATAGTAGCAGGCCACAATTTTAGATGGGTACATGTGCTTATAATGGCGGGCACCCTCGACTACTGCCAAACACAATCGTGTAGGGGAGCTTTGAACAAAATTGCATGCTCCCTTGCCTTCTGCCAGTGAAATCGAGAAGGGAATTATTCATTACAATGGTAGGTCCTCCTTACTAATTCTAGTTACACAGGAGTTGGAGAAGGCCGCCATTCCTACTGGCAGTGGAGAGTATTGATTACAACAGCAGATGCCCTTCTGCTGAGTCACTATCGATTTTGTAAAGTATTAATTATAATGGCAGACACACCCTTTCTAGATCGCTACAAATCGACTTCAATGAATATATAGATCGACGTACGAAAGTATATGCACGGTTACAATACTGCAGGCCTTCACGTTAGGATTAACTGCTGCTAAACGGTACGTCATATCGACAGGAAGTATTGCACCATAAGACGCCTCTTTTAACGATCTAACTGGTTGTTCCTACGAAATTTTCTCCTATCTCCTTTATTTATGGGTTCATTGAGTTAGAAACGTTGAACTGGGCGAAATTTGCGTAAGGCTTTCACACAGTGCATTACTTTTCGGATACGTCTGTGACAGCTACGAACATAGAATTTGGCGTACGTATGGCTACTGGTTGGGCCAATGTTAGTGCCGAATATAATGATATTGTGCTTCTTTTAAGTGTGCCAAAACATATTTATACGTGAAAAACAGTTACGTACAATCGAGAACTACAGCCAAATCTAACGTATAAGGGGGGAGAGATACGACAAAAAGTCGTAAGACCAAAGTTGTAGATCACTCCAAATTGAACGGAAATTGTGCCATCCATTTTGTGATACGACTTACCGTTTAAACACGAAATACTTCGAAACGAATGTCTGCACCGTCATTAAAATTGCCTCCATATTATATTTTCCGGGAGGTAAAAAGTGGAAAATGTGGTTTTTTCCATCTGTTTCAGGTTAAAAACCTATAATTTTGCCAAAATTCAATTTTGTAGTTCGTGTCGCAGATTGTGTCACCATCTTGATTTGGGGGAGGTGGTAAAAATTAGGACTTTCAGGAAACTAAAAAAATATGCAGATCATTATTACACCTGAAATGGATAACTGTATAAAAATGTCGTCTAAATAGTCAATGTAGAGACGTACGGTCGTTACGATGTCATTTATATAGTCGATCGAGAAGCATACAAGTTTTCATGACATCGAGTGGAAAAACTCTAACTACTGTGTAACTTAGTTCGTTAAGAAGACCCATAGGCAGCGCAAGAAGTCAAAACATAGAAATGGAGTGTTTACACCGCAGACACTTTTGTTCAGCTCTGGTGTAAAACTTCCATTCCCGCGTAACGACTCATATATTACTGTACTGCCTACAAATCCGGGCGTTATATATCAGTTTTATGGGCTTAGACCTGTAAACCACAACATTCTTCTTTCTTCTAGCTCACCGATATCATGATATTCGATGGCTAGACTTTCAACCCTCCCCTATGTTATGATTCCTTTTCCTTAACACAATTAGGAAACTACGCAACAGGACCTTATGCGTGTGAATAGTAATTTCATTAGAAGATGCCACGAATGTTCGAATGCTGAAGGACATCACTTTCAACACCGCCTGTAAAAAACAAAGCTAGTATTGTACTCATGACAAAGGCTATAGGGTGCATAAGTAGGCGTAAGCAATAAATGAAATAATATCGGTAATAGAATACACGGGAAGTTATGATTATCCCGCTCGGAGCATACACGTTGTCTCCCGGTCCCGCTGGAAGTGGGATACACTGTATCTTCTGAAGTTTTGCAACTAAAAGCATGGACTCTTGTTTTTAATGCTCAGTATCTTATGATAATGTTAAAGACACAAAAATCTCAAAAATGAAAAGTCTACTTTAGGTTCCTTTCCGCGCAACGGATCACGAAGTATCTTAGGATGCAATCTTACTGAGGCGAATGACGAGTATATATAACCGCACAACAATTCTGCTATGAGATTTGCATCAATATTAGGGGTACGGTCTATTCGAAACCTAGAATTTATATTAATCTCGTTTTATTTTTTAATTGAATATCCTAACAGTTTGAACCCTATTGTACATGATTATATTAGGGTTATAGTTTTGATCAGATTTTTTAATTATTGATCCTTGATACAAAATTAGGAAACTAAATGACTGAAGATGTGGTGAACGAATTTAAGGAACTGTTTGTAACAGCAGAATTTCCAAAAGAGGTGGTATAATGCCTTTGAAAGTTCCACATTACAATTGTTTAAGTGACACTCAAGTTCTTATATTGTCCTTACAAACATGGCAGAGTCGAACAGTAAATGGACCAATGTTTGCAAAGATTCACCAATGCACAAGTAATCACCTGCATTGTTAATTTTAGAAGCATTCGAAGTACATGGCTGGAGAGAAACTGAGTGAGAATGAATTCGGGCACTAACGTTTTGCACTGGAGTCGGCTATATACGTTGCGAAAAAATAATTCTATTGTGACTGACCCTTTTGTACTTGATGTCCAGAACTTGTACCACTGTCTTATTAGATGTGTTTTGATTTGGTCTTTTACATAGCTTGGGGGTGATTTTTTTGTAGGTAATTTCTATGTTGGATGAGGAGGCTGATTTTGTGAAGACAGCTGCCCTCTTCATTTTCAGGAGAACCGGTGTCTTCTCATATCCAGTACAGACAGACGTGGGAGCACTGCTGTGCTCTAGATCTTGGTAGCAGCTATTTACTCTCTTTACATTACGGAACAGCGGGCGAGACGACACTTCCCACTAGTGAAATTAGTTTCTATTCAAACGTATTACTGTCTACAAATTCGAGTTCTGCTCATAACCAATAACGAAACAGTGACTGACTCTTATGAGTTGACGTGGTGCAGCGACTCCTCTCCGCTAGATGGAAGCGCTACTGCAGTTCAAAAGCTACCCAGTCAACGACGTGCACACAACATCCACTCAGAGTTATATATTATTTCATTCATGTAGTTTACACTCGAGTTTTAAAGGAATATGTTTAACAACGAAAGTAGCCGATTTGGACTCACATGAACAAAGCATCTCCCCATCGGCCCCCGTGTCCAGCTCAAGAGCTACTGTACTGTAGTTGCTATGGCAGCAGGTGTTCATAGAACACAGCAAGTGCCAGCAAGAGCACTGAGTCACACAACAAATACCTCGCCAAGAAGGAATTTTTAAATTAGTTCATGTTATTTCAGAAAATACAAGGAGAATTTTATCATGCATAACTTTGGAAGCCTTCGAACAACAGCATAAAATCTCACAAGTACAGGACTTGGGCAATGTAAAAATCCCATACGTAAACAAAAATGTGAAATATCTTGTGTGGCATAAACTGCAAACACATCCAGTTATCAAAGTCAGAGAGTTACTTGCTGGTATCGTTACCTTTCATTCCCTTCATTATGAAGATTCATGTTTGCTTCTTCGCTTTGAAGAGTCTATGTTACAATTCTTTGTAACCAAACACATAATAACTTTAAAACTCTAATGCTTATCCAAATAATCAATACATGGTTTAAAAGAACAAGGATGAAACCATGTTATGTGACATTAACCTTCAGCGCATGACACTAAACGCTACCGTAAGACTGTCGGAAAAGTGGAGTGGAAGATCACCGGTTCCCCACACGGTCAAATTACTGTAGCTCGGGAACGCGTACGCTTAGGGCGTTACGTGAGGTCTATTCTTTTTCTTCCTTTGGTAGCGGATTAACGTCAGACTGCCGGTCTGAATGACTCAGATGGTTGAGGCACTGGCCTTCTGACTCCAACTTGGCAGGTTCGATCCTGGCTCAATACGGTGGTATTTGAGGGTGCTCAAATACGTCAGCCTCATGTCGGTAGATTTAATGGCACGTAAAAGGAGTCCTGCGTGACAACATTACGGCACCTCGGCGTCTCCGAAAACCGTCAAAATACTCAGTGGGACACGAAAACAATATTATTATTATTATTATTATTATTATTATTATTATTATTAACGTCACACTAACACAGTGTAGGTTTTCAGCAACACAGGGATGGGAAAGAGGTACGATTGGGAAGGTAGCGACCGTGTCTTTTATTAAGACACAACCCCATCATTTGCCTGCTGTGAAAATGGGAAACCACGGAAAACCGTACATAGTGTTTTCGACGGTGAAATTCGAACCCACCCTTTTTGCAGAATGCAAGCTCACAGCTACGTGACCCTGGTCGCAAGGCCAACTCGCTCGGTGACGAGTCGTCTAAAAGAGCTCGAGCTAATCTTTTCGGTTTTCGAACATGCCGAGGTGCCAGTATTTGCCCTGCAGAAGATTTTACGTTTGGAGAGAGATGAAGTGAGTAAAGTTAAGTCAAGGAAGAGGAGAGAGAGAGAGAGAGAGAGAGTAATGTTCTAATTTTGCATACTTCTACGTCACACAAGGTAATAATATCACAACATGCATAGGAAATAAGAAAGGCTAAGTTAATCTTATGGGACGAGGCAACCATGACTCCCCATTACGTACGCTATTTCAGCTATTTAAAAATATAATGAAAAGTGGTCTTGTTTGGCGGAGACTTCCCACAGTGCCTATCGGTTATTTATCAGTCACAGAGCACCTGTTGTCCAGTCAGGTTTAAGATATTCTTTGCTATAGTCTGAAATTAATATTTTTAATTTTAAAAATAGTGCAAGAGCTACAGACCTATCTTTCGTGAATGACTCCTGAAATTTGGCAAGGGAAAACTAGGTCAAAATTGCATTATCGACATTCCATAAAACAAGATTTCAAAAATAACTGTACGGAATTTATTTAGTCGTTCTGTTTTATCCAACTGAGAGTTACTTTTTTCAAACGTAGCATTTTTGTGCTCGACAAACGAACAAGTTAATGTCATCAACTAATAGGTTGTGAATAGTTCGATAGATGGTCAAACTGTATACAATAGCATTGGCTTCGTAGAGTGCGCTGATCTAAATTTAAGTCAAAAGAGCTGGTTTGGGCAACGGAGCAAATCTGCCTACACCGAAGCTAGACATAAGTATCGTTCATACGGAAATGGTAGCGTCCTCAGCTTCACGATGAAAGTGTTTTATTCCAAGAATCGATTTTGCACCTGGTAATCCCTATATGCCCTTCGTTCTTAAACGGAGGCAATTTCCTCTAAATTTAGCGTTCTCTGTCGCAATTACTGTTACAAGGAAAACTAACTTTATACACATTTTGAATAAATCTTTCTATTTCAGTGTTAAGTTGGCAGCTGTACGTAGTTTTCTCAAGAGTACACAGATCTATAGAAGTTAAAGTACAACTTCCGTCTACAACTACTCACGATATGGTTTGTAAGGAAATAATATAATACCTGTTAAGATCACATTCAGATACTGTATATGTAACATGGGGAGTGCACTTTTATTCATAAGATAAATTAACAATTTATTTAAATTTTCCAATTACTTCTTAGCAATTATGACTGTCGATATTGTGTAAGATGTATTCATAAGATTAACATGTTCATTTCATATTTCCAATTACTTAACACTAAAATAAAAAGAAACTGTTATATACCGAGATTTTAAGGAGTAAGTGTAACGTCTGAACTGTGTCTGCAAGAATATCTCGCTTAGTGAACGGGGAACGTGATGCAACCCATCGAACAGCCTGAATAGGCAGGCGTGCCTGTGCCGCTCGTATCAGGGGCAAGGGTATTCACGAAACGTCGTTATCCGTGACAGACAGCATGCAGAAGAGCGAAAAATATTCATTCCTTCTATGCATGTTGATGAGCTTCGATCTTCTCTCTCAACTACGTAAGTATATTTATTCGCCATCTTATACACCGGATGCTGAAACCTCACGTCTTCCCCAGGCAATTTTAAAATACACCATGTCTGCCTTTGAAGGCTGCCGAAAGCTTCATTTCACTGCAGTGATGGGAGAAGAAACTGATATACGAATAGCAACTTATTCAAAACGCAAACGGATATGGTAAAAAGGCTGAATATTTATATATATATGAATATTTAAGTTCTATTATTTATTATATGTTGGTTTATTATCCTGTTAGACCTCACCATTCTTACATTTGTAACAGGTAGCATTATATAAAAGTCCGTAGTAGGCCTACGAGGATATAATGACTGAAGATCCAACGTTCACATCCTGGAACTGAGATAAGCTCAAATTCTTCTTCTTCTTCTTCTTCTTCTTCTTCTTTTTCTACCATTTTCCTCATACCCAAGGATGGTTCCGGGAGCGAACTCTGCTGCACATGTGATGATGCTGATGATGATGATAGTTTCTCAAAGGGGTGCTACAGCTAGGTCATCGGCCCCTAATGTTACGAGGTGAACGAAATGAAAATTAAAACTTCAAAATCCATCCACTGACTAGAGTCTAAAACGAATGACGATGAAAAAAATGATCGTGAAACAAAGACAATCAGTGGATCCTATTCGCAATGCCATAAGTACTGGTATGATACCTAAAGGGGTCCAAAATCCAGGTCGCCGGCCCCTCATAATTGTACTAATCACTGGTAAAACACAACCATGGTGACGAATCGAGGTAGCAGTGAATTAATACAGACGTGTTGTTGATGTGCGCAAGTTTTTATCTAAATAAATCCACTTCAAGTCATTTTCCAACACAAATACTGGACTGAATGTCAGTATTACGACTCAGTGTAAACTTCGAGGATTGGACTCGACATAATTTTATTTACTTAGAGTGAACTTTTTTCTACGTGTAGGAAACCTTTAGGACATCAATAACCAACAGCTTCTTACCAAAGAAATCAGTCCGTATATACATCCTTACCGACAGTTCTACCCATAACGTTCCTAAACAGTCTCAGATAAGTTATGCAGTTAACACCAAAAAAGAACAGGCTATTATTATTGATGCTCACGACGGAATCCCAATAAGAGACGACGTCCTTGCTGGAGGAAAAATAACAGTTCCAGCTAACATACGTTATATATCTCGTATTTCAAACTCAAGAATTTGCATATTCCTATCGAACACAAAAATTGTTCACGAATTGTCACTCAATCACGCTGTAATCAGAATCAATAATATTGGTCTCACTCTCAGACCTTTAATTTTCGCAAACAAGAGAGTGATATTATCCAATGTATGTCCAATTTTACCCAACACCGTCATTGAAGAACACTTACAACAACTGGGTATCAAACCAATGTCATCTATATCCAGCTTAAAGGCTGGAATTAATTTTCCGGGATTCACAAACATTCTTAGCTACCGCTGACAACTATATGTTTAACCTGACGGTTTCAATAAACTATCAAATGCACTGCAAATATATTTGGAAGGAATTAGTTATTGGATCTATACTTCCTTGCTTTATTTGCAGGGAAGAAGGCCACCTGGCCCGAGTGTGTCCCTCACTACCTGAGACACTAGAAGAAAAGAACCAGCCACCTAATCAACATTCAGTTTCCTCCAAGGAGGACACCTCCAACCCAGCAAACGCAATTATGAATCCTCAGCCAACTACTGACCCTCAGCAAATTATTGAACATTATAATGACACATCATCTTTCTCTAGAAACCTCCCTCAACAGGGCGTCTCCTTGAACACTTCCGTCCCAATATATGAAGTAAATAAAGAATCACTCATAACTAAACCTCAAGGAATAAAACGACCCTTCCTTTCAAGTGACTCTTCAAATAACACTTCCAAGGCTGGTAATAATTCCTTCTTAGATAGTTCTTCTATCTCGAAAGATGCTAAAACGGATCTAGGATCACATAAAACCCAAGAAATTAAACTGCCTAAGAAGAAACTAATGGTATTAAATCCCCTCAGTATTGAAGAACAACTTCTTCCTGTTAAGGAAGTAACAGAAGGTAATCCCTCAAATTTTATTCTTAATTTCATACAACTCAAGAGTTTATTTGAAAATACTAAAGGAACATCAGCAACAAATTTCTTACCTATTGCATTTTTATACTTCCCAAGTTGTAGATCTCATCGAGACCCTGAATAAACTATACACGTACTATCAAGACAAAATATTAAAAACCAGAGTACCAGGCTTGTAAAGAAACTACTCACTGCAAAAACGGAGAAGCAATAGGTCTGTCCAAGATCACAGTCCCGATAACTGATAAGGATCAAACTAGTAAATAAATCTCTTAAAAGCCACAATGAACTATTGGATACTGCGGTGGAATATTAACGGATATTACCCTCAATACGAATATCTAAAACAACTTATTAATGAGCACCAACCCGAAATAATCTGCTTACAGGAAACTAATTTTCGACATAACTACGCAGTTAATATGAGACATTTCACAGCATATCACAAAAATCTCAACAATCCCATTCATGCAAGTGGAGGAGTTGATACTTACATACGTGACAATGTTCCTCAAAGAGAAATACCATTGAAAAACAATTTGGAAGCCGTAGCAGTTACAGTCTTTCTAACATTTTTCCCCATGCATCTGTAATGTTTATTTACCCAGCAGATAGAACATGGATTTAATTGAATTAGTAGATCTGATAAATCAACTTCCTAAACCATTCCTCCTCTTATGAGATTCTTTGGAACTGTCTTTACACTAACACAAGAGGAAGAATAATTGAATCGTTGCTAGATTCTGAAAATTTGATCCTAATAGACTCGAATGGTCCTACTCACTGCCATATCCAGCATGGAACTTTTAGTATTATAAATCTGTGCCTGAGCACTCCAGATGCAGCAACGATATATACATCATCAGTTAGCAAAACACTTTTCGGAAGTGATTATTTTTCTATCAGAATAAATGGAAAGAACAAGCCCCACCCAAATGTTCGCCCTAATAAACGGAATACCAAACATGCCAATTCGCAAAAACACAAAGCAAATATTAACGCAGAGTTATACTGATTACCACACCTACCCATTTCAAATATTACAACATTGACTATATCGTAAGTGAATTCACCAATAGCATACTTAAAGCCGCAGAACATTCCGTTCCAACGACTAATGATACAACTCACAGAAAATCAGTTCCTTGGTGGAATGATCTCTGTAGAGATGCAATTAAAAAGAAAAACCAAGCATTCTACAAGTACAAACGTCATCCCACTTCACAAAACAAATTACTGTTCCAAGAAAGTCGCGCTGCTGCCCTAAAAGTTATAAAAGAGAGTAAACTAGCATCTTGGCTGAAGTATGTGTCATCACATTCTCATCAGACCCCACAAAACACAATTTGGGAACACCTACGAAAAATAAGAGGGCTTAAAACACCCTCACGTATCATAGCCTTCAATAAGACGACTGGATCAGTTACAACTGCACATCACGATATTGCAAATACATTAGCAGGAAACCTAGAGAAAAAATTTCAAGTGATTTCAACTACGAACAAGAATTTTTATCCCCTCGTGAAGATTTTCCTGATTTACAGTCACACATCCATCTATGTGCTGACCAATGCTACAATGATAATATCAGTATTACTGAAGTACTACTTGAACTCAGTAGCTGTCGAAGTACAAGCCCAGGTCCTGATGATATATTATATGACTTCTTGAAAGAAATTCCTCCTGAAGGCCTAGCATTCCTCACCGAAATATTTAATTTCATTTGGTCACAGAAAGTCTTTCCAGTCGCTTGTATAAAAGCTATAGTAAATGAATATTGAATTTTCACGACCGCATTGTAATCGAAACAGACTTTCAACGTATTAGGTCGTGTTACGTACATGTAGTACGTGTTGAAGGGATGTTAAGTACAGAACAAAAATGGCCAGCCGGACACCAGTGGGATCCGAACCCACAACCTCCCGATTTCGTGTCGGTTGCTCTACCAATATTCGTTATTATGTTTATCTCAACCGGACAGAGTTCTGCTGACTGATCGATTGATTGATGGCTCAGTTTTACAATTTTTTTTGTCGGTTATTTAGCGAATTGTGCTTATTTGACGATCATGAATTTATATTACAGACTTACTCAAGTAATATGTATATTACACGTATTTATAGTAAAAAATAACACGTAATGAAAATAAACAAAGAAATAAAATAGTTAAAGAAGAACAACAGTTGAACGTACAGTTTTCCTAACCAAAGCGCATCTTCGAGGCTAGCATGCAGCTCTTCCTTCAAGGATACCGGAGATATACTACATGCAACATGGAGTACCGAGAGGACTTCCGTCAACATATAATAATAATAATAATAATAATAATAATAATAATAATAATAATAATAATATGGTGAAAAAGAACACGATATGCTAGATTAACTCTGTGTGTTTTCCCGATTTAAATATGCACAAATTAATACAAACTATAGGACAATTCCTCAGGCATAAGCTGTTGGTCTCAGCGTTTTGGCACATCAGAGTGTACTCCACAACCGTTTCTAAGCCACCTTCTGCTTGAGTTCAATAGCTGCAGTGCCGTACGATCCTCATTATAGCAGCATTTAAGAAGGCATCATTTTGTATCTAAGCCTAATAAGAGTTCAACAGCTGTTCAATCTCCTTGCAATTTTCATATATTTAATCCAATAAGAAACTTGAAAAACGAACGTCAAAGGACGTAAGTGGCACCATTAGTGAAATGAAATATGAATCTCACTGGCTCTCTTAACAAATTGAATTTTGATCCATAAACGAGTTCTTCATTAGTCTTGAGCAACTTTACTGCCATACTTCTGTATGTAAAGAGCCTTAACGTTAAATTTATTTCTTCCATGATCAGCAGCTTTTATCTAATAGAGAGGAAACTGTTTCTTATGCATCAAATTTGGTATTCAGAGATAATATTCTTACAAGTTGCCAACATCCCATTTCTTTGGAACAAAAGGAATAACTGCTCAAGGCATTGCAAATGTTCGTTTTATATTTTACAGGCTATGATCACCACTTGAGGATATTCTCTTGTAGTGTCTGTTGCAGTGAAGCCTCTAATAGTGAGTGCATCTATAGTTATTCATAGAATAGAGTAGAGTGCTGCCATCCCCCAGTTTTGGATAACTTGAAACTGGGAAGGGAGTAATCACATAATGCAATCCAAAATGTGTTTGGATACATGCAGTCATGTCAAAAACATATCAGATGTAAGGCTTTTCAGGCGTTCGCTCTATTAACCAGCGAACGCCTGAAAAGCCTTATATCTGATATGTTTTTGAAATTTTTGAAATACTCTATTGGTGAAAAATATCTAATTCCCTCCATGGGAATTTAGAATTTTCCACATGCAGTCATTTCCATAATACTATTTTATCTATTACTACATTAAGGATTACAATTAAATGTACTATAAGTATTCCAATCCATCTTCTAAACTGTAGTCTTTCTTTAAAGTTTATTTATTTATTTATTTACTTATTTATTCATTCATTTATTCATTCATCATTCATTCATTCATTCATTCATTTATTCAGACCTAGACTTTAACAGAGTTATATAGTTTAGAACAAACATGCTTACTTTTGTGTCATCAGTCTTTATAGAGTTATCCTACAATTACAACATATACTAGTGAGTGAATGATTTCATGACTGAATTGTGCTCTTGCATGAATGAATGAATGAATGAATGAATGAATGAATGAATCCTCTTCTCACCCAGTCACGGAGAGCCACTAACTTGGGAGAGAGTTTCAAGAATAAACGAATGAATGAATGCATGAATGTTCTCATTCAATTCGCATGAAATTTAACAATTAAACAGTTAATTATAACAGCACAAATTAGAACCCAGTTTTTTTTTGCAATGATAGCTTTAGCTGCAAATTCACTTCGCGATTAGCAAAAATATCGTCAACGCAACTCAACGGTAATGTAAAAAGAGATACATAAGGTTAATATTAGGCTGTACCCCTAACGTTTATGCTACACTCATTGCAGAATATTCATGCGAACTAGAAGGCACCTGCTATAAATTATCATTCTGCCTTATTACAGCACAAAAATCCGTACACTACTACTACTAATAATAATAATAATAATACGAAAATTCTAGGCGTAAATGGCTACGGAATTTTGTTCCGTATTTCCCCCCCTCAAATCTCTTGTCAATATCAAGTAAATAAACACTAAACAAATTTGGTGTCAAATTTCCCTTCTGGAAAATCAAATGATCCTAGATATGCATTTCAATTAGTGAAACTCAAATTAATAACTATTAATTTAGTTGCATCATTTCAGAAAGGTAGGTCCCTCAGTCATTGCCATCCATCAATACTTCACATCAAAGCCTGCACGGTTGCTAGATAACAACGTGCCAGATATTTTGTAACGCTAATTTCGTGGCGCAAAATTTCAGATGGTCCCCCAGCCATAAGGCATATTAATGTCAAAAGGAAGTAGAGAAGGAAGCCAGGGGGAAAGGAAGGGCGGTATGCAGAAATAATGAAAGCATGTAGAAAAATTAAGGAATTACACTCATTTTCATAAAAACCAGAACACCTTGAAAGACTAGAGATAAGAAGTTCATATTAACGGGGCATGTGCATTAGTATGTTCTGAAGAAATGATCAGCATTTGAACCATTTCGGCCCTGAGGTTCAAGGTCCACATCGATATCTCGGCGCAACCACTACCGACTGGTAAAATGTGCCTGCGGCTCTCGTTGTTGCTATAAACCGAAGGTCACTGATCAGTGTGACTTGAGCAGACGTGCAGAATGCCTCGCAGACGTATGCAAGAACCGTACCCTCAAATGAGTGAGTTTGAAAGAGGGCACTTTATTGGCATGAGAGAACGCGATGCATCCATCCGGAAAATTGCTTCTCGTGTGGGACGAAATGTGTCGGTAGTGCAACGGGTGTGTACAGAATGGTTCACAGAAGGCCATAGAACACGACGCGACGGGTATGGTCGCACCACAAAGACCAGCCCCCGAGAAGATTAACGTCTCACCGAATAGCATTGCAGGACAGATCTGCGTCCTCCTCGTCTCTGGAGCAACAGTGGAACAGGGTTACACATCGTAGACTATCAGGAGTGACAGTCCATTGCCGTTTATTACGGTCTGGGTTACCGGCGCATCGTCCACTTCTCCGCCTGCGCATAAACATGCTAGGCTGCAATGGTGTATGGAACGACGCCACTGAGGACAGGAATGGCAGCAGATGGTGTTTTCGGACGAATCCAGGTTCTGTTTGTTTGAAAATGATGCCCACATTTTGGTTCGCCACAGACAGGGGGAGAGGCATCACATTGACTGCATTCGCACAAAACATACAACGCCAACTCAAGGCCTTATGGTGTGGGGTGCTATTTGGTACAACCACAAATCACAGTTGGTGCGTGTCCAGCACACTTTGAGCAGTTTGACCTACGTGGATGACATCCTGCGACCCGTAGCCATACCCTTTCTGCACGACACCCCAGACGCCATATTTCAGCAGGGCAATGCGCGACCACATGTTGCTGCATGAACACGTGCCTTCTTGTTGTCACAGGGTGTCAGAATGTTGCCCTGGCCCGCCCGATCACCGGACTTGTCGCCAATCGAAAATGTGTAGGATATGGTGAAACGACCGGTGCGCCGCTGTGACCCAATGCCAAACACCAAAGATGAACTATGGAACCAGGTAAATGCAGCATGGATGACTATACCCCACGACGCGATTCGCGCCTTATACGCGTCGATGCCATCACTCATGGAACAAGTTATCAGTGCCCATGGAGGACCCAGTGCCTACTAAGCAACAGGACACATGCTGCACCTCGGTGACTGAAATGCTAATCGTTTCTGAAGAACATACTAATGAACATGTCCTGTGAATATGAAATTCCTATCTCCATTCTTTCAAGGTATTCTGTTTTATATGTTCATGAGTGTATAATTCAACAGTAACTAAAAGGAATAAAATAGAAAATCAATAATAATAATAATAATAATAATAATAATAATAATAATAATAATGATAATAATAATAACAATAATGGGGGTGAAATATAGAGCAGTGCAATAACTACGTTATTAACGAAAGAAAGAAGAAAAGAAAGCAAGAACAGCAAGGAGGAAAGGAAAGGGGGTGAGATGGATTGAAGAATGAAAGGAACACTAAAAGAAGATGTGGAAATAACGAAGCATGAAAGCACATTCTGTCTTCAAACCTTTTCCTTTTTGATGACAGGGTGAACAGCCTCAACTTGAGATATATATGTGTGCGAGCATGTCTTTCATCGTGAATAATCCCTCCCTAGGAAGTAAGATGCACAGTAAAGAGAATGCTTCCCCATTGAAATATTGGAGCTATGGATAACATCAAGATACAACAATGCCAGGTCATTCTATTCCCTTTCACGTACTCCACTAGACAATTCAAGCCGCGCAACATTTACTTCACACAATAGCGTTCGAGATGTTAATTCCAGGGCAATTATAATTCTCAAGCACTTACAAAGACATACTGCAATGAACTCCGAGAGAAGAGGATTGGTAATATTACTGTCTGCAGCGTATTGTAAACCTAGAATACGATTTCATAATAGGAAACAATAAGACACATTCAATTTGAGAAATTATCTGCAAATTGCTTCGTTGATATCTCCCCTCAATACTGTTTGTCTCCTCTCTTATTCCTTATGGGGAGGAATTGAAAGACGGGGAGGAGGTTGGTTTTCGGTACCAGTGTACAATGTGGCTCTCTTCAGGTATTTGAGTCTATTCGGAAGTTTTTTTTAACTGTAATCAACGAGCTTGGAGTCTTCACAGTTGGATAACACACCATGACGACCTATCGTGCAATGACTGGCGTGATGCTCTAAAGATGACCGTTCGAGCCGTGCCAGGCAGGTCCCAGGACAATAACCGTTGTCGGCATTGCCACAACGAGATAAGAAACCCTTTCTCATGCCCTGCGATACTGTCCCTAAGGCGAAACCCTGAGACTTACTAGACACATTGCGATACGAACCTCCATCGCTCAGTAACTCTGGTTACACAGTGCACGAAGAAGTTCACGCCAGTACCCGTAGGATTGGTGGCAATAGCCTTCAGAAATAACAACAATAGATATATTATTTATCCTTCGGTTCGGTCTTAATCGCACGCTAACCAACCCAGTGACGTGAACGAGGAAAAGAGGAACATTTACGAACCAACTATCCCTTCTAGCGACGTGAATACGGACTGGATAACATCGAGGTTATAGGCCTCATGATCGGTGCTAGAGGAACAATTCTTAAGTTCTTGGAAGAATTCCACTCAAGATTCAAACTACCACAATCGTTGACGAAGAATATGGTC
The DNA here is from genome assembly GCF_040414725.1 of Anabrus simplex. NCBI lineage: Eukaryota > Metazoa > Arthropoda > Insecta > Orthoptera > Tettigoniidae > Anabrus > Anabrus simplex. Next base: position 101,368,410 of record NC_090272.1, on the reverse strand, counting down.
CTCAAAGCCTTGAAAGTTTTATTATACATACTGATAAATAATTGGTATAGTCATAAATGTATTTAGTATACTTTGTCCTCATGGGAAACCTCCTTATGGCGGAAATGTTTATTTTCTGAATAAATGTATACATATATATACCGTATGTAGTGGTTGTTGTAATATGTATGGTTTATAGAGTCTTACTTCCAACCACCATGTAGCACGCGCGCACGTGTGTGTGTGTGTGTGTGTGTGTGTGTGTGTGTGTGTGTGTGTGTGTGTGAGGCGTCACGATTCAGCAGGTGGCCAATATAAAAATCGGTATATTTGTTTTCTTGTGTTAGGTAATTATTTAGACAGTGTTGCCAACTTAGCGGATTTTCCGCAAAATTTGGCGGAATTAGAAGACTGTCGGCGGAGAAATATATAATTTGGCGGACAGCGGATTTTTTTGGCGGAATTCTAGATTTATTATAGCGGAATTTAGTGGTTTATCCATTTTACGTTTTTTAAAATTTGTTCTCCAGTCTGTCTCCGAGCTACTCCGTATATTCTTGTCAGGAGCTAGCAGTCGCATGAGGAAAACATGTTACTTGGATTTGATGTTATGAGATCATGGTATCATAAAGTTGTAATACGTGGGGAAAGGTTACTTATCTCTTAGTTGACGAATGACGACAGATAATAAAACTGTGAGAGAGTAGCATTTATATTTATGCTATGAAGGCAGACTTAGCTCGCCGACTCGCAGGCAGGGGTTAATCCCAGTGAGACTCACAGATCAGGTGAGTGCAGACATTTACTTTTATTATTATTATTATTATTATTATTATTATTATTATTATTATTATTGCTGCTCATTATTTGAAATAGGATTTCTTGGCGGAATTTTAGCGGATTTTTAGTAGTATTTAGCGGATCTTGAAAATATAAGTTGGCAACACTGTATTTATAAGTTTGACGTTGCATTCACCGATCTTGTGTTTTGTATGCATGTGTGTTGTATTCTTTGTTAATACCAGTGCCATTTTTATAAGTGGTCACCTATCTAAGAGGTGTCCCCGGACGATGTTTCATAACTAAGGTGATGTTTATTAAGTGATGAGGTACCGGCATGGGCGCCCACAGGATCTTTTCCAGGGGGGGGGGCACATTAACAATTTTCTTGAATATAAAAACCAATATAACGTCAGCAACATTAAACTGTTTACAGAAACTTCCAGTTATAACATATGCTAGATGACTGTCAGTAATTTCAGTTTATGAAATAATCTGGTATAATATTAAACAATTGAACATCAACATCTTTAGAATTCCAGGGGGGGCAAGGGGCACTTGCCCCCCCCCCATGCGGGCGCCCATGGGTACCGGTACATACTATATGGAACTCAACTTGTGTTGTAGAGGTAGCCACGGGCCTGTGTTGAGTAATAGTGATATTTGAGTTATTGGAATGTTGTAACATGCAATTAACGTGTTAGTTGGTGGTAGGGTACATGCAGGGGATATTAAGATTTTTGATAGATTTCTTGTAACATTAATAAGTTTGCGTAAAGTTGGATCCTGATTTAGGGTGGGTTTTGTAGTAGAGAGCAAGCAAATGCTCAGGTCGTCGAGAAAATCTTTCAAGCACGAAATTGTGAACTAAAACGTGAGAAGAAAAGAAGAATCATTTTGAAATCATGCAATATAAACCATGACCTTCTAATGTGCATAGTGGATTTTAAGAACTACCTACAGACTTTACAGGTAACAGGGCGTGAATTGCATGTTGAGTTCACATCGTATAGTTGATCAGAATGGAGGACGGGAGACAAAAGCCTAACCAATTGACGTACTCAGTCAATCTCAGAATTAGGGAGTGGCTTTCGGCTCAGTGGTTCCGGGTTCGATTCCCCTTATATGGAGGATTTTAGTCGCGTCTGGTAAATTCCTCAACGTCACGGGCTAGGGGTGTGTGTGTGTGTGTTCGTGGCAACAAATATTTTAATGCATATACAACACATTATACTATCAACCGCGCAATAATGAGTACTGTACACCTGTACACATCGTCAGGAAGGTCATCCGGCTGTAAATCTAGGCTTAATCCACATATAGTTACGATCCGAAGAAACTGGGAAAGGACCTACAAGAAAAGGAATTTTCACTATTCTTATTTTAAGTAGTGCACGCTGCAGTCAATCAGCGAACATATTTACTGGCGGTACGGATGACACCACATCCCAGGATCACAATTCCTGTTACGAGAACACAGACACAATTACTATCAAGTTGGCAGTGGTGCTTGGCATTTCATATTCGATGTTGGAATCCACGGAGTGACAGACAATCCTGTCAGCAGATGTCCCAGTCCGTAATTAACCTGTTTCCAGTGATTTCTACAATATAGCAGTGCACGAAAGCTTATCACTGTCGCCACTAATCTCTCACACTCTCTACCTGCATCAATGTATTTCTATCAGTCATCAGGCGGTAAAACACATCTTACGTTCATGCTTCCACGAACATTATCAGCCTAGACAGCGGGCATGCGAGTCACGGAGTTAAATTATCCAATGGTGTCCGATTCGTTGGCTGAACGGTCAGCGTACTGGCCTTGGGTTCAAAGGATCCCGGGTTCGATTCCCGGCCGGGCCAGGGATTTTAACCTTAATTGGTTAATTCCAATGGCACGGAAGCTGCGTGTATGTATTGCCTTCATCATCATTTCATCCTCATCACGACGCGCAGGTCGCCTACGGGAGTCAAAGAGAACGACCTGCACCTGGCGAGCCGAACCCGTCCTGGGATATACCGCCACTAAAAGCCATATGACATTTCATTTCACTATCCAATGGTCAATCAATCAATCAATCAAGCAATCAATCAACTGCGTTTAGGGCTGCCATCCAGGTGGTAGATTCCCCACGAATTGTTTACCTAGCCTTTCCTTAAATGATTTCAAAAAAGTTGGAAATTTATCGAATTATGGTATTAGTAGTTTAATACGTTTAATTGAAACATATTTTTTCCTAACATTATTATTATTATTATTATTATTATTATTATTATTATTATTGTACGGCTCCATGGCTAAATGGGCAGTATGCTCGCCTTTGCTTCAAAGGGTTCCAGGTTCGATTCCCGGTAGGGTTGGGGATTATAACTTTCATTACTTAATTCCTATGGTTCAGAGGCTGAGTGTTTGTGACGTCTTCAGCATTAGAAATCATCATAGATAAAGGTTCATACCCACCCCTCTCCGGAGGTCACACGCCATTATATTATTATTATTATTATTATTATTATTATTATTATTATTATTATTATTATTATTCCCATCCAATTCGAACCGTAGTGACGTGACTGTTCACTTCGAAAATCTCCTGCTGGGCTAAATAGCACAGAAGTAGACCGCTGGTTTTCTAGGCAGGTAGGTTCAATGTTAGCTCAGTCCGGTGGTATTTGAAGGTGCTCAAATACACCCACCTCGTATTGATAAACTAATCGGCACGTGAAAGTCCTGAGGGTAACAATTTACGCCACCTCGGCGTCTCCGAAAACTGTAAAATCAGTCAGTGGGACGTAAGACCAATACCATTATTATTCAAAATGTACAGACAAAGATTCGAATCACAGCCGTTTTGGTGGGAAAGACTATCATAATGTATTAGCAGGTAAAATTCCACCCTCATTACTGAGATTTGATTACCGGTAGCAAGAGAGCATAGCTTTTTCGTTGGAAGTATCATTTGGTATGAGGAAAGGTCATGCAACCGCCAACTACTGGCTGAAACAACTATGTAAAGGTAATTCCAGCAAATCTACAGTGGTTATAATTGTGGTAAACAGTAGATAATAATAATAATAATAATAATAATAATAATAATAATAATAATAATAATAATAATAATAATAATATTTTTGCTTTACGTCGCACAGACACAGATATGTCTTACGGCGACGATGGGATAGGAAAGGCCTAGGAATTGGAAGGAAGTGGCCGTGGCCTTAAGTAAGGTACAGCCCCGGCATTTGCCTGGTGTGAAAATGGGAAACCACGGAAAACCATCTTCAGGGCTGCCGACAGTGGGGATCGAACCCACAATCTCCCGATTACTGGATACTGGCCGCACTTAAGCGACTGCAGCTATCGAGCTCGGTAATAATAATAATAATAATGTATATCAGTTATAAATTATCAAGTGGACTATCGGACAAAATTCCGGCCCCGCGGTGTAGGGGGCAACGCGTCCGCCTGTTACCCGGCGGCCCCTGGTTCGATTCCCGGCCGAGTCAGGGTTTTTTAATTGTAATGATTAATATCCCTGGCCTGGGGACTGGGTTTTTGTGACGTCCCTAATATTCCTTTCCTAACATACAACATTCCACACTACCGCCATTCCAATTATATGCAGGTTCATAAAATATGGTGCCAGTAGAGGCAAAATGTCACATGGGTCGACGCCCCAAACAAATAGCATTTTATATCATTAAAAAATCGGAAAAAATTCATTTTCAGTGTACTGAAACATTCATTTGAAATTTTTTACCGCATAAAATATAGTTCAATCTACATTTCACATCTAAAATGCATTTCGATTTCATTCGTGTAGCTCAAGAAAATAAAAGACTTCCAAATAACCTCCCCCAGTCTTTCCACTCCATCCTTCATTCTCCTTCTCACTGACAAGAAGTCGAAAGCTTTCAAGTCATTTCTCGGGAGCAACTCGTGCACTTGTCAAAGCTTTCCCTTTCCGCAGTGGGAAGAGAACACCAATTCTACTTTCTTATAACCGAACTGAACCCATCATGCTTCAGAGAGAAGTACGTTTCTTTGTAAGCAAAAACAACTGAATTTCCGTTCCCTGCGCGGATTCACTGAGAAACGTGTTACTAACCCGAGATCAATATATACTGTATCTCATCAGAAGAGAACTCTTGTAGCGCTCCCTACTTATCGCAGAAAAAGAAGAAGGATAACCCCCACAACCACTACCCCATATTCTCATTAGATTCCGCTTCCAAGGTAAATAAAGAGGAAAATCGATTTCCATCACTTATTTAAGACTGGACCTGCATTGGTAGGGTCGGCGGAGCGTGCATGATCATATTAGATCGTCGTCGGCGGCTTAAAACGCATTACATACTTTCCAATCCAATTCAATCCGATATCTACACGTAGGATGATACAGTGCGTACAGACAGTCGCCCTCACAGAAATGTTCGAATTTAGGTAGGAGGTAGAACAGCCTCGCGCTTCCGATAAGCCAACGTACGGGAAATCCCACGACTATTTTGAAGAGCGTGGATCGTGCTGTCAATTGTTGAGTTCCGCCACCCTGCTAGACAGGACATAGGCTATGAGCCAGGATCTATTTTAAGTCAGATAGGAGTGCATGTAAATAATGGAATTAATTCACTGCGGTAACTTCGGAACACCATGAGCCCAATGGAAGAAAAGTTTGTTCTGCTACAACACTTTCAGGAGTTTTCAGTGGAATACAGTTATCAGATGTGTCGGATAAGAATTTAGCGAGCGACAAAGAGCATATTTAGGCAAGGAGGATTAACTTTCTGCTAGACACATTTCTCCAAAATGAGGATATTCAAAGTGCCACTAGTGTTTTTGACACATATTCCTGGCCATCAGGAAAGCAATTGGAAAATTACGAAATACAGCTTCTTGCCACTTGTTTTTCAAAACACCTTCAAATTGAAGAGAACAACGTAGTAGACATACTGAGCGAGTGGTAAGAGTTCAAAGTAGTCGGGAATGATCTACTTGAAAAAAGCGGACTATGAAAGGACGATTTCCAATTTTAGGAAAACTCCTCAATATAGTGGCAACAACTCCTGTATCGACATCTTCATGTGAGCGAAGGTTCAGCCCAATGAACCAAGCTTGCCGTGAAGAACTTAAGTGAGATCTCATGATGATATCTTTGAATGGACCATCCATAAAGTATTTTGAAGCAACAAAATCTATTGATCGTTGCTATTTCAGTGCGAAATCAAACAGGCACACATAGTATAATTTCAAAAGACGCTGGCCTTGAAGGTGACTGGTGCCTACAGTATTTGTATTAGTATCTCTTAGAATATAAATTATTTCTATTCCATTCATATATTAATTGATAGGAGTTTGCTTTCTAAGGACACATTTCAAAAAACAGTACGTAGCTCTATCGTAGGCTAACCTGTGGTTTGCAAAACACGTGTTGGCTCCTGATAAAAAGGGGCTGGCTACTGAATTAATTCTATTTTTTTCTACCCTTTGTCAAGGCACCTCCCGCGGGGAGAGAAGGTCAGTCTACCTACTTGCTGTCACCACAGCCTTGACCACTGACGAGGAGAGGAGATCCGGAAAAGAAATTCGGTAGTTTAGATAGCAAATTTCCTCTCCTAAAGCGGAGGTTGGAACGAACTGGAGCACAAGGTGTGCATGGCCTTTTAAGCCTGGATGTTGTTCTTGCCACTAGCGTTGAAAAAAATGTACCCACATTAACAGTTTCAATTGTAGGACACTCAGGTTGGAAGTCAAGTGACTAGACTACTCTGCCAGTGCGTCCCCTAGAAGTATTAATATTACTGGTACTTGTCTAATATCAGTTATTTTAGCAAACGGAGTTAACAGACTCTTAGATGTAGGAGTTATGTCGCTCAAACCACATTCTAAATAAGGAGTGATGGTGAAAATGAGAAGGAGTTTCAATTTCAATGTCAGACTTGGATCGTATGGTTACTATTAAGGATGAGATTTTGCCTATTTGTCTATTTGTTCCTTTATACGGAAACCTGGGCTTTTAAGATATAAACTCGTTTTAGGCTCTGTCTTAGCTTGCATTTGTAGGTTTTATTTTGTTTATAAATGCCTATTTCAGGGGTTCGTGCCTATTTGGACTATCGTTGGCTATTTAATGCCTTTTATCATTTTTTAAAGAATCAGATTTTCTTCCATTTCATTATATTCTAGCTGGTGTATTGACAGAATTATTTTCTTGTTTCTCAATATATGTTTACCCCACTAATAATAATAAGAATTCTCGGAAGTATCCAAATATAGCACTAGGGAAATTTACTTCAGGTCAAATAAGGAACAATTTAATCACGAAGACTTCCACTCTTCCCACTTCCTAAGATAAAATAATCGTCGAACTATGTTGCACATATCAACATTTCCTACCTCCCTTTCATACTGTGAGATCGTGAGAACGTGTTGAGATCTACTTTGAAGAAGTGGTGTTGACTGTTGTTTAAAAGTCCTAACATCTATGCCATCGGCCTCTCTGAAGAAGTGTGTTCGACGATGTCGAAAGAAAATCGTCCAGATCGTACTGTCTGAAGCAGAGGATCGCTGGAGATTCCAACTTCATTACCAATGGAAGTGTAGTCTTCTGCCAACCTTGAATGAAGTAAGGAGATCTCCTTTATATTTTTACGACAGGACTACGATCACATTTCGTTTCAGCATTTATAAGCCTACTAACTTATCTATTGTGGCAAAGTGTTCTGTTGCAACAGTATAAAATTTAGGCTACGAATGATGAGAATGCTGACTATATAAGAGAAGTCAAGAAAGCCATGTCCTTCCCATTGGTTCGATCTGATTATGCGTTGCCTAATGGCAACTTCAGTAAGCTGCCGGGAGCCATTACAGAGTTGGAGAAATGTAGCATGCTCCTTATGGAGTCCATTAGGCTTAGTTAGAGGAAGTCTTGAGCAAACACTTGGAAAGGTAGCCGTTATCAGGGGAAAGGTTTACTCGAGTCCTGCAACGAAATCGAGGATGGAAAGAGGTAGTAAAAATAATGTGACTTATGGTGATGCTGAGAGATACTTCTCAGAATTACAGAAACATTCTTCATGACAACAGAACACGATTGTTACCTGAAAATATTGAAATTTGTTCGTTGTAAATTCCTTCCACAGTCACCGAGTGTACTGTTCGACTACTTGGCTGAACGGTTAGCGTTGACGTCTTCGGATCAGAGGGACCCCGGTTCGATTCCCGGCCATGTTGGGAATTTTGATCGCGTCTGGTTAATTCTTCTGGCTCGGAAAATGAGTGTTTCTCTTTATACCAACACTCCCCTCTTCAAATTCAGACAGCACACTACACTACCAACCCCACAGAAACACGCGGTAGCTTTTTACAAGCTGCTTTACCTCGCACCGGCACAGATAGGTTTTATGGCGACAATGGGATAGGAAAGGGCTAGGGAAAGAAGTGGCCACATTTGCCTGGTGTGAAAATAAGAAACCACGGAAAACATCTTCAGTGTTGTTGACAGTGGGGTTCGAACCCTCTATCTCCCGAATGCAAGCTCATAGCTGCGTGCCAACTCGCAAAGTACACGCGATAGTATTTACATGCATCCACATGGGATTGGCGTCAGGAAGGGCATCTGGCCGTAAAAGAGAGCCAAATTCGTATGTGCCACACAGTTCGTACCCGCAACTCCAAAGGTGTGGGGAAAAGTGGTGGAAGAAGAAGAAGAAGGAGAAGAATAAGAAGAAGTCAATGAGTGTAGTATTACATTATAGGTCTTTTCGTACCTACTTGCTGGCTTTTATATTTGGCGGTGCCTATTTATGTGCCTCTTTTACCGAATCTTACTGCCTATATGCCTGCCTAGTTTTTAGCGCCTATATGTCTTGTATATCCTGACCCTAGATTATGCGCTGCTGTGTGGCAGCGAGTCCGAGGCGGTGTTCCGCAAGTGCTGCAAATATTTAAAAATTCGAAAGTATTCGAACTTTTAATTGTAAAATTCCTTTGAGGGTGTACTCTGATATTCCAAAGCAGACCAGCCGGGACTTGCAGGCGATCTATTTTTAATTTTAAAAATGTCCAATAATTGAAGCATAACAGCGAACAAACGTCTATGTTATAATTCGTGAGTAACTGAGGAATACAGCGTGGAAGTTTAATGGTGTCTGCAGAGGGCGGGGCTACGCTGTGTGAGATAACATACTCTTCTGATCCATAAATCTAACACAATGTTTAGGCACATGAATGCAGACAGGAAAGCATAGCATGATTTTAACTTAATATTTTCAACCTACTGGTAATACGGCTCCTTGGCTGATTGGTCGGCGTAATGGCCTTCGGTCCGGATAGTCCCTGTGTTTGATTCCCGGTCGGGTCAGGCGTTTTAACTTCGTCTTGTTAATTTCTCTGGCTCGGTACCTGCGTGTTTCCATGCGTCTTATAAATGTATAAATTCAATTCATCAAGTCAATTAATAAATAATAATAATTAATAATAAAAGTGCACCTGGCTGCACGGTCGATAAGACCGAAAACAAACAAAAACCTGATCATTTATTAACTGAAATAGATGTTGGTTTGAACGAACGCAGTTTTGTCTGTACTGAGTAGGTTGTTTATATGTTTGAATAGAATCCACAGTGTTCCTCCTTCAGGTAATTCAGCATATATTGTAGATCCTTCCATTTCTACTTCGTAATTCTAAGATCATACGGCTAAACGCGAACCAAATCAAAAATGAAAACCGAGCGAGTTGGCTGTGCAGTTCGGGTCACATAGCTATGAGCTTGAAATCGAGAGATAGAGGGTTAGAACCCCACTATAGGAAGCGCAGAAGATGGTTTTCTATGGTTCCCCATTTCTACACCTGGTACATTCTGGGGCTCTTAATTAAGCCCACGATCGGTACCTTCCCATTCCTAGCCCTGTCCTGTTCCATCGTCACCATAAGACCAACAGTTTTACGTCACTTCTCCTGAATCTGTTCTACTTCAATTACCTTAACTTACTCTCGGCTGTTTCATATCTATTTTGTAACGACTAGGCATGGGAAGTTCATGACAAAGAAGTACAAAATATGCCCTGAATAGCAGATAAATATGACCGGAAAACGGTAAAACTTGACTTGAGCATTTTAGGGATAGGTAGCAAGTATTAAGAGTATTGCTAACACTGAACGTGTCAAAAAGTGATTGGCGATAATACAGCATACACATTTAATGATGCGAAGTGACAGAGCAACAGTTGGTCAATTAAAACTTCATACATTCATTATCATAGCCATAATGCGCATTTCTCATTCTGTTTTTCTAACTAAAAAAATTAAGTATTATTAGCAGGCTTTTTGTATTTGTCGGCGTACATTCGTACAGCATATCTTTCTCGAAATCATGTCTTGTAAATCTGCCGCCTATACGTTTCGGTGTAAAGGAAAGGAAAATACATATACTACAGTATTTTGAAATACTGTCTTTGAAACTCGACATAGTTAACGTGTAGCTTGTTAAAAAAAAAAAACTACGCCTCAGTTTAAACAACACTGCTCAAAATAACACCAAATATGACCTTATATCACTAAAATGAGCACAATACGATAAAGTAATAGAATTGGCCGAAATATGCATTTATATGCAACATAAAATTGCTTCAAACGGGGCCAAGGACCGAGGATTAAACAACTCAGATTAAACAACAATGCTCAAAATAACACTAAATATGACCTTATATCACTAAAATGAGCAGAATATGACCAAAGTAATAGAAATGGCCGAAATATGCATTTATATGCAACATAAAATTGCTTCAAACGGGGCCAAGGACCGGGGATTAAACAACTCAGATTAAACAACAATGCTCAAAATAACACCAAATATGACCTTATATCACTAAAATGAGCACAATACGATAAAGTAATAGAAATGGCCGAAATATGCATTTTTATGCAACATAAAATTGCTTTAAACGGGAGCAAGGACCCATCATTCACAGTTATTTTTCAGATTTCGGGTAAAATGAGATCAGGAATGAAATATGACCTTTCCTTAACATCCGAACCTTAGTGAACAAATTTAAAAAAAATCACAGTTCAGAATAACCTCTTGAACAGCTGTTTTCAGTTTGTAACAGTGTTATCGTAGCCGGTGAGGGAAATGAATGTAACATTGATTTTTTCCCTAGATTTTTAAAGCGAATTCACTTCAGAATTTCTAATTACTGACCATTTGTTGCAATATGCTCAAACAAAGTAAAAACACGGATCAATGACACATTATAGACGTTTGTTCCGTAAATAACTCCACTTTACAAAAAATTTACACAGATGTTTGTTCGAGCATACGCTTTATTTATTCCTAAGTATTTGTTTATAAATGCATGCAAACGATAGTTTAAGTAAGTGTAATGTGTGGCCGCATGTGAGGTGGCAGGCTGCCCTTTTTAGGCGCGGTAAAGACAATGGAGCGATGGCTGGACAAGGTAGTGACCCAGAGGGCGGACCCGTTCAAGTTATTGTCCCCGCCATCACAATACAGTCCAAGCAGGCATCGCTGTATTGTAGTCACCACGCCATTGACAGCTCACTTCAAACGCGAGATAGGCTTTTATCATGGATATGCTTTGAGGCTGCGGATCTATATGAAATTAGCGTCACTGAGCTCGATAGCTGCAGTCGCTTAAGTGCGGGCGGTATCCAGTATTCGGGAGATAGTGGGTTCGAACCCCACTGTCGGCATCCCTGAAGATGGTTTTGCGTGGTTTCCCATTTTCACACCAGACAAATGCTGGGGCTGTTCCTTAATTAAGGCCACGGCCGCTTCCTTCCCACTCTTAGCCCCTTCCTGTCCCATCGTCACCATAAGACCTATCTGTGTCGGTGTGACGTAAAGCAACTAGTAAAAAAAAAAAAAAAAAAAGCGTCATCAATTGTAACCATGGCAACCCGTGTTCGCCCATGTATACTAGGTCAGTAGCGTCATCTTCTCACTGTGCGCTTTCTTCCTGTATGCAAGAGCTTGACAACATCACGTACAAAGTGAACCCCATTCTGCTCCTCAGTCCAGAATTAAAATCCTTGAACTGGCCGGAAAACGAACCAAGGACCTTGGAATACTCACAGCACCAACGGCCAACTCGACAAGTGAACGCTAGCTCCATACCACAGGGCTGGCTTAGAATAATAATAATAATAATAATAATAATAATAATAATAATAATAATAATAATAATAATAATAATAATAATTTTACATGTCGATGTGGATTTACCAGCTCTTTAATGTACTGTTTCAATTTTAATACTGTAGTTTTTATTTGACTCCACTTTGTCATTCAATTTAATATACACAGTAGTTAGTGTTTGAATTGCATAAAATTGTATATGTGTTGATGTAAACTGTTAAAATGAACAGTGAAATCTGTACGAAACGCCTCACATTTATTTGTACTTTCCAGAAGTAATAATGTAAAATAATGCACCGGATGCTACGAAGTTAATAACGAAATAATCGGAAAGGCATGCGAGTTTCGAATCGACTCATTGGATGCTAATAGATTTTGTAAAATCACCTGCAGCTTCCACAGGATCTAAGAGCGTCGAACCAAACGGCCACTGTAACGAATGGGGATATACGAGGTTTGTCCGGAAAATACGTATAAATCCGTCGGGGTGACGTATCACGTATCGTGGAGGCGCCACCAGGTGGTACTGCTGTTGTCGCCAATCTTCTCAACGCTCAGTTCGAGTCGGAGAGCTCTGCGTGTCAGTAGCAGTGTGCGGCTGCTTGTTGAAAGTTACCCGTTTTCACCTGCCGTCGGTATGGAGCTCTCTCTGATTGAGGAACAGCGCATCAACATCAAGTCTCAGAGCTCGTGTGGCCCGAGTTCGACCGGATTTGGCACAAGGGCGCAGGTGGATCCTTCATCACGACAATGCGCCCGCTCACACGTCGCTCGTTGTGCGTGAGTTTTTGACCCGAAGCTCAATCACCGTGACAGACCACCCGCCTTATTCACCCGATTTAGCCCCTTGTGACTTCTTCCTGTTCCCGAAATGCAAAATGGTGCTTCGGGGGCGGCACTTGGGTGATGTGGAAGCCATCAAGGGAGAAACGACACGGCAACTGAACACCATCACAACTGAAGACTTTCTACAATGTTATCAACAGTGGAAACGGCGTTGGCAGAAGTGCATCTTGTCTCAGGGAGAGTACCTTGAAGAAGACCATATTGTAATACCTGAATAATTGTAAAATAAAGTTATTATTAAACTTTTATACGTATTTTCCGAACAAACCTCGTATACACCACGTCACAAGTGACGTATTTACAATGAAATTGGACTGCAGGTAATAATTTTAAAAATTATTTCTAGCACAAACGATGTATATCCATTTCAAATTCCGAGACACCGATTACAAATCCAGGTCTGATAATCCTGCATACTCATCTGTTTGACCAAGATATCAGGTGCTATGCACAAACACAAAATGAACAGCACACAGGCTACGGAAAACAGATTATGAGTTCTGTAAATGACAAATTTCGGGACAGCCATTGGTTAAGCGAGGAATGGTAAATATTCTATTGTATTCAACATTTTATGACAGGTAATGGAATGTCATGAATATCTGAACACGGTATCTCATGAACTAGTTTCAACTCCACTGGAAAATATATAATGTAATCGATATTAAATCTATATTCAATATTTGCTGTCAAAATGAGAATGATGAAATATATTCTGTCTCTCTCATTTTATCGTTAACAGGAAGAGCAAGCCAGCAGAAATGTGGCTCCGTTATGGGGAAACAGACAGCCAGTCCTGTGGTAGTAGAAGTGGCGTATGGCTTTTTATGCCTGGAGTGTCCGAGGACAAGTTCGGCTCGCCAGATGCAGGTCTTTTGATTTGATACCCGTAGGCGACCTTCGCGTCGTGATGAGGATGAAATGATGAAGACGACACATACACACAGTCCCCGAGCCAGGGGAATTAACCAATTATGGTTAAAATTCCCGACCCTGTCGGGAATCGAATACGGGACCCCTGTGACCAAAGGCCAGTACGCTAACCATTTAGCCATGGAGCCAGTCCTGTGGTGAAGGGATGGCATGCCTCCTTCTCCGAGGCGCTGGGTTTGATTTCCAGCTAGTCCAGGAATTTTAATTCTGGCGTGAAGGTGTTAATGGGCTTCACTCAGCGTCGTGAAACCGCCTGCTATGAATATCAGCAATAATGTCAAGCGAAAAAAATTCTTACTTTTCCCCTTTGTCAACAGTAACCTGCTGGAATTCTTCCATTTTCACGCCTCTCATGCATCTTTCTTTCCTCTGATTAGTGTTAAGAGGCGATGATTGCCTTGTTGTATTTCCCAATAAATCAAAACATTGGTGGACAGTACTGGGGAACTGCTCCGCTTGGTTTTCGTAACAACGTCGCTCGACTTAAGTCTGACGGGGTCATAACGGAAGACACGTGTCAGATAGTCAATTCAACAACATTTTTTTTACTAGTGGTTGATGGCAACTACAGTATGAGATGAATGGCATCGTAATGGAAAATTGTCACGTAAATAAATAAATAAATAAATAAATAAATAAATAAATAAATAAATAAATAAATAAATAAATAAATAAATAAATAAATAAATAAATAAATAATCCGCAGCCAACTAGCTATCTGACCTCGTTTAGATCTATCCCGTGTACTCGATTTTTCTTTATGAAACTGTACTCAAAAACTTGGGAGCAAGTTTGTAGCCTCAGTGAAAACTCCGGACACTAGACATTTCTAGTCAGATGAAATATGTGCATTGACTACATCATTGGTGTTTGAAGAAATGACTTCAGCAAATAAGATTATTCATTTGAAATCTGAAATATTGGATTACTTGAAACTCTTGGAACTGTCAAATGGGGCACAATTTTCAGTTTCCTCGAACATTGTGACGTCAAAACTCTAAATCTCCTGAAAATTGTGGAATACATATCGTGTTGGCCTGGAATATCAGTACGGCGTGTTATTTTCTTACTGAGGAAGAAATGTTGGAAAATAGAAAGAGGCAGCATGACGACGGAAAGTGTAAAATCTTTGCTAAAAAATTAAATTTTTCTATGACTACAGCTGTACTGACTTATGATCTAATGGAACATGATATATCAGGAAATGACATGTTACATAAAGGAACCGATAGCTGGATCATCTTCATCTAGCACCTAACGAGTCACATTTCTTAGGTAAGGTTTTGTTCTACTAATATGTCAAAGTTGTTCTCAGTTTTTTCTTTCAGAAATATGGTAGTCTTACACCTGCGTGCATTTCAAATGCCGTGAACACTGTTCTCTTTGGTTGAATATAATACGATACGAACACATCACACGTGCTGTTCACAGCTCAGTAATGTTTGCAGTATCGCAAACAGTAAATAAAATATAACGTGCGGCCAGGGACATAAAACTTCGCGGACATAAATTTTTTGCCAGGTGGGGGAAACATTCACACCACTCAATAAATAATCGGAATGTAATGCATTTGACTGAATAATTAACACCATGTTACATCCACCAATAAACGTGTGTTTATAGCGGCGAATGAAGATAAGAACAACAAAACAGCGTAATAGAGGGAGTTAAAAATGCCCAATTTGATTTACAATCCTTTCTGGACAAATGGAACTGATTGTAACGTTACGTATTTCATGCCACAACTATTGCTCGTCTTAATGTGGCATTAAGCTGTAATGGATATAATTTACAATCCGTCTTTTAACGCTATCCTTTCATAGTCGTGTTGGGTCGGCGGAGTATCCACAGTAAGTTTACAACTTTCCCAAGGCTGGATGCCAAAGCATAACTAATCTTAAGTTATTTGTCTGAAATAAAATTACACTCGGGCATGCCAGAAACTAATGATTTTGTACGTCCCGTGCTCTGTCAGCAGCTACAGTAGTGCGCTAAATCTATAACTGGTCAGTTCATCAGTCGGTCAGTCCTTGGAGATACAGTGGTTCTTTACGCCGTGATGTCATTAGCCCCACAACGATCCAACCATATTTATTCTGAATTCGCCCTATAGTTTTTGAGCTAGTAAAACTCAAAATATTCTCGAAAAATCCATCTTGTCCCGTCGACAATGCGGGACTCATACGATGACTGTACTCTGTCCACTGACAAGTACGTTGCTTACTCCGCTGTCGTCCTACCCACTGTTATAAAGAAACATGAACGCCCTCTCACCCAAGTGCAATCGTATTTTGAATAAGTACGGCAATACTCGCTAAAATAATTTCACATTCTGTACACGAAGGAAATTATTAAAAAGATAACTAAAAATTATTTCCATGCCATGTCAATGTTATTGGTTTTACGTTCCCTAATTATTTTTACGGTATTCGGAGAAGTCCAGGTGCGGAATTCTGCCCCGCAGGAGTTTTTTTTACAAGCTGGTAAGTCTACCGATACGAGGCTGACGTATTTCAGGACCTTCAAATACCACCAGACTAGACCAGGATTGAGCCTGGCAACTAGAGCTCACGAGACCATCGCTCTAATGTCGAGCTACTCAGCCCAGCGTTTTCATTCTGTCAGTATGTATGTATGTATATATGCATGCATGTATATAATATGAATCACGTGAAAACAGCCGATTTTACACCTATTAAAGCATATGATTTACAATGGTGTCAATTTAGATTCTGTACTGACTGGCATTACGATTTTCAAATGAGGAAAGGTGGCTAAGGTGGGGGTTGACAATGGTCTCTTGTTAATTTGAAAACTATTACTTCTCTCATTAATTCAGTCTAATGACTGGTTTGCCCCTGTAATGAGTCTTCTTCAACTGTGTCGAGCCTGTGCACTACGTTTTGCGTCTGCATAGCTCCTGCACCCTGAGTTCACAAGAAATGTCATCAAGAATGTCTTTCTTGGTCCTTCACGAGGGCGTTTCCCTGGTATTTAGTCTTCCAAAATTTCCAGCAACATATTCCCATGTCGAAGCCTATGTCCCATCCAAGAATTCTGTCTCTTCCTAATCAGACTCAACAGCTGTCTCTTTTCTTGGAAAATATTCAATGCCTCAGTGCTGTCTTCTTCTCCACCCAAATCATCCGTTGCAGTCGACGCCAACACCACATCTCAAAGGCTTCTTGTCTATGAATATCACTCTTCGTTAACGTCCAGGTCTCAGCACAATATAGCGCAACAGAACAAACATAGGATTTAATTATTCTTTCACGTAAGACGAGGGACATTGTTTTCTGATATAAAAGGGATTGTTTGTTTATCTCATTCTGAAAACAGTCACCATTATTTAGAAATGTTTCAAAGCAAATTTTAAAAAAATTTGTTAACATTTTATGTCATGACACTTTTTTTTTTTTTGCTAGTTGCTTTACGTCGCACCGACACAGATAGGTTTTATGGCGACGAAGGGACATGGAAGGGCTAGGAGTGGGAAGGAAGCGGCCGTGGCCTTAATTAAGGTACAGACCCAGCATTTGCCTGGTGTGAAAATGGGAAACCACGGAAAACCATTTTCAGGGCTGCCGACAGTGGGGTTCGAACCTACTATCTCCCGAATACTGGATACTGGCCGCACTTAAGCGACTGCAGCTATCGAGCTCGGTATGACACCTTTTCAAATAGCACCAATCCTAACTAATATATCGAAAATAATCTAGAAAAGGGTTCGTTGTCAGTTTTGAGAGACATTTCTGGTCTTTTACGGAGAAAATTGTTCGTATGTGACAGAAGTTCTTTACAGAAACAGCCACGGAAAGTTCCGTGTAGTTTACCTAACGAGTGAGATGTTTACGTCCTGCGGAACGAGTAACGTAAACTTATCGCTTTAGTGGCTATTACGTACAATAATTTATTCCACACTACAACGAATTTACTTACTTTAAAATAAATATATTTTATTATACCAATAATTTTGATATGTCGTCATCCAAATCATGCATGGTCGAAACAGCCGTGACGAACACAATTGATACAACAGTTCGTGAAGAAATGATAAATGGAGGGAGAGAAGTTCAGAAAATCAATGGTCGAGAGGAATATTGAAACAATCAGAGAAGCTGTTTGTAAGCGAACCGGCGCTCAGCCAATCAGAAACGGCCTTTGAATAAAAGTGCACGGCACGGAGTGTCATTTCCCGTACCATGTAGTGTTGAGTGAAGTTGCATTCCTCCTAGTTTGGACTGAAATATTGCAACCTTTTATCTCTATTGAATGGCTCAAGGGTACAATGAAGAAAATACCTAGTTCGAAACAATGTAACAGAGTGCACCTAATGATTCGGAATGTTTTGCCGGTATCACTAAAGTGGGGAAGAAAGAGCACTCAATTTAACTGAAATGAACTGAATTTGGTATTTTAGAAGTGAAGGAATATACAAACTATAATAGTATAGTATTAATTTTAGTAAAGGTGTCACTTAAAACGGATTGATGGATTGTGCTTATACAATCTCGGATTAAATTACAGCATATTTTATTAAATAATTTTGAAAATAAAGCATTTCAAACGCTATATTGGTGTTGCAAGACTTGAAAAATGACAGTAATTAAAACAACTGTTTAAGAATTATGCGGCTTTCTGACTGAGAAGCGCAAGATTGCCTGTTCTCAGCCCCTCGTGTACTCCTCCAGGAATGAACACAACTAAGGACTGATTTGGTGGGCTACAGTAATCTGCATTTGTAGGAACGCAGTGAAAAGTTCGGAAAATTTAAACGGAAGGTGGAAGTGAAACCTTAGTATACGTGTGGTTAGGCTGCTGCGTGCATTCTCTTGCTTTTCTACGAACTCATCCTTTTACTTGTCTCATCGTTCGCCACTGTGCCAGATACTCACATTGGAAAAGCATGTTTATTGTTATTATTTTTATTCTTTCTTGAGTGAGCTCGTGAATTCAGCGTCATGGTTCATGTCATTACAATGTTTTTGGATCCCGCAGAGACTGTCACCACAATTCCGGTTCCGTTTCGACGACTCCCGGCTGGGAGATTTGCAGCGCTTGAATGTGACAGAAGTTATACGCAGGCAGAAAGGTTGTACTGAACGCATGAGGAGTTTTATTATAATAAGCAACTCTTTTAGCGACAAAGCCCCCTTGAACTCTGTCATGAATCGAGATACGCTATATCTCAATTAAACATAGTTTTGCACACTTAGCTCCCCCAGAAGAGATTCAGATCACGACTGGGGTAAAATAACAGATATGTTCTGAAGAGCCCACATCTATAAATTTTCACTGTAATACCCTAAAATAAACATCTAAAGAATGCGTATATGAAACAGGAAAGGGATACTACTCGCTACAGGTTGGATTGTAGAGCGAAAAGCCAGTGATGAACAGGAAACCGTGAGTCAAGGTCTGCATACATCGCCAGTGAGGCAAGGATGTCCAGCTGCGCCGTGTTACCGTCTGTACGCAAGCGGTTTCGGCTTCGACTTTGGGTCTTTGCAGTAGAAACATGCTGATAAATATCTGAAAGGTGTCTCCTCGTAGCATATCGGTCGTCACCAAAATTCCAAGGTAAGTTTCGGCATGAAGGATGTGACACTTCGCTTGTCAGATTCACCCGATAATTTATCTCAGCCATAACAGGACAATCGGAATGTCAAAACTGGTAGGCAGGCAACTTAGATGACACCAGTTCAGGAGACAACAGAGCCCATCATCATCATCATCATCATCATCAAAACGAATGATCAGTCATAGAGGATGATTTTTGGAGAAGAGCAGCTAGAAAGACAAAGGGGAAAATCATGGGGGCAAAGAAGAATATGCTGGATGTGACTAAAGACAGAAGATTAAAATGATTTGGACATGTGAATAGGATGACAGAATCCTCAGGATATTGCTAAACTGGGAAGGTGAGGGTAAATGGAAACGGATAAAACCTAGGGAAATGTGGATAAATAATGTTCGAAGAAGAATGAATAGAAGAGGTTTAAATGAGGAAGACGCACAAGATCGAGAATTGAAGGAAAACTACAGTATTCTAGAAAATTCCTAGATAATCATATTATTATTTTATTATTTTTCATATTTACTGAATATTTCAGTTTCCGGTAAAGGACAGGGATAACATGGTCATACATTTTCGATTATCTGAGTGAGAGGTACCCACCTAGTCAGCCAATGTTGGAATTCAAATACAGGATTCTGAAACATCTAATATTCTTCGTTTTCTTCTGCCAATTTCCCCTCGTCCTGGAGGCGGTTACGTGTGCGAACTGTGTCGCACAAGTTTACATGGTACTGTTTTACGGTCGGGTGTCCATCCTGACTTCAATCATGTGTGAAGTGATGCATTCACTGCTGCGTGTTGATGTGATGGTCGGTACGGTAAATGCGTGTGTATAAATGTTTATTAAGGCAAACACAAACTCCTATTCACCGAGAGGGAAGAATTAACTGGGCGCGATTTAAACGGAAAACCCAGGACCATCTGACCCAAAGACATCGACTCTGACCATTTAGTCAAAGAACTTGAATCTGAATCCCTAGTTTTATATTTCAATAAATATTTTAAAAGGAATGCCAAGAGAAGGAAATATTGACAGTTTGTATTCTTTATAGCATAAAATCATTTAGCGTTACATTCGTTAGAAAAGCTCGTTCTAGAAACAAATATATTACGTTTAGTGAAATGCTTAAGCATGAGTTGAAAGCAGGTACCAGTATAATAACTGCCAAATTTAAAGAATCTGAGTGGATAAAAGAACTGAACTGATCCACATGATCCGAAGAATATCTAAGAGCTGCAAACGATTGAAGGGTAGAAAAAATCTTCGCACTCGTATATTTTCTCCACCACAAGTAAAAGCATATGGACATATCGTCGTTGGGCCGCCAAAATCCACTATGTGAAATATTTCAGCTTCGAACCTTGGTCGGGAAGGTTCTGTGTCATCTAAGGTTCAAAACTGTGCGAATATTGTCGAGGAATTCTCAATCTTCACAATTTGTGCTACGGGTCAGTATTTCTCGAAAAATATCATCACCAAGGGAACGGATTTCTATGTAAATATAAATCTTGGAAACTAAAAATATTAATGATATTCTGTACTATCTTTACGAAACATGACGTGTGGAGTTGAAAAAACGCAAAGATTATTATCTATATTTTTCGATATTTTGGAGCACATATATGTTCCATATTCTTAGTAATTAAAATTAATTATTTTTGTTTGTCCACCCCTTGTCCCGTTTCTCTATGGAGTCAGGTATCAGGTGAGATGAATCTGTCGTGGCGGGTTTTTATGATCGCATGTCCTTTCTTCCTGACGTCAACCTCATCAGAGGAGTTAATGAGATGAAATTAATGACGTGATATATGATTGTAGGAAGGGTAGAGGGTGAAATCCGTTGCCGGCACGTACCCTAATCCTGACGAATAGCACTATGGGGTCTGCTGAAGACTTAACGTCCCCATCTGACGGAAGAATTATCATCAACAGCGCCATATTCACTGACTTCATATGAGCACTGCGGAGAGGTTTGGAATTTAATCCAGGCCTTTGGCACGCAATCTAGTCATTAGAAAATCAATGGCACAGGCTTTAGTCATTAAAATCAATATAGTCCACATTTCGGCTAAAAAGTGTTAAATTAACAGACTACGTCTCTCCCATAATTTCATCACTCGGGAAATCCCATTCATCAACAACGCGAAAACAGTTGTCTGCGACAAAAAAAAAGTGTGAGGAATGACTTAAGTTACTTTCAGCATCACTTTTACCTGCATCATAAAGGCTCCAAAACTCGCATCTATCACTTTCTGAAAGTTTCAAAATTGTGATTAATACTGGTAATAACTGGATCATGGTAGAGATACAGTTGCAAATGTAGCAAAAATGAAGATGGACACTGTACTTTCAAAGAACCCTGGATATGAAAAAATGGGAAATGTTGCTGCTGTGCTGTGTGGAGTTTACTTAAATCCACTAGACATTGTGAAGTTCCCTTATTACCTCTTCTGATGCTGAACGCAGATTCAAACAATATAAATATGCCTTCAGAATATACACGAAGAATTACTTTCCAGCACTTAAACATTTTGTAATCCATTGTTTTGTAATCTGCCTGGCCGAGGCGGTAAAGGCGTGCTCGGTTCGCCCGGAAGGACGTGGGTTCGAATCCCCGTCAGGAAGTAATGAAATTTAAGAAACGAGATTTCAACTTCCGGAGGTGCATATGGCCCTGAGGTTCACTCAGCCTACACCAAAAATGAGTACCAGGTTAATTCCTGGGGGCAAAGGCGGCCGGGCTTAGACCTAACCACTCTACCCCATCACGCGCCGCGGTTAACAATGGTGGAAGCCTTTACCTTCCACTCCTCCGAGGGCCTTCATGGCTTGTACGGAGGTGTCTTTATCTTTGTCTTATTGTTTTGTAACAGAGAATAAAAAGATTGTGTGTTCTTTGTAGGTCATATTAAGATGAGAAGAGCAACATTATATTTCATGTAAGCCAACTTTGTTTAGTTTCACTGAACATTGATATCACCGGGCGAGTTGGCCGTGCGGTTACGGGTGCGCAGCTGTGAGCTCGATCCGGGAGATGGTGGGTTCGAATCCTACTGTCGGCATCCCTGAAGATGGTTTTCCGTGGTTTCCCATTTTCACACCAAGCAAATGCTGGGGCTGTACCTTAATTAAGGCCACGGCCTCCTCCTTCCCACTCCTAGGCCTCTCCCATCTCATTGTCAACGTAAGACCTATCTGTGTCGGTGTGACGTAAAACAAATTGTAAAAACGAAAGGAAAACGACCTCGGAAATATAATACTAATCCAATTATCATTAGCAAGCGCTGTAATATAGAGGTTGCGTGTCTGTCACTTAATCCAAAGCCCTGCGTTCGTTTTCCCGAACAGTTAAAGGATTCAGTTCTGGACTGCGGAGTGGAACAGCGTTCATTCGTTACGAGATTTTCTCAAGCACTAAGTTACAGGAAGAAAGTGCACAGTGAGAGTGTGACGCTTCTGAACTAGTGTACATAGATGAAAGCTCGTTGCCATGGTTACAATTGTATTAGGACATTGATGACGGTAATTTCAGATTTGCGTGGTTAAGAAAGAATAAGAATTTCCCACGAATTTATTCCAAAAAATAATGGACTTGTGTAATTTTTCACCCCGTTGAGTATTTTCTGACTTATTCCGTAATTATTTCCAGTATAGCACAGCTCGCTGATGTAGAAAGACAATAATTGATGTTGGAAGGTAGAATTGCACTGTAATTACACTGGTGTCTAAATGAAGCGCGATACGACACAGTGGTCTATGTTACCGAGAAGTGCCCTTCTTGACAGGTGAACCGTGTCACAAGCGTGTCATCCCACGCGTTGCTCGATATGAGATCTGGAGGACTATGTTACTGTCGGTGCGGTATCGTGTTGCAAATATATATGTCACGACATCTGACGAGCTTAGGCCTCGACGGTCGATAGTAAGCTGTTGTGGGACGAGAAGGAAGGATCTGATTGCCATATCTGCGTAGGACAGTTGTTGACAGTTGTTTTCAACCATCTTATTTTGAGTCTTACTTCTGCGGAATCCCCACTTCACACTAACGAACGAATTCGCAATACTGAAGGAGACTCAGTCTTGACCAAAAATATGGCTTCCGATTGAGATAGCTAAATAAAATTCAGGACATTAAATCGTAAAAAATTACCAGTGCCCCCCCCCCAGTGCACCGACGTGCAGTGTCTTGGGAAGGTGCGGTATCCAACTGATGAGTCCATGCCGCACTGGGGAAAAACATTCAGTTTTCTGAATTGTGTTGAGACTCAGTCTTGTTTGCACTGTGTATATTTTCAGCACTGAATTATCTCCAAGCTTGTCATATTTGGTAATGTGTACTACTCAGATATCAATGACCGTAGCTAGTAATCTGTAGTACCTGGATATCAATTACATAACAAAAGCAGAAATATGCATAAACTTTTCCCTAAAATATCACATTACTACATGAAATGTGGAAATTTGGCGCAAAAAAGTTAAATATTCTCCAGCATTTGTCTATAAAAGGTGAGCAGCAAACTGGCTATATTCGTAAGATAGTTTTGCCCTTTATATGTTGACAATTTACTGTTCGCGAAAAGAAAAGATATCAAAAATAACAATACACAAACAAAATCACTTAGCAGTATCATCACAAGACATTTGAATAATACTTGGAGAATGGCCAAAACAATTCTTATTCACCAAAAATATGCTCCTATACAATCACTCGTCAAACATGACTCAGTGTCAAAATATAGTTAAACATGACTTCTTGTTGTTTAGGTTATCAGTCCCCGATCCCACCGTACCCTGCACTAACATTTTCATTTCTACGTAAGTACTACATCCTAATCTATTTTAATCAGTTTGTCATATTCAACCCCTGGTCTACCCCTACAATTCTTACCACCTAAACTTCCTTCAAAAACCAACTGAACAGGTTGTGGGTGTCTTACGATGTGTCGTATCATTCTCCTCTTCTGGTCAAGTTTAGCCTAATCCATCTCCTCTCACCAATTCGATTTAGTATCTCTTCATTCGTAATTCATTCTACCATCTCACCTTCGACATTCTTCTGTATCACCACATTTAAAAGGCTTCTATTCTCCTTATTTCTGAGCTAGTTATCGTCCATGTTTCACTTTCATACAATGCCACGCTCCAGATGAAATTATTCAAAAACGCCTTTTTAACTCCTATATCAATGTTGGAAGTGAGCAAATTTATTTTCTTACGAAAGGCTCTCCTTGCTCGTGCTAGTCTGCATTGTACGTCCTCCTTATTTCTGCCACTATGAATTATGCTAATAACCAACAAAGTAACAATATTCATCTACTCCCTTTAAGTATATATCCTAATCTAATATTTCCTGCATCACCTGGCTTCGTTCGACTGCACTCCATTACGTTTGTTTTGGATTTGTTAATTTTCATCTTCAACTTCTTCTCCAAGACTGTCATCATACCATTTTTCTCCAAATCTTCTACAGACTCAGATGAAATATCATCGGCAAATCTCCGAGTGTTGATTTCCTCACCTTGGATTGTCATCCCTTTTCCAAATTCCTGTTTGATGACCTTCATCGCCTGTTCTACACAAACACTGAAAAGGAGCGGGGACAAACTGAAGCCTTGCCTCACTCCTGTCTGGATTGTAGCTTCTTTTTAACAGCCCTCGATTCTGCAGAGATTTTTGTACAGATTGTCGGTAATTCTTCTCTCTCGGTATCTGATCGTGATCACGTTCACAATTTCAAATAGCTTGGTCAGTCTATGACATCGAATGCCTTTTTTAGATCTACGAACGCCATGTACGTGGGCATGGTTTACTTAATTCGATCCTCTAAGATAAGACGTAAAGTGAACATTGCTTGAAGTGTTCCTACATTTCTTCTGAAGCCAAACTGATCTTCTCCCAACTCAGCTTCAACGAGTCTTTCCATTCTTCTGTAAATAATACGAGTTAAAATTTTGCAAGCGTGAGATTGCCAAACATAGATACATTCCGATGACCAATAAACCCCATCTTATCATCTTCACTTACGAGTTCAACTTAAGGTTGTAAAATCAGAACAAGATAAAAGTATAGAGCGGTCGTAGAAATCCGTGCGCAAGTGATTTGATAAGTCTCAGGTTCGATCGTTCGTGTGACTTGTATTATATCTAAATACTGTATTTTATTGCATTTATGGTAAAGTTTAACCTTGTGATCGACGGGAATTCCAAACATAATCAGACACACCCTTTTATAAAATTAAAGTTTATCCCGTAAAAGTATGTTTCCATATTTTTCAAAATTAATTGAGCTAAATTTTTCTCAGACATTTCCGGGACTTTGAAGGGAGACCCCAGCAGATCTTCTGTCACACTTGTTGAGAATAATTGGTAAACACAGTTTGTTCATCAGCCAGCGAGCAGTCAGCAGTCTCATGTTAGAATTTAGCCTAACCTTACTCTTACAACAGCAGACATTATGTTTTTAACATTCTATTCAATTTTACTTCAATCACGAATTCTCTCTCCTCCAGAATTTAACTAACAAAACTTTTAAAGTAGCTCGTTATTCCCGAACAGTGAAGAATTACTTGGACAAGAGTGAATGCTTTGCTTATACATCAGTCGTTAAGGAACGGTCCAACTTATATTGCTGGGACGTGCCTGAAGAGCAATTGATTTAAGTGACGCTCTGCGAAAACTACGTGACACGAATACAAACACTGTGCGTCTCCATTCTTTCCTTACTCATTATCGATTACGCTGTACGTAACTTTCTCTGGCCGAGACTTTCACATTGAATACAGCTTTGTTCAATGGAGTTTGCTAACCACAGGAAATAATATTTTTCATATTATAAGTTTTACGTCCCACTAACAACTTCTACGGTTCTAGCAGACGTCGAGATGCTGAAATTTCGTTCCACAGAAATTATTTTACGTGCTGGACGAGCTGACGTATTTGAGCACTTACAAAATGTCATCAAGCTGAACCGGGATCGAAATTAGTGAGGTTTTTCTCGGTTTCCCTATTACTTTCTTTATCTCGTACGATTGATTTGCAAAAAATTATGTATTCGTTAATTCGTCTTGTGTTAATCATTCTTTTCAAATAGTTTAATAAAATGAATTCGTTACAGTCTCATAACTATTGTCTATTTGAATAAATAATAAAATAATGTAGTTCAACAGATTGTGGAAGCTTCCGCTCTAAGATAGCACAAAGTCGTTGCTTAAATAATAATAATAATAATAATAATAATAATAATAATAATAATAATAATAATAATAATAATAATAATAATAATAATAATAATAATAATAATAATAATGGTGCTCTACCCTCATGAAGTGATGCTTGCAACAGACACCAGAGAGGCCGGTATCGTAAAATCAGAGCGAAATACCTTCGGAGCCAGAGAGCTCTTGCTTTGAAGGGTCGAGAGGAACTAACAGAGTAACGGCGAGGAATACTGTGACGTCATGCGTACCAAAGTTCAGCGGTGATCCACGTTATCCTCACACCACGGCACATTCAAGCCCTGGTGGATACATAAGCTTTCACGAACTATGGAGTCCGACTCCACGGCTAAATTGTTAGCGTGTTTGGTCCAAGTGGTGCCGAATACGATTCCCAGCCCAATCAGGGGATTCAAATCTTCAATGGTTAATTCTCCTGGCTCGGGGACAGCATATGTGAGAATAGGTAGGTCCCCATACTCACAGAAGCGGATGTCGCCTGCCAGTGTCAACTCGAAAAACCTATGCCAGGCCTCCTCGGAGGTCACACGACGTTAAAAGAATGAATCAACAATGGAAAAATAGTTCTTCAGAGTCTAGGCCATCGACACTCATAAATCTCAACCATTCATGAGAGAAAATCTATTTAATCTTACAACAAAATAAAACAGCTAAATGTCGCATCATTACTCCTCTTGCTGTGTAAATATAAATTCGTGGCCTCATTCCGTGGTGACACATCTTTACAGGCAACCCCCCCCCCCCCCACGCCCCGCCAACAGAGTTGAGCCTCACGTACATTTATGACTACATTCTACTTCTCCTGCCTATCTTAAATTTCTGGTAGAACCGGGAATCCAACTAAGGTCTCTAAGGACGGCAACTAATACTAACCGTTACACAATGAGAATGGAAAAGAAGTATAATTTAATATATACATGAAGGCCAAGAAAGGGCAGTTTTTCTACAACGAAAAAATAACAGTTTTCGTACGTACATAAACTAATATCATCGTACTCGACTCTGCTAATATACCATTTGGCCATGACTAACAGACGATTTATTTATTTATTTATTTATTTATTTATTTATTTATTTATTTATTTATTTATTTATTTATTTATTTATTTATTTATTTATTTACTTTTAACGGGATGTGAATTTCAGTGAAGCTGCTGTCCGCTACACTTTTACTTAGGCATATTTTTCATTTCATGATCGATACTCCTCCTTGCCTGGATTTATGTTTACCAATTATCAGGGGTAAGAAGTAATGGAGATTAAAACACAGTTTTAGGGCCGTGTGTCCCTCCTGACGCCAACCATACGCAGAGGGGTGTATTCAATATCATGCGTTTTTCCTTTGTGGTGTGATAGGCGGTGTTGTGTGTTGCATGTAAATGTGTATTAAGACGACCAAAAACACCCAGTCCCCGGGATAATGGAGTAGAATTAACCAAGCGCGGTTAAAATCCCCGACCCGACGGAAAATCGAACCAAAGATCATATGAACCGGAGGCCAGTACGCTGATCTTTGAGTCAAGGAACAAAACTGCAATGACCCATACTCCAAATAAATAATAATAATAATAATAATAATAATAATAATAATAATAATAATAATAATAATAATAATAATAATAATAATTTACAAACGATTTCGTATCGTACCGTTATCTCCGCGCGGTTACGGCAAGTAACGCCACTGCTTACATGGAGCCTGTCTGCTGTTCTGTTCTCAGTCGGTAACCAATCGTCAGCAGTGGAGTAAATAGTGCTTGCTCCTGGATCGCGTTGACTTATGCCAGAGTTGATCTTTAAATTGAAGTACAAAAAAAAAAAAAAAAAAAAAAAAAGGTTTCTTAATCTGGTAATTTGGCCTCCGTTTGAACACCCGTAAGACTGAGCACCTAGAAACGAGTCCGTTGCCTCGTTTCATGCAAGTTTATGGAGTTCCTCTTAACAAGCTAGATTAATTCCGCTACCTAGGGACTCGACAGAAGACTGACGGATATGTGACCAAGAATCAAAGCGAACTGGATATGTTTCAGATATTTCACGGGTGGTCTTTAAGATACAAAAAAAAAAATAATAATAAGTGCCTCCCCACCCAATTATTTTTAATGACATAGACCAGTTGCGTTGCAAGTAAATGTGTGCTGGCCTGCTCCTAGAAGCGTTGAAATCCTATTGCCTGTTATAGAAATGCTAATGTTGCGAAAAACACTGGAGATTTCTCTGCTTGACCACATCAACAACACAGCCGTAAGACAATTAGCGGGAGAGACTCCTATCAACGGGAAAATGCAGGAATGGTACGTTAGTACGAACATAACGAGCATCAGTGTGTCACCAGTAGAGTCCGCAATTTTATGTAATAATAGATTAGAATGCAAGCTGCACAACGGTTAAGCTATGTGATTTGCATAAATATTAGGGATACGGTCTATCAGAACTCCTAGAATTTATGTTACTCACCGTATATTGTGGAAGAGCGGGCTCGATAACACTTCCTACTAACCAAATTATTGCGTCCATGCATAAGTTCGTGCGGTTCATATATTTTATATCATTTTATTTTGTTCTCACGCACTGTCACAATCACAATCAATCAGTGATGTATTCACCTCCACTCTCTATGACCTTCTGCCAAAGTTCAGGTAGTAGTTGAATGCCTCGCCTCTAGAAATGTTTTGCTTTTGACTGGAGAAAATCTGTTAGCCAACGGTCAAGAAAAGCAACGTGGTTAGAATGAGAGCGGAAAAGATGGAAATCTGAGCGGGCAAGGTCAGGGTATAACGGAGGATCAGGAAGAGGTTCCCAGCTAAGTTCAGCATCACACCTTCGGTAAATTGCGATGTATGCGGACGAGTGTTATCATGGAGCAATAAGACTGGTTGTTGTCTTCGTCTTTTGTTGTCAATAGCAAAGGCAAGCCGTCTTAGCTTGTCACTATACACAGCAGAGGTAATCGTTACGTTTTCCGAAAGAAGTTCATGGTGAAGAATTAAATACTTGTTCCACCAAATACACGAAATACACGGGAGTTGGTTTTTTTTTGTTGGGCTGAGCCACCTTCCTCTCCTTCATGTTGACATACAGAAGACAACTGGAGCCGGGAAAGCAATGCCGAACAGATGTTTACTCGCTGATTTTTGTTACTGTCACATGTGGTACCCATGTATCAATTTCTGTACCTCACCCATCGAATGCAAATAGTGTACAATACTTGACTGATCACATTCAAAAACTTGCGCCATTTCCCGCGTTGTTTGACGAGGATTCTCATGAAGCAACTCATTCAAGTGATTTTCGTCAGAATCTGGAGATCTTCCAGAACGTCGATCATCAGAAAGGTCAAACCGTCTCGCTCGAAAGCGAGAAAACCATTTCTGTGCTGTTCTTTCAGCTATTGCTTAATTTCCCGTACACTTCTCAAATTTTTCTCTCAGCTCCTGCTGCACTGGATCCTCGGTTAAACTCAAAGAGTGAAATGTGTCTGAAATGCTCACTCTTCTTAACCTTATATTCCATAACCGTTTGTTTGAAATGTACACAAATAATACGTTCACAATCAAGATAACCTGTGTTTCACAACACACAAACTCCGAACTCTGTTAAAACAACGGAATAACAATAAGCAATCCCTTCACGTCGCATTGTTGCCAAACCCAAAAGAATACCGCACGAACTTAAGTTATGCATCGACACTCTAGTTTGCTTAAAATCCCTGGATCTAGTCATCAGCTCAGACTATCTTCTTACTGCTGAATGACACAGAAAACAAGGACGACCTAAATTTCTGTGACTGGACACCATGAATGCCGAGCTACGAATCTGGAATCTTAATAAACAAAACGTGAAAGGCAGCACGAAATGGAACGCATTGATCCAAAAATTGTATGTAGAAGAAGAGCGGTAGGAGGAGGAGGAGGAGGAGGAGTAAAAAGATTGTACTTAAGGAGTAATCTCTCGATTCACTGTTGACAACCCGACCAGATTACTTTTTTTTTTTTCTTTTTTTTTTCTAGTTGCTTTACGTCGCACCGACACAGATAGGTCTTATGGCGACGATGGGATAGGAAAGGCCTAGGAGTTGGAAGGAAGCGGCCGTGGCCTTAATTAAGGTACAGCCCCTGGTGTGAAAATGGGAAACCACGGAAAACCATCTGTAGGGCTGCCGACAGTGGGGCTCGAACCCACGATCTCCCGGATGCAAGCTCACAGCCGCGCGCCTCTACGCGCACGGCCAACTCGCCCGGTAGAACATTATTAGTGACACTGGTATTATTATACCTGGTGGTTCACCAGCCCCTTTTTTTTCGGAGATAAGCAACCCAAATAATGCGTACAACCTAAAGATCCTTATGATTCTTATGATTTAGATTTATGAACATCAAATTATTTGAAATTTCCCCTAATGGTTAATAAGGCTCTCTCCTACATGTGTGTCATCACTGTAAATTGATCCATGGCTGAATCGGTTAATGGCTGGAGCAGCAGATTTGTGATTATCGGCAGTGTTGTAGTTCGAATTCAGCGTAAGACAAATATTTTGAACGACAGAGATGCTCCATTTCAGCGTGGATACAAAAATAATCAATACTTTTTTGCTGTTTGTTTTAAGGGGTGCGCTCTTATTTGGCTTCTTTCCCCTAATGCTAGGTGAGGGAAGGATTGAGATGGAAATTGGTCTTGGTTTTTTGTTAAGGTATCGTCCCTGGTGGTGAAAATGGAAGACGAGGAAGACCGTTTTCAGGACAGCCAGCATAGGATTCGAATCCAACCCACATAAATTATAATCCACAGCAAGCAGGTCACATCACAGCACTTACTCATTTCCTCACAATGTATTTCTACGAAGAGTACGGTGAATTGTTCCTAATTTAAGGAGAAAGTACGCTCGAATTAAAATGTATGCCATGTGCTCCGTAATGGTAGAAAGTTAAATGAACACTGTAAAGTGGTCAACATTTTGAACACTTGTTACTCTGAATATGCAGGGTACCATACTTCCTACCTACAAACCATCACTTCGTAGTCCAACCTGGTTACGTAACATCGGTTAAAACGGTCTTTTTTAGTACGGAATAAAAATTCACTGTTGGGAACAAGATGATATGCGTCAGTATATCAGTCACTGTAAACGGAATTAATCGAAAAAAGGTGTACCAGCCTGTGGTTCGAACTTACTACCACACAGCTTGGCTAATGCAACAGCAGTGATGCGTGGTTTAGCCACCTTAGCTACCGTCAGCCGTGGTTCATACCTAGCACGTTGTAGTTGTAGTCCTTATAGTCACTTCCTGTCCGAACGTAAGATTGTGTTATTCGCACCTGTGATCGTTTTCCACATTCATTATAGTTTACGTAATAGGAATAACATTGCCGTTAATGTTTTATACCATATTCGCGAGCATTATGCAGGGTGAAGCGAAATTCGCGCGCTCGGGCGTCGCAGCGCAACTCCTCACTTGCCCGAAATAAAAAAATATCTCTCACAAAAGTTCGTCTTGCGAGTATATCCGGCAGAAAAACGACGTTGAAGAGTGGCAAACTGGCAACACTGTAACCACATGTAGGGTAAGTACCTCTGTCAGCACACGGTAGTCGTGCTGTACACTTGGAGCAGTGGAGAGAGATTTGGATTAGCACGCAGGACGTCGAGGGGTCGATCCTGGGTTGATGCGTATGCTTTTTATTTCGTAAATGTAGTTCAGCTGGTATGGTATCTGGCATCCTAATCGTCAACAGTGATTGCAGCGGGTCCTCTAGAAACCATTTGTACTTTAACTACATACTACGATCCTAGAAATGGACGAACAATCGTTTTCATTGGTCAGCCTTGAAAGACGCCCTTTACACGTCGTAGGCGTGAATTTATTCGCTGTTGACGATTAAGATGCCAGATACCATACCACCTGGACTACATTTAAGAAACAAAAAACAGGCGCCTCAACCCAGGATCGATCCCTCAACCTCCTGCATGCTAACCCAAAACTCTATCCAGTGCACCAACTGTAGAACACGAGCAATATCTGCTGACAGAGGCACTTACCCTACATGTGGTTACAGTGTTGCCAGATTGCCATTCTTCAACGTCCTTTTCCTGCCGGATATACTCGCAGGACGAACTTTTGTGACAGACATTTTTTAATTGCTGGCATGTGAGGAGTCGCGCTGCGTCGCCCGAGTGCGCGAATTTCGCGTCGCCCTGTATACAGGGTATGGTTGCTCTAAGGCCATAAAGAAGTAGGTACTAATGGTTTCGGATGACTATGATATACACGTTAGTTGGGTTACCTACCTCCAAGAAAATAAGGGGCTGGTGCACCACGCGGTGTATGTTCTTACCCTTTGTTATTTATTTTATTTGTTATGGAATTTCTAGAGAACTTGTTACCGAGCTCGATAGCTGCAATCGTTGAAATTCGGCCAGTATCCAGTATCCAGGGGATAGTTGGATCGAACCCCACTGTCGACATTCCTCAAGATGGTTTTTCGTGGTTTCCCATTTTCTTACTAGGCAATTGCTGCGGCTGTGCCTTAAGTAAAGCCACGGATGATTCGTTCCATCTCCTAGCGCCTTCCTGTCCTATCGCCGCCATAAGACCTATCTGTGTCGGTGCGACGGAAAGCAACTCATTAAAAAATATCTAAAAGCTTGATAATATTAAGTCCCTTCTTCGTTACATTTTATTGTTTGTTTTCTTACTGTTAATATTTTATATTGTTATACAGTCAGTGTAAAATGGTATACTTCGTACCTGAATCTGACTACGAACAAATACATTTTTAAAAGGACGATGACGAGTAGACGACGATGACTAGAGAACATTGCATACTGCGGATGCAAAAGTAGCAACCGGAGTGTTCACTGGAATCCACAGAACTCTTGTTGGCATTTCATAAAGTTCAAATGTCCAGTGGTACTTGAGATTTCCTCCTCCTCTTCCTCCTAGGATGGCACTGAACTAGTTAATGGGTTAAGTGCCCATGCGAGCGTTTCAGTGTTGTGGACAGCCATTGGTTTTAAATCTCCATTACATGTGTATTAGCGGTATGTTCTGTTTGATTGGGTTGTGGATTGTCTAGTGTTCTGTGAACCCTATAGTAGATAAAGCAAGCATGAGCCGAGTGATCATTCCACTTCACCACAAGTAGTGGTTAGCTCTTCCTCTACACGAGTATTGTACTCCCCACTTGCCCTCTCTCAAAAGCTAGGCTTTAAATAGGCCAAACACGAGATATTTCACACAGCTTCCCAGTAGGATGAAGGTGCTCTTTTGCTTGAAACAGAAAGAATTCTACGTCTGGAAAAATCATACAGAGGGGAGTCATAAGAGGGTTTTGGAAAAGGAATGTTTCCACTGCTAGGCCCTGAAATAGCCCCGTGAACTATGCACATTAAGCGAGAAAAAGATGAACAATCAATCAATCAATCAATCAATCAATCAATCAATCAATCAATCAATCAATCAATCAATCAAGACTCATTTGCGTTTGGGGCTGTCGGCCCAGGTGACAGATTTTTTCTATGAGTTTACCTAATCTTTTCTTGAATGATTTCGGGGAGTTTGGAAATGTAATCGAACATCTCCCTTGGTATATATTTGCACTCGCCAATTCCTCATTCTGTACACCAGGGTTTCCCAAATTTTCTGTGTCTGAGGCCCCATTAGCATACTGCATCTAAGTACAAAGACCCCTTAGCCACAGAACATAATACTGAATTCAGTGAACAAAATAACAGAATTATGTGATATTATGTTTGATTGTATTAATATAATTTAGGACTAATATTTACTTTCCTTTAAATTTAAATGTAACTTAATATTTTTATATGCATGGAAATTATAGAACATTGTGATACTTGGCAAATAATTACAACTGTCTGAATCTGGAAACTTACTTGCGAAAATTCACTTGTTGCAGTTGTTGGATCAATGGTACGGATGATGCTGTTTTCCAAAGACCAAGCGGTTTACAAACGTAGTCATCGGAATCGAAAATCAGCCTCTACATTAGTTCCGTCTCTGTATTTATTTTTCATTTGTGTGAGAGCAGAAAAGGTACACACTCATACAGGTCACGGAAAGCATTAAACGCACTTTTTCTCTCTAGAAACTGTACGTTGTAGTGGATGTCATGGGCCCAAATGCCGACCAAAGACGTGGAGCTGTGATTCATAGTTTTCACAACTTGTACCATTTATCGGCCAGGAATTACATACACTGTATGTAAGTTACACAACAGTGAAGACATTTATTCCTCAATTTAGAATAATGATCTATGAATTGTGCGTGCACAATACAATTTTGCTCTTTAAATACTAACAACTTACATTACTGTTATTATTGCGGACCCCTTGGATTACTATCGCGGCAACCTCATGGGTCCGCGGGCCACAATTTGGTAATAGAAACTATAAACGAATACTTGACCTATTTTATCATCTTGAATTCCAAATTTCTCTTCATATTATGATATTCCCTACATTTAACAACTTCATTCAAGCTTAGTCGATTACAAGTAACATCGTGGGAAAGCCAGCAGTGGAGTGACGAGCAGAAAAGCATTCGGGCACTCTGCTCAAAGATGTCCAGCTGCGCCGCGTTACCGTCTGACAACGTAAGATTCCAGATTCGATTTCGTGGCCTTGCAATAAGATCAGACAGCTAATGCTTTTACATGGGGTAGCAGATCGTTTATGTCAACGATGTTTCAAGGTATCTTTCGGCATGAAAGGGGGTTAGATTTCAACTGTCCAGTCGTTAAAGAGGAGACACACGAAGGAAATGAGGACTGAGGTGATTTCACTTTACGACATTCATCGAGCCAGATGATGACATTACATACCAATCTGCTAAGCCAGTGTAGAGAGATCCAGAAATTTAATTTCGGAAGTTCGGCCTCAAAATTTCGCAAAGTTTAGTACTAAAACGCATGTGTCAATTCTACCCTCATTTTTCTTTAAAGGTACCTACGTAAAAGTGACGTAGTTAACTGATAAGATGCCACTTATGTAACGATTCACTGCTAATGTACTGGTCTGAGCTGGCTGTTGAAAAGTATAGCGTTTCGCGCATATCTCTATTCACCTTCCTTGCTGACTGCACGTCAATTTCGAAGTCATAAAACACAATTTTATGTGATAACCCTTTTGTATGGAGAAGTCCTGGTACCGTCCTACTGCTAAGTTTATTCCTAGCCTTTGGTTTCATTCTGACCGGGCGAATTGGCCGTGCGCGTAGAGGCGCGCGGCTGTGAGCTTGCATCCAGGAGATAGTGGGTTAGAATCCCACTGTCGGCAGCCCTGAATATAGTTTTCCGTGATTTTCCATTTTCACACCAGACAAATGTTAGGGCTGTACCTTAATTAAGGCCACTGCCACTTTCTTCCAATTCCTAGGCCTTTCCTATCCCATCGTCGCTATAAAGCCTATCTGTGTCGGTGCGACGTATAGCCGCTAGCAGAAAAAAGAAGGTTTCATTCTGTTAACAGCGGAAACACTATTTCTTCACACATGTCTTTACTCTTGAATAAATTAAAGACAACAGAGACAACATAAAGAAAGAAAATCTTGGAAACCTTGGTTCATTGTCATCACGACGTACAATACCACCATCATCCAAAATTCAGAAGTATCTGTTAAATAATCTCTCCTTCCAGCATTTCACAAAATTATACGTTATGTACCTAATTCATGAATTTCATTTCTCTATAGTGAATTAGAAAACATCAACGTGACTCGCGCTAGAGAGATAGAACAATTTTGTTTTTGTAATTTTTGTGTCAAATACTTTCAAACATTTTGTGACGCTGCTATCATAAGAAAATATATGTTGTACAGCTGGTGATCACTTTAAATGTAAAATTAAAAACATCTAGGACTAAAGTCGTTTACTTGAACGGGTATCAAGACCTTGCTTCCAATTTGTAATATAACATTAGAACATTAGCACGAAAGTCAATTTAGCCTTGAATTTTGCATGATCTCTGTTCAGTCTTTCAGTGGCCTTTTCTCAATATAATCCGCCTTAGTGTAACCGTCAATAATTAATTTAAAACCCTATTCCACCTCACGGTATAATACGTGAACTTGAGTCGATTCAGACTGCATCTGTAATTCGGAAGGCTTGATTGCCACAGAACTGAAAATCTTTAACACCCGCTGAACGCGCCGTTACCACTAACGTATGCAAGGGTGATTTTCCCATTAAATATCCAAGCTGCTTTATACTTTTCGTTTGATTCTCAACCGGAAGAACCTCCGTGGTTCAGACAGCAGCGCACCGGCCCTTCACTGCTGGGCTCTGTGGTTCAAATCCCGGTCACTCCATGTGAGATTTGTTCAGGACAAAGCGAAGGCGGGACAGGATTTTCTCCGGGTACTCCAGTTTTCCCTGCCATCTTTCATTCCAGCGACACTCTCCATTATCATTTCATTTCATTTGTCAGTCCTTAATCATCGCCTCAGAGGAGTGTGACAGGCAGCCGGCACAATTCCTATTCCCGAAATTAGATGCGGGCTTCATTCATTCCATTCCTGACCCGGTAAAATGGCTGGAAAGGGGCTGGGGATTTTTCTCAAACGGAAACGATTCCAGGAGCATGTAACTCACGTCCCTATGTGTCAGTGCGGCCGTCATTTGAAAGTACATTTATTTTGGTATTCACCATGAAAGTGCGAATGTAAAAGAAATCGTCCCGTACTTTGCTTCCCGATTTCTAATTGATAAAATGGCAAGCAAGCGTCGCCATAGAAAGTGTATTATATTTAAGAATACCCTACTAACGCCCACCGAACATCAATTATTCCCCGTAACTAAAGAACAAGGTAAAGCACGAAATTATTTTTAACAATACAAGAATACAAAATCTGCTCTCAAATTCCATAGCTCGGTCTCAGTGACTGGGAAAGTGAGAGGAAGGATGAAAAGTCGGGAGTCTTCTGCTTAAATCGAGGACGTTAGAATGTTTGTAGCCAGTAATGAAACGTATTTATTGAGTCGCCAATATAAGTAGTGGGAGTACGTTGTCTCCAGCTAGGCAGTTACGTATTGATCGGTAGTGCGGGGGCAGACATTATTGCACAGGCCACGCACGGGAAGTCCCTAAATTCGAGAGTCAATTCTCGCTACAGATTAAGTACACTGCACACAGATTGTGTATACTGGATCACGAATGAACAGAACAATGTAGACTGTGTGTTGATGGAATGAAAAGTGTTGGGCTATCAGTCGCGAGTAATAACCTGTTCCGCTCCCGCCTTGCTTCCCTCTGTTAATAACATCGACCGCTAACTAGAGGCTGACAGAGCGGTATTCAGCAGCTTGGTCGTGTTGCAAATATTTGCTTCCGGTAGTAGTCCACTCACAGACTTAATTTGTAACTGGTGTATGCGAGACTTTCTATCAAGACCATTTCGCACTTACCAAAGAGGTGTTCTTGTTCTAGGTCATCAGTTCATAGACTGGTTTGAAATAGTCCTTCATGGCATCCTCTCCTATGCTAATATTTTCCACATAACTGCTTCATCCTACAATAATCTTCATACAGTTTCACCAGCACTCACGCGTATCTTCGTTGGCACTGTGGGGATGACCACAGCACCGCGAAATTTTGGCCTGTTGAACTATACCGGCCATGACAGTCGTATCTTAAATAAATAATTATCTCCTAATTGCGTAGTTTACTGTGAAAATGCCAACGGCCGTAGCCGTGTTGAAACACCGGATCCCATGAGATCTCCGAAGTTAAGCAACATTGGGCGTGGTCAAGGTTTGGATGGTGCCCACGCGCTGTTGGTGGGGGGTAAGGGAATGCAGGGGCGGAAAGGAACTGGCCACCCTACCGCACGTAAACTCCGGCTCAGGCACACCTCTGAGGAGGTTCGGACCTGCCTTCGGGCAGAATACACACTTACCTTTACTGTGAAAATGGGTTAGATGGAGAGGCCAGGGCTAGCCAATGCATGCCCTGGCGCTATGCCTTTGGCCTTTTTCACTTGACGCCTTCGGTCTCGTAGTTGCCCAATTGCCTCACTAGCGGGTTGGCTATGCCAGAGGACCTGCGTCCAGTAAACTGACTATCAGGCATTCTCCGCGAACGTCGGCACTACGTGTGCACTGATCGGAACCTGTCACAATTTTGCCTCTTACTCTGATTTAAACTTCCAGTAACACTTTACACCAAAACGCACTGAATAAGTTCTGGTTGTTCCAATATGAGCTCAATCAGCATATCTCTCCTTCTAGCCAAATTTACCTAAGCAATCTTTTGCTAACAACTCTCTGCACTGGCTATCATGCAACGTCTTTTATTGAAAAAAGTTATTTATTTGAGAAATAAGGATAACTACTCTGTCTATTATTATATTTCCTATAGACAAACCATGCGAAAGATAACCAAGGGAAATCGGCAGGACCTCACGAGAAGCAAGCCGTTGGATTGAAGGACGATGGTAGTGAAGAGGCCATCTGGAAGGTTACAAATAAAATAGAGACATAATTTTGCAAAACATTTTTGGACCTTTCGGATGGAATGACGGAAGAAAGAGAGAAAGGAAGGAAGGAAGGAAGGAAGGAAGGAAGGAAAGAAGGAAGGAAGGAGGGAGGGGACGGAAATTTGCAGGGTGTATAACGGCTCTTTGTTTCTGTAATATCTGAAGGAGGGACCCAAGAATACCATCTTCTGCATACTTCAAATGTACTCTACGCAATGTGATGATAAACTCTGACATATAAATACAGTCCAAACCGTTTACAGCGACATCGCATTTAATGACATTCTGGATACATTGGCGAAATCTAACGGCCCCATCTAAGTCCTATATAAACACTGCATTACAAAAAATCGCTTAGTAGGACGACGCTTATAACGACATTGTATAAAACGAATTTTTTTATCGG
This sequence comes from Anabrus simplex, assembly GCF_040414725.1. Taxonomy (NCBI): domain Eukaryota; kingdom Metazoa; phylum Arthropoda; class Insecta; order Orthoptera; family Tettigoniidae; genus Anabrus; species Anabrus simplex. Next base: position 101,329,012 of record NC_090272.1, on the reverse strand, counting down.
CTATAACGTCCAATGTTAATTTTGTTTGTTACATATTTGGAGATGCTGACAACAATGTAACGCTTAATCTGTTATTTTAGATTTCAAATCAGTCTGTTAAATAGTTTTTTTTTGCTAGGGGCTTTACGTCGCACCGACATAGATAGGTCTTATGGCGACGATGGGGTAGGAAAGGCCTAGGAGTTGGAAGGAAGCGGCCGTGGCCTTAAGGTACAACCCCAGCATTTGCCTGGTGTGAAAATGGGAAACCACGGAAAACCATCTTCAGGGCTGACGATAGTGGGATTCGAACCTACTATCTCCCGGATGCAAGCTCACAGCCGCGCGCCTCCGCCCGGTCTGTTAAATAGTCTTGTCAAGGCAAGCATCACTGTGATGATGACGCAAAAGAAAAGAGGAAGTGTTTAATAACGAAGAAAGGTCACATATAATACGGCATTTTAGAAAATGAGGTTCCAAAGCAACGCGAAAGAGTTGCGTGTATCACACTGAACGATTTCTTCAATTTGGAAGGACAGGGAGAATATAAGTCTCTCTTCGAAGAAAAATCTTAGAAAAATCAAGCGAGCCATATCATCCGAGCACCAAGATACTGAAGAATCTTTACTTAAATGGTTTAATAAACAAGGAACATATAATGTGCCGATCATTGGACCTACTCTTCAAGCGAAAGGCAATTAAATTCCTCGCAGTCCTACTCCACTAATACTTCAATGTAAAGACTATTTATTTCAGGTACGTTTTTGAAGTTATACCTTAATTATTTTATTTAACCATGTAAGTGTGGAGCCTCAAACTTGCAGACATGACTCTTTCAAGAAGGAAAAGACCGGTTTGTGCGACTATCGGCTATAACGTCCCTGATTGGCGGTCCGTTCGGGGTCGTTATAACCGATTTCGACTGTAGGTTGTGAACCAGGTTGTGTGATAAGGAGAGAAGAGCGCTGATCTTCTGAATTTAAAATGACTGGTTCGACACAGGATAAGCCCGGTGATGTTTAAAGGATACTCTAATAATATAATGTTATTTGTTTTACGTCCCACTAACTACTCTTTTACGGTTTTGGGAGACGCCGAGGTGCCGGAATTTAGTCCCGCAGGAGTTCTTTTACGTGCCAGTAAATCTACCGACACGAGGCTGACGTATTTGAGCACCTTCAAATACCACCGGACTGAGCCAGGATCGAACCTGCCATGTTGGGGTCAGAAGGCCAGCGCCTCAACCGTCTGAGCCACTCAGCCCGGCTAAAGGATACTCTAGTAAACGATATCTCCTTCGTGTCGGTACAGTGACCTCAATGTAGGAAGGCGTCCACTGAGGGGAAACGTAAAGGCGAAAGAGTTGTTCACATGCGTACTATCATATAGAAATCAAGTAGACCTCCGGCTCTCGGTCAACTATTGAAGTGGAATAAATAAGTATAAATAAATACAGAGTCATATATGTCAGAAAAGAAATAATTTGAATTTATCAGGAGTTTCTTGTTAAGGGTGGTAATGAACTGTTTCAATTTTCCATCAGTAACAGACCTACAACTTGACATAGTAATTACGTCAGGACGCGCGCTCGGCATTGTAACATAGAGCAGCACACCATCACGGCATGAAAGTCCAAACAAAGCTTTAATTTCCCATTTACTGGTTTCTGAGGCATCTCTCTCTCTCTCTCTCTCTCTCTCTCTCTCTCTCTCTCTCTCGTAACTGGAGTAAAATATACTACCAGACTAACGTCTAAACTACACTTTGCCGGGATGAGTGGCTCAGACGGTTAAGGCGCTGGCCTTCTGGTCCCAACTTGGCAGGCTCGATCCTGGCTCAGTCCGGTGGTATTTGAAGGTGCTCAAATACGTCAGCCTCATGTCGGTAGACTTATTGGCACATCAAGGAACTCCTGCGGGACTAAATTCCGGCACCTCGGCGTCTCCGAAAACCGTAAAAGTAGTTAGTGGGACGTAAAAAATTATTATTATTATTATTATTATTATTATTATTATTATTATTATTATTATTATTATTATTATTATTATTATTATTATTAAACTACACTAGTTTATTACATTCTCTCCTCCACCATGTGATACAGTGAGCTTAGTGACTCTAAAGGCTAGTACACACCTAGCGACAAAGTCGCGGGACATTGTATGGGGACAGTTGCGAGACACTGTCCCTGGACTGTTGCGGTACAATGTCCCACGTCCACTTTTATAGAGCCAGTTGCAGCACAGGAATCGGCACGAAATGGCGCAAGAAATTTCTTTATGTGCTTTTAATGTTGTGAATCTTTTTCTCCATCTCGTGAATGGACATAATGAATTTTTTAGCCAGGGACTCCATTCCTTCCCTCATTTTGTCTCTGTTTTTATACTCGGTAAACATAACATCCCAAAGATAATGGAGGGTGTGTAAATCCTCAATGATTTTTAGAGTAGTTTCCATCCCTAAACAACAGAACACGAAACACAATACCAACACGTGGCGGCTATCTGCACACTGGCATCGGCGTGTCCCGGGACTTTGTCTCGCGACACGTCCAGACTACATCATGTTGCGCAACATTTGTATCATATATCCCATTTAGAGACCTGCGACATGCAACTTTTGTATCGCGACAGTTCCAAACACGGAAAACATGTCGCAGGACATCCCTGGGACTTATCGCGATACACGTGTTCCGCAACTTTGTCGCTTGGTGTGTACTAGCCTTTTAAGACCGGCGCTATTCACTCCTTATAATAAGTTCATATCTTAACTCGTAATCAGTGATATTTATAATTAAGCAACACAAACCTAAAATCCGCATGGATAGATGAATGCTACATTTCACGTGAGCTGAATAGGTCTCATATAGGTTCGTTGCGATCGATCCAACTACATTACGCTTAATCTTGAATAAACAATGAATATTCGTTAAATATTCAAAAAGCACAGAGAGAAATACGATTTTACATACAGATTAAAGCGAGAATATATAATATCTTCTTTGGATAGCATTTAAATGTCTGATCTATTTTGTTACATCTCCATTTGAGGCTAGGATATTCCTTGCGATCGAACTTTCAGTTTTAAACTCTAACGAACCACCAAAATTACGCGACGTGAGTGTTCACTGTTCTGCCTGAGACAAGCAGAATCACCATAGCGAGGTAAATTCAATATTACCAAAGGAAGGATCACAGAAGTCGAATGAAATTGTTTCCAAGCAACATCGGAAACTCGGTGATTTCACTACAGAAGCAGCCGGCAAAGAACTAGCACGAAAATTCTGGAAAACAGTCTGCGATCTCATTCAGGTTATGAAGGGAATACGAACAGCTCGACGAATAACACCCATATGCAACCATTTTGTTGCAGTGACACTCTTATTTCTCAGTTCGACCTAGGGGTTGTTACAAAGCCCACATGGAGTTTCGTTTCATCCTGTCCAACTAAAAAAATATATTTGAAATTCATGCAAATGTCTAAATACTGAAATTAATAATATATATATATATATATCTTTAATCAATTAGACTACTATTATTGCGTTAAAGCTGGTAATAATGAAATTACTAATATCTTATAAAACAAATGAAATTAAACATTATGAACAAAGTATCCTATAATATTCTAATTAATACTGTAAGGGCACTTGAAAAAATCAATTCATTTCCACATTTGTATGAATGTCATTCCATAAAAGATTTCATTAAGATATTAAAAAGATGGAAATAATATACCAAGCCAAGTGGAATGAAGTAATATTAGCGGATTATTGCTGGTACTTAAGGAGGAGTACATCTCAACGTCACAGCAGGGCATCAAAAAGGCGCAAAATATCGACCGACAAATTGATAATTTGAATGGCTGCTAATTCTTGGGTTACCAGAAGAGATGGTTTAACTTTTTCGGAATGGAGGGAGATGTTGAAGATGACAGCGATGGTTGCACCAGTACGTACTCTGCCGGGACGTTCTACCAGCACAGGCCACTGCAGACACTGCAGTGAGTATGAAACCTTACCACATGTGCTGGGGAGTTGCCCTCAAGGAGAACTGCTTAGGATCAAACGCCATATCATCATCAGAAACCTGATTGCTAATGCTCTTCGTCTCAAAAATCTAGAAGTGTACGAAGAAGTCCACTGCCTTGCCGAAGGAGGCAGCACTCGCAGGATTGATATTATAGCGACTGACGGACGGAGGAACGAAGCAGAAATTATTGATCCTACGGTACGCTTTGAATCTTCAGCCTCTCAGCCGACTGACGTAGACAATGAGAAAAAGGATATCTATAATCCAACCATCCCTTTCTTTCTTGAGTCGTATAACCTTAAAAAAATTACGGTGACTGGACTTTTCTTTGGCGCGAGGAGAACAATTCCCAAATCTTTCGTCACATGGCGACAAAAATATAAACTAGCGAGAAGCCTACAAGATGAGATAGTCGTCTCACTCATCAAGTACTCCGTTTCGATTCTTCGTCACCATTTATATGGAGTTCATGCCATTTAACATGGTTAATTGTAACCTATCATTTTTTAAACATTAATCTTTTTATCTTCCCTCAAAATTGTTATTGTGTATTATTCTGTGTCTTATGGCAAATCTAGGGTGTCCTGGATCAGACTAAATAAATAAATTATAGTTAATTTTATACATTCGAATTTTATATCGCTGTGTCAAAACAACGCTTAAAAATAGTATACCTAATTTAACGGTATTGAAATTCTTGTTCAAATGTTGAAGTTTTTCATTCTTATTTCTAAAAATTATATAAAATGGGGTTAGAGAGAAAATATGAATACCTAAGCAGTCATTTCAGGTATATTGTCTTATAAAATTATATGTATTTTTAATGATGAACTTTGACAATTTTGATTTTTTCGATTTTCCTTTCAAAATTACAAAAATACCCGATGTGATACAGAAACCCTGAACACGGACATGGATTCAGGGCACTTAAATTGTCAAGAGTCAGTAATATTTTCCCTTGTAGCAGAGAAAGCCCTCTGAAAAGCATATCAGTGTAATGAACATCATCTTAATAAACGTGAGAATATCTGTAAACAATTTAGTATATCAGCGGTATTTGCGGGCACAACGACATGTAAAATGTGTCCACTTAGAACTTTGGCCGGTAAGGTTCTGTCATTAGGTTCGATATCGTGCGAGTAATTTCAAGTAACTATCCCTGGTGCTACCTGGCAGAGAACTGCTCGAGACCGTTCTACCTGGAGAGTTCTGATAAAGACCTACCTGAGTTCACGACTTAAAGAGGCCACATCATGTAATGATAGAATTGGCTGATGATGATGATGATGATGATGATGATGATGATGATGATGATGATGATGATGATGATGATGATGATGATGATCCCTCTTGAGGCTTTGTGCTGCGGGTTAGTATATCTCACACAAGCAGTTTTGGCAAGAGGAACGACAATATACACTCTCAGTAGTAGCGACGATTGGGAATTACTGTAGAAATGGGGAGCGGAAAAAAATGTAAGACAACAGAAACTATGCGGGTTTGTGCGATATAGTGGGCGGTGGCGCGTGAGGAGTTTGGGATATATTAAAAGTGAAAATATGCAACAAAATGGTAAGTTTTTTACGCCCTCTGAGCGAATTTCAAAAGAGAGGTAAAGGTTGACAGTTTGCCAATTTATTTGCGGGAATAACGAGCTTTTCTGAGATTTTGTTTCAATAACATATAATTATACTTTCCACAAAGGAACAATATTACACATATATTACGGCGTGATTATATAATTAAAAATCGTTTAGCGTATACTACACACAAAGAAACACACAGACACTAAAGAGACTGCCAGACTAACAAATGCGCGCGACAAGCGGGTGAATTATACCTTAAGTGCCCACGACCTTGGCAAAAGGAATTTACCCCTGCCACCCTTCCTCACAGCACATGCAAAGAGTCCACTACTTACTGTGGCACCATACAAATCGGTTATCCGCGACGAACGGCATTTTGTAAGTATTTCCGCTAATAATTTTGTTAATACTGTCAAAACCGTTCATTGCGACACCGTTTTTCACGACGTATTAGATCTATCGGTCACGTCTACATCCTTTACAAGCACTGTGTTTAAAAACTCGCTTAGTACGACATGGTTATTACGACATATCCTATAAAGCGACGTATTTTGATCACATTTTCGGAGAAATGAATCGGGTATAACGCCCAACGTTGATTTTTGTTTGTTACGTATATGGGGATTGCTGACAACAATGTAACGCTTCTTATTGTAGATTTCAAATCAGTCAGTCAGTTAAATAGTCAAGACAAGCATCGCTGTGAAGACGTCGCAAAGTAAAAGGAAAGTGTTTAACATTGTTAAAAAAAAGTCGCGCATTATACAGCCGTTAGAAAATGGGGAAACGAACGTCAACATCGCGAAGGATTTGTATCACAATGAATGATTTATAGAATTTGGAAGGGCGGAGATAAAATACAGTCTCTTTTCTTAAGAAATTCTTTAAAAATCAAGCGTGCCACAATATCTGAGCACGAAGATATTGATGAATCTTTACTTACATGGTTTAAGCAAGAATGAACGAATAATGTGCCGATCAATGGACCTATTCTTCACGCGAATGCCAATGCAGTTCCTCGTATTCCACAAATACTGTAGCCTACTGCAAATACAGTTCTACTTTGTTACGTTGTTTTCTTTTTAGTTCTAACTTTATTCTGTTAATTACCCTTGTAAGTGTGGAGCCTAAAACGTATAGATATGGCAGTTTAGCAACAAAACAAACAAACAAACAAACAAACAAACAAACAACTATCGCCTATAACAACCGTCGACTGGCGGTCCCTTCGGAGTTGTTATAACCAATTTCTACTCTAATTAAGGAAAATAATTAGCCCGATCAGACAAGAAGGCTTGTACAGATTGCTTGTTTTAATAATTCATGTAATTCCTAGTTTGATCAGAATAAAATGCAATAAAAGTGTAATGTTTTCTCCACTTGGGGGGCGGAGGGGGTGGCAATAATTCAATATATGCGAGGAATGTAATGTGTGTCATACTAAGAGAGCCATGCAGAAATTTATGAATTTCATGCTAGTGCTTAGGCAATTTTATGTTCATTGAGTTCATTTCGCTACCTATGCAAAGGTAAATACTGCATATTGATAAAAGTTGATAAATTTACATTTTTGGAATCAACAATGCCCGGTATTGGAGATTCCACAGCAGAAATTCATCGCAGGATGGTGCTGGCGAGACATGTGGCAATAAAACTGACGGTCGTGTGGAAAAGCCGATCAATATATTTAGCCATAAAGCTGAAGTTATCGCGAATGATCGTCTTCGAAGTTCTCCAGCATGGCGCCCAAACATGAGCACAGAAAGCCATAAATTATGCCAGGATTGACGTTTTTGAAATGTGGCCGTATCGAAGACTGTGGCCAGATTGCTTACAAGAAATGCACAAATACATCAATTCTCCATTAACTAAAGATGCAAAAAGATTTTTCATCTATCTGCTAACATATAAATTTGCGATTATTCGGACACACAGTGAAAATGTCAGGTGATAACCTTGAAGAGAAGGCTCATTTGGGAAAGATCGAAGTGAAGAGATCTAAAGGAACAATGAGTGAGGAAGTTAGTGATCACGTATCCAGGTACTGGTATGTGTTTATTCTTTAAGTTATGAATTCTATCCTTGTCATATGCTAACAGAGAGAGACTCAAATAAGCTATTAATTTACACATTAGTTATAGTATCCCGAATTCTTGCGGTCCCCGTAATTTTAAGCAGGCTAAGAATAATAAAAAAGGGGAGTACTCATTTCTTTTAACTGGTCTCGCTGAGTAACTCTTTCATCAAATTCTTCAACCTTGTTCCGACAGTCCACAGGGAGGGATGAGAATTCACAGCACGCGCCGCGATAGGGCAGGAGACAAGATTTCCCAGGCCGCAACATTATCCGGCTGTCACGAGGTGCAATTCAATAACTAGGAGTCTCTTCCAGGCGGGAAAGAGGACGTCTATTCGTGATACGAGATATCATCGGTGTGGTGAATTTGGCGTAGTGCATTAACTATAACTGGGATTAGAAAAGAACACAAACACAAATCGCATGAGTGAACGGGCTGTCAATATGCAAAAGTTTATTTTACCTTCAGACTAACAAGCAAAAGGGGAAGGAACCGCAAAAGCAGTATGTAACAAAATGTAACGAAGTTATAAGTACAGTTAATTCTGCAATAGGCAGCATATTTAAACAAGATTTCAGAAAGAAACACAACTCAACTTTCCTTCGAAAATCTTGAAATCATCATTCATTGCCTGAATTCTGCGAATTGCTCTTGTAAGCCCCGGATGCACTCCAGCAATATTATGTTTTCTGTAAGTGGTTTTTGGTGGATGTTAAGTCCAGGACATTAAATTTTTTCAACAATTGGTTTTACGTCGCAACGACACAGCTATATCTTATGGCGACGATGGGAGAGGAAAGGCCTTGGAGTTGGAAGGAAGCGGCCGTGGCCTTAATTAATGTACAGCCCCAGCATTTGCATTGTGTGAAAATGCAAAGCCACAGAAAACCATCCTCAGGGCTGCCGACAGTAGGGTTCGAACCCACGCTGCCGACAGTAGGGTTCGAACCCACTATCTCCTGGATGCAAGTTCACAGCTGCGAACCCCTAACCACACGGCCAACTCGCCCGGTAAACTCAGTTTTTACTTCATCAATTCGCGTACAACAGTTTTCATATTCATCAGTATTTCCCATTTCTTCTTCTTCCTCTGGTTTTCCATTTGTCATTTTCATGTATCACATAAAGATTTTATATAGTCCGGCTACATGGCTAGCGTGTTGACGTCTGGTCACAGGCGTCCCGGGTTCGATTCCCAGTAGGGTCGGGAATTTTAACCATACTTGGTAAATTCCGCTGGCACGGAGGCTGGGTGTATGTGTCGTCTTCATCTTCATTTCGTCCTCATCACGACGCGCAGGTCACGTACGGGCACTTGTTGCTGCTAGTTGCTTTACGTCGCACGGACACAGATAGGTCTTATGGCGACAATGGGACAGGGAAGGGCTAGGAGTGGGAAGGAAGCAGCCGTGGCTTTAATTACGGTACAGCCCCAGCATTTGCCTGGTGTGAAAATGGGAAACCACGGAAAACCATTTTCAGGACTGTCGATAGTGGGGTTCGAACCTACTATCTCCCGAATACTGGATACTGGCCGCACTTAAGCGACTGCTAAACATATTTGATCTCAGGGTTCGATTCCTTGTCGGGTGGAGGGGTTAATCATAAACAGTTAATTGGCTCGGAGATTGGGCGTTGATGCTGTCCCCAACATCCCTGCAACTCGCACACCACAACAACCTCCACCATACCAAATCGAAGGTTTCTATACACAGTGGGGGCTGCCTATCTAAATCTAGGGGACGGCAAGAGCTGCATCAGGCTAGCTCCTCATATCAATCTATAATTTCCCACTTTTAACGTAGTCACAGGCCTTGGCATTATCACATTCACTAAAAGAGGATGTTATGAGGGAAATAATTTATAATATGCAAGATTGAAACTACGCATTTCGGTACAGAGCAACTACAGTACTTAATTACGGGGATACATCGGGAAGTAAAAATACAAAGCCTTTAAATTCCAGTGAGTATTTATTAGATGAATACAACATTATGATTATGGAAATATCCTAAATACTCTACTTTCTCATTTCAGTCACGCCTATGATTAAGATAAATATATACTTGCCAGCGTTTCGCAAGATTTATAAAAATTAATAATAATCACTGTATGGCTTCAGCCAGCGTGTTGCAGGTAATTTCAACTAACATTATTTAGGATGTCTGCGTGTCAGTTATTACGATGTCCATAATACCTGTCTAATAGAGGAGTTAAGGACTTCTTGTCAACACAAATGCTCAGCTTTGCAGTAAGCTCTCGCGAATTTACTTGCCTGTCCTTCTCGTCTATGTTATCGATTCATCGAACACTGTCGTCTTGTGTTTCGATATTAAACGTCGATCTCTGCCTTTTCTGTATCATCAATTTATCATATCATCTCCTGCGAAAAGTCGACATCCTTTCCCCACGTTACTGTGAATAACTAGTATTTCAAATCGTATTCCCCTATGCGAACAGTCGACACGACTTTTCAACATTATTGTTGTGGTTCATTATTGTTTTAAATCTTTTTTCCTTCCCCCCCCCCCCGCCCCCGGGAAAAGTCGACTTCATATCCCCATATTATTTTGATTCATTGATTCACTAGTGTTTCACATGTTTTCTGTCTCTCAGAAAGTCAATACCACATCTTCATTGTAATTCACTTGTGTTTCACAATTTCTTCTGCTCCTCCCTCGAGAAGGTATGTCTCCACATTATTGTGATTTCCTGGTGTTCCGGAAACTCTTCTCATTCTGTTCGCTGACAGTCTGCACCCTATCTCCACAATATTTTGATTCATTAAGCGTTTGATCATAAACAGCAAGCAGTTCACGATGACAGTATATGCTTCACCTGTAGCACATGGCTAACACACTCACATGCAATGCCCTCCAAGTGGATCGCCAAATATAAGTGCGAATCAATCAATCAATCAATCAATCAATCAATCAATCAATCAATCAATGATCTGCATTTCGAGTGGCCGTCCAGGTGGCAGATTCCCTGTCAGTTGTTCATCTAGTCTTTTCTTAAATAATTCCAAGAGAATTTGGAAATTTATCGTACACCCAACTCCTCTTCCTCCGTGATGTTAGGGGAGCACAGATGTGAGCTTGCACCCGTGAGATAGTGGGTTAGAATCCCACTGTCGCCAGCCCTGACGATGGTTTTCCGTGTTTACCCATCTTCACACAAGGCAAATGCTGTGGCTGTTACCTTAATTATGACCACGCCCGCTTCCTTCCCACCCCTAGGCCTTTCCTATCCCATCGTTGCCATAAGACATATCTGTGACGGTGTGATATAAATAAATTGTAATGAAACGCCTCTTCGCATAAACGGACAGCCGGGCTGAGTGGCTCAGACAGTTCAGGCGCTGTCCTTCTGACCCCAACTTGCCAGGTTCAAACCTGGCTCAGCCCGGCGGTATTTGGAAGTGCTCAGTGAGTGGTTCAGACAGTTCAGGCGCTGTCCTTCTGACCCCAACTTGCCAGGTTCAAACCTGGCTCAGGCCGGCGGTATTTGGAAGTGCTCAAATTCGTCAGCCTCCTGTCGGTATATTTACTGGCACGTACAAGTACTTAGTGGGACGTAAAGCCAATAACATTATTATTATTATTATTATTATTATTATTATTATTATTATTATTATTATTATTATTATTATTATTATCAGATATTTCTTCAATTTGTCCTCTTGTAACTTCCAGTTCAACGACTTGCAAGCATTTGTTTTTGGGCGGCCAATAACGGCTATGGTTATTATGACTGAAAGGGAACTATAAAAGAGAAAATACGAATAAACCCTGCATTCTTATTTTTCGACCTTCCTTCGTACAAGAGACCGCCCCGGCAATATCCTACATTCCTTGTTATTTAATTTGTCTAATTTCAAAACTGGTGAACAGTCACGAATGAATTCGAAACAACACATTTTGTTTTCAAGTTGCTCGAAGGACGGCCGTATTATGCGACCTCCATTAGCTTTAAAGCATGCATCACAAATGCATAGCCATGAGCGATCCGGAGTGTAGCGTGCGATGTGTTGCCAAATGAAATATTTTATTGAGTAAAAATGTAAAAGCGGTGCCGAGCGCATAATATTATCGTAACATCTATAACCTGGCTGGACTCCGGCCAGAATCTGTGTTCGCTTGTCCACCCACATGTGTGCCTCGTCCCACCGGAAAAGTTTCGAACTGATTATTGCATCTCCAACAGTATTACATAAAGTTCACTTAATATCAAGCCTAAACTAGATCCTCTTTTTTTGCAAGTTGCTTTACGTCGCACCGACAGAGATACAGTAGGTCTTATGGTGACGATGGGACAGGAAAGGGCTAGGAGTGGGAAGGGAGCGTCCGTGGCCTTAATTAAGGAACAACAAAAAATTTGCCTGGTGTGAAAATGGGAAACCACGGAAAACCATCTTCAGGACTGCCGACAGTGGGGTTCTAACCCACTATCTCGCGAATACTGGATACTTAAGCGACTGCAGCTATCGAGTTCGGTAAACTAGATCCTCTTTCCAAACCCATAATACAGACAAGGAATTGTTTATTTACGTATTTATTTATTTATTTATTTATTTATTTATTTATTTATTTATTTATTTATTTATTTATTTATTTATTATTAGCAACAGCATAACGCCGAATTACGTAATGCATAATATGTACAATAGGATCTGATTTAAAACTTAAAAACATACAAACATTTACAAAGGACACAAATATACACAACAAAAAATTGTACAACTCTACATTTTACACATTTACATAGAAAAAAAAGGGTAATACACTTAAATACGAGAGAAGAGACAGGAAATAACAAGAAGGAAAATTACGTTACGTGAGAAATATCATGTCGGCCTCTGTGGTGTAGTGGTTAGTGTGATTAGCTGCCACCCCCGGAGGTCCGGGTTCGATTCCCGGCTTTGCCACGAAATTTGAAAAATGGTACGAGGGCTGGAATGGGGTCCACTCATCCTAGGGAGGTCAACTGAGTAGAGGTGGGTTCGATTCCCACCTCAGCCATTCTAGAAGTGGTTTTCCGTGGTTTTCCCACTTGTCCTCCAGACAAACAAATGCCGGGATGGTACCAAACTTAAGGCCAATCTTCCCATCCCCCACCAAGGCCCCTGTTCAGCATAGCAGGTGAGGCTGCCTGGGCGAGGTACCGGTCATCCTCCCCAGTTGTATCCCCCGACCCAATGTCTCACGGTCCAGGACACTGCCCTTGAGGCGGTAGAGGTGGGATCCCTCGCTGAGTCTGAGGGAACAACCAACCCTGGAGTGAAAGCAGATTAAGAAGGAAAAGAATAGAAATATCATGACAGAAGGAAGGATAGGATAGGGAGATACCTACGCCCTTGTTGATAGATAAGATATTAAACATTGCAGGAATACGTATAAAGAAGGATATTGTCTGAATCCTTTCTTATGAATGCATCGGTAAGTCTATATCTAGCATATATATCTTGTTTCCCAAATTGTATTTTTCTTCTATTTCTCTCCCTTTTTTCTAGTTAAAATCCCTCGCTAGAGCATATGAGGTTTTCCCAGGATTGGCCCGGGACATGATCAAGTGTTTCAGACTCACCAAGGCATCACTTACAGACCTCATAACTGAGAGAAAGGTTTGTCTCTCTCAGCTAGTCATCGAGGGATTAATAGTGCTAAGTATATGAGAAGCCTGTTGCAAGCAAAATAATATAGAAAGTGGTACCAGCTATAAACTTGCGTTGCCTGTATATGAAGATTGTCTTCCATCGAACAGGTGGCTCGACTATAGACAAGGACTTACAAGTTCTGAATGGCGGGATGCTGGTAAGCCGCAGGGTAATGGAATAATGTGGCCCCTGTGAGGGTTCTTCATTGAAGCAGTCTAAGACGGTTCCCAATGCAGACACTGCTACGAGACTGAAACTCTTGCACATGTTTTTGGTTCCTGAAATTATGGAGATCTCCTGAGGAGTATAAGGCATCCTCTGATCAGGAGCGAGATAGCGACCGTCTTTGCCGTCTCAAACTTCGAGGTCCAAGAGGAAGTCCGCAACGTTCCCAACAAGGAAAGTACTCGTAGAGTTCACATCCTAGCAATCGATAAGAACACGATATCAGGCTTCATCATTGATCCTCCACTTCGATTTGAAACTGATGAAGGCTAGCAGCTATTGCCAGTGGAGCCAGAAAAAAAGAAGATTGATGAGCTCACAGCAAATTATTTCAAAAACATGTACAACATTAAAGACGTCTCTCTTATAGGCTACTGGTGGGATGCAGGGAAACAATTCACAAATTATTTATTGATTTTCGAGCCCGCTCTGTTATAGGTACACAAGTAGAACGTGGATCTACTGGTGCTCCCTTTAGACTTTTAGGGATTATTTGCACACTTCGCATTAGCAGTCCACCTGAGTCACGCTCTAGATAACCGGGCTGAATGGCTCAGACGGTTGAAGCGCTGGCTTTCTGACCCCAACTTGGCATGTTCAATCCTGGCTCAGGTCATCGGTATTTGAAAGGGCTCAAATACCTCAGCGCCGTGTAAGCAGATTAACTGGCACTTATTAAGACTCCCTCAGGACACAATTTTGGCATCTCGGTGTCGTAGGACTTAAAACAAAACAGTGTTATTTTTAAAATAATAAGTCCATTTTCATTACAGTTTTTGTAAAAGTTGAAGCCGAAATTCAGGAGTGAACGGTCATAGCATTTACAAGGCTATTATATCAGCATTTATCACGAATTGGATAAGGATTCAGGAGGAAAAGTTTCGTAAATGGGGATTTCCTTTCTAGTCACCTTGCTCCCAGGTACTTATGAGGCCTATGATGGCGCTCCTGATCGGCTCACAGAATTAGGTTCGATATTCAAATTCATTTCATTCCACAGTTTCTCATTCCTATTAATGTAGATGGAAACAAAATTCACTCTTGATTATTAGCCAACTAATCCACACGCATTTATGGAACGGTGTTTCATAAATTATGCAGAGTTATCAGGTCAATGAATAGCAAGACAAATCTAAAATCAATAGCGACCCCCGTTTGTGGGAAGATCGGAAAACAATTTCGTCCCCTCCTGAGGTACACTTACAGCAAGCTATTGTATTTTAGAGGCTAACAGCAAGGGGTGCGAGATCTGCACAACTATGCCTTAAAGGGTACTACAACTTGAAGGGAGGGATGTCATATCTAAGGACAGAGGACAGTCTTCTTGTAGATATCAAATATCATTTCACCCCTCAATTTAACTCAGTAGGTTCTAAGAAGGTGGTTTTATAAGAAAGGTAATTATTTTACATGTATGTGTTTCATTCCTTTCCCCCTGATAATCTCTTGTGATTAGGGGTCATACATTCAACCGAAGGTGGGCGACTAAAAGTGGTTACTCCGCAGAGGTACTCAACTTGACATCGTGGACTGGCGACTATAAGATTCCGAAATTAATATGTCTTAGCTTCTTCTTCTTCTTCTTCTTACTATTATTATTATTATTATTATTATTATTATTATTATTATTATTATTATTATTATTATTATTATTCTAGTTTCTATCCGTTCTGGATGTCTGCAACCATCTTGGCTGTGCTTTCTCTGTTGTGAGATTTGTCTTCCGCCAACACCTATCTTTTTTGCAGTAAATAGCATGGGTTTCTGATTTTCATGACATGACCGAGGTATTAAAGATTTCTCGTTTTTTCAGTGGTAATTACTCAGTTATCCTTTCTCATTCTCCGGAGGATCTCTCCATTTGTGACACGATCTGCCCATGGCACTCTTAGCATCCTCCGATAGAGCCACGTCTCAAAAGCCTCTAGTATTTTATTGAGTGACTTCGCTAGAATCTGTGTTTCGTCACCGTAATAGAGAACAGAAAACACACAGGAGCGAAGAAGCTTGATTTTGTGGCTAAAGTTAACTCACGATATCAAAAATGTTTTCCCATTTTGTTGAACACAATCATGGCTTTTCCAGTGCGGAACTTCACTCTATCCGAAATATCCCGTTGATCGTTAGTGGGGGAACCGCGATGTGTTTATTTCTGTATTCGTTCAACAGGTGTTTGATCGATTACAAGAACATCTTACACGAAACCGGAACTTCTAAATACCCTGTTATTGGTTTAATGTCTTCAGGATGCCTAAACTGTTATGAATACACCAATATTATATGTTAAACATTTATAGCTTCCAATAAAATCCTCATTTTGAAAATAGACGGTGTTATACTATCGTAAATTGTCTGGTGAAGTGGTATCAAACGGCCGAGAGGATTCGTCGTGCTGACCACACGACACCTCGTAATCTGCAGGCCTCCGGGCTGAGCACCGGTCGCTTGGTAGGCCAACGCCCTTCAAAGGCTGTAGTGCCATGGAGTTAGTTTAGTTAAAGTGGTATGAATGACGTTCAGTATAGCTGAAAGAAAGCGTGTTGTAATGTTTCCTTATAAAAAGTGTGTGCTGATAGTGTTGAAATATCAACATCGTGAAGTAAAGAAGTATAAATAAAATGCTTGACCATGGATGACCTTGGGTATATCACCTCAGCAAGGGGGTACCCTGAAAAACCTTTTTTTTTTTCTTGAAGCTATATATTTTCATTTTTTTACAAGACAACCTTATCCCCTTCAAAATACTCTCCATTATAACTAATACATTTGTCCCACTGGTGCTTCCACTGTTCGAAACCTTTTTTGTAATAATTTTTAGAAATGGCTGACTCTCCTCCCTCGTTTCCTTCTTGACATCTTCAATGCTGTCAAATCGGTGTCCTTTCGTGCCCCTTTTCAGGCGTGGAAATAAGAAAAAGTCTCGCAGAGCCAGGTCAGGCTAGTAAAATACGTGGGGCAGCGGAACCATGCCATTTTTGGCCAAAAACTACTAACAGAGATGGCTGTGTGTGCAGGTGCGTTGTCGTCCTAGAAGAACCAGTCTCCTGTCTGCCACAAATGGTTTTTTTTTTACAAACACGGTTGCGCAATCGTCTTAAAACTGACAAATAAAAGATTTGATTGACGGTCTGACCTGGGGGAAAAACTCTGAATGAACTACGCCCTTGGCATCAGAAAAGCAAATCAGCATTGTTTTGATGTTTGGTTTGACGTGAATTATTTTTTTTTTGATTTTTTTTTTTTTTGATGGGGGTGATCATGACGTCCTCCACTGGCTAGCCTGTTGCTTTGTTTCTTGTTCGTTACCAAAGCACCATGACTCATCACCAGTAATGATCTTTGACAGAACATCTGGATCAGTTTCACGCTGTTGTTTCAAACCACGACATGTTTCTTTTTTGCTAGTTGCTTTACGTCGCACCGACTCAGATAGGTCTTATGGCGACGATGGGAGAGGATAGGGCTAGGAGTGGGAAGGAATCGGCCGTGGCCTTAATTAAGGTACAGCCCCAGCATTTGCCTGGTGTGAAAATGGGAAACCACGGAAAACCATTTTCAGGGCTGCCGATAGTGGGGTTCGAACCTACTATCTCCCGAATACTGGATACTGGCCGCAATTAAGCGACTGCAGCTAACGACATGTTTCAACTCGACGTTCTTTTTGATTGGCAGTCAGAACCCGAGAAACAAACTTTGCACCAACCATTTTCATTCCCTAATTCTTCCGTTAAAATTCGCTGAGCCGATCTCCAAGGTAACCCACTATCTCTGACAGTTGATCAATTGTCTGTCGACGGTCTGTGAGAACAAGCTCTCGAATTTTTTCAACATATTTTCATCGATTCGGGCAGTTGATGGACGTCAGGAACGAGATTTGTCATCAATCGACATACCATTCTTAAACCGAGCAAACCACTCGTACACTTGAGTTTTTCCTATAGCGTCATCTTTGTACGCAGCTTTCAACATTATAACAGTTTCAGGAGCATTTTTACCGAGTAGAAAACAAAATTTCACAGCTGCAAGTTGCTCACATAAACTTGCCATCATTAAGAAACTAAACAAGAACAAAATAGCGCTTGCAAAACAATCACTGCACATGAACAGAACAAGCCAGGTCGACAACACAGGCGGTACTGAACTAGCAATGAGTTGCGCTATACACGCCTAGCGGCAGAAATTCGTACTACACAAGTTTTGCCCACGGCAGTGTTATTCCGGTTGTTTTTGGGTTCCCATTCGTACCTAGCGCAAAGACGCTTTATACGTCAATAACTGCCAAGAGCAACCGTGACGTCACTCGGTAGATTATCTAATGCAGTATTCGCAATAAATTAATTCAATCGTATCCCAGCAAAAGTAATCTTCGTCTAGTCTACTTAACTTACGGCACTTCCCTAGTAATGATGATGGTTGCAGTGGGGTGCTCGTGATGTCTTCCGACTGACGTAAGAATTCTCTTCCCCACGTCGAAATGATTAAAATGAGCTGCATTTGGACAACTTTGATTTCTCGTTTTAACCCTCCACCTACCTCCCGCTATAATAAACAAAACAAAATTTACTCTTATATTTTAATTAAAAGTGCCTAACATGAGCATACGTAGGATATTTTTTGGTAAACCGGATCATGTACTTTGCCTCGTTGAGGTAACAGAAGGACAACAATTTTGGTATTGGACGAAGTCATGACAGAATGATCGAGGTCGCTTTGAAAAGCTTGTTCTCGGCCAAATTAACCGAGAGATAAGAGAGATTATGTATTTTAATTATATAGATTTCGACTGTAAATACAAGTGGAAACCTAATCTGAAATTCATTCCTCACACACTCGAGCTTTAGTCATGAGGAGCACTCTTCTACGCAAGAGCATGAATGCATTATTCTAAACATTGAACCTTCTCGTACACATACTTTTATTTCGAAGCGAAAAACAATCTCAATTAAGTGACAGCTCACAAAATTCAATCTCATATTTTAAACAGAAATGCAGGTCCTTTTTCTTCGAGAATACAATGATAACATATTGTATGAACGATAAAGATATTAGTATCATTGGAGAGAACACAAATTTCTACTATAAAACACACGTTTACTCACTGATTATAGTTACTCTACAATGCTTTCCGCTTCTTCTTCTTCTTCTTCTTCTTCTTCTTCTTCTTCTTCTTCTTGAGGCGCCTTCTCCTAGTGGAGGTTGGCGGTCCACATAGCCAGCTCCGAACGTGATGTTGCAGCATGGAAAGCATCTTCTGAAGCGCAGTTGTGCCATCTTCGGATGTCCTTTAATTCGAACTTTGTTGTCGTACACTTTGATCTTTCCAAAACTGTCGGGCTTTCTAGTCATAGCAACGTTGAATCAATCAATCAATCAATCAATCAATACTGATCTGCATTTAGGGCAGTCGCCCAGGTGGCAGATTCCCTATCTGTTGCTTTCCTACCCTTTTCCGAAATGATTTCAAAGAAATTGGAAATTTATTGAACATCTCCCTTGGTAAGTTATTCCAATCCCTAACTCCCCTTCCTATAAATGAATATTTGCCCCAGTTTGTCCTCTTGAATTCCAACTTTATCTTCATATTGTGATCTTTCCTACTTTTATAAACGCCACTCAAACCTCTTCGTCTACTAATATCATTCCACGTCATCTCTCCGCTGACAGCTCGGAACATACCTCTTAGTCGAGCAGCTCTTCTTCTTTCTCTCAATTCTTCCGACCCCAAACATTGCAACATTTTTGTAACGCTACTCTTTTGTCGGAAATCACTCAGAACAAATCGAGCTGCTTTTCTTTGGATTTTTTTCCAGTTCTTCAATCAGGTAATCCTGGTGAGGGTCCCGTACACTGGAACCATACTCTAGTTGGGGTCTTACCAGAGACTTATATGCACTCTCCTTTACATCCTTACTACAACCCCTAAACACCCTCATAACCATGTGCAGAGATCGGTACCCTTTATTTACAATCCCATTTATGTGATTACCCCAGTGAAGATCTTTCCTTATATTAACACCTAGATACTTACAATGATCCCCAAAAGGAACTTTCACCCCATCAACGCAGTAATTAAAACAGAGAGGACTTTTCCTATTTGTGAAACTCACAACCTGACTTTTAGCCCCGTTTATCGACATACCATTGCCTGCTGTCCATCTCACAATATTTTCGAGGTCACGTTGCAGTTGCTCACAATCTTGTAACTTATTTATCACTCTATAGAGAATAACATCATCCGCAAAAAGCCTTACCTCCGATTCCACTCCTTTACTCATATCATTTATATATATAAGAAAACATAAAGGTCCGATAACACTGCCCTGAGGAACTCCCCTCTCAACTATTACAGGGTCAGACAAAGCTTCACCTACTCTAACTCTCTGAGATCTATTTTCTAGAAATATAGCAACCCATTCAGTCACTCTTTTGTCTAGTCAAATTGCAATAATTTTTGCCATATCTGCTATATCTTGCTGGAATCCTACAAGTTGAGCTTCAGTGGAAGAACCTTTCCTGAAACCGAATTGCCTTCTATCGAACCAGTTATTAATTTCATAAACATGTCTAATATAATCAGAAAGAATTCCTCCCCGGAGATCCGAATGGGGGAATAGAAACTCCGGATAATAATTTCACGTTGAACAGAGCCATGCCATGTGAACTTAAAGGGATATCCCTTAGGATCTTAAATGCAGTGGTTTCACATTGCCTTCCGCATCCTAATGCCGTTGACCAGTTGTAGGTTCTTCTGCCTTTTGGGACCATTTCCTGTCCCAAGGACAACAGAGTTCCCTAACGTCTACCAGCTCATCCACCCTCAAGGAGACTGTTGGCACTTGGTAGAGGGGATCTTCTTATACGGGAAGATACTCGGTCCCTTCATTCGTTAGCCACCTGCATATAACAAAATTGTCATAAACAATCGTTGCCCCCTCTCTACCGCGGGGAGGTGTATGTCAGGATTTCACCGTCATTGAAACTGAGACCATAATGGCTTTTCTCAGTTTCTCTGGAACTAAGAACAGTAACACACCTCCAGGTTTGAAGTGAAGGCTAGAGTCATTATTTTGCATGCATCCTTAAAGGGAAGTACCAAATAGCGTTTTGAATGAAACAGCATTTGGGACCTCACATGAGGTTTGTGCGTACGAGAAACCTGAGAGCTGAGAGTGACCTGAAATAGAAATTATTCGAAACCACAATTTGTACATGTTCTTCGCACGGGAATTTACAGTTATGACTTCGATTATGTAATGTGAAGGTATCGCTCAGCCCTTTTTGTGAGTTATTATATAGACTGTCCTAGATTCTAAATATGAAGTTTGGTCGATATAATCAATGGCGTTATAGAAAATTGAAAAATACTCTTCCGGTCTTCCTATAAATCCGTAGCCTATTCAGTGATTTTTTAATAATATGCATAGCGGAACCTGCTGCTCGATGAGTAGACTAAATATGAAGATTGGTCAAGATATAATCAATAGTATGAGAAAAAATAGTATTTTAAGTGGTTTTTCAAATGATACACATATCGAAATCTGCTCCTGTATGAGTAGACTCTAAATATGAAGTTTCGTCGAGATCTATTCAGCCGTTTACCCGTGATGGTGGAACAAACAAACAAACAAACACGTAAGCTAAAATCTACTGATACGATCTTGAGTAGAACTAAAACAGATAAATATATCAAAATGTGGCTAAATAAGTGACATTACAGACAGCGGACCCTCTGCAACTTTGTTTATAAGATTATATAAACGCTCCAACCATTCAGAATCTTCAGGTAAGATAAATAACAGGATCCAAATACCGAGCTGGAAAAAGCACTGAAGAGCTCTCAATAATAATTGAGGTCATAAATGCTGTATAATAGAATGTAAATGAGGTGAGACCAATGAACTTCATTACAATAACGAACACACATTACAATTGTAAATGAATCAAGCCACGCATTTCTTTCATCCCTCCACATAATAACACAGCACCACATAAATAAATACACTGTTTTCTAAAAGCAAACATGTGTACATAAACAGAATGTCACTACTGCTCCAGCGTCATCACTGCCATCAATATTGGTTTAGTTGAGTTGTGAATATTTGTGCCACCTGCACAGGAAGACTTGCAATTTCCACAACTCAATTTATATCTATCTCTCAGTGGGTACTGTAATCAAACATTGTTGTTTCAATTCAAACCGGTAGTGAATAGCCCATGCTGCAATGTCGTCAGGGTCATCAGTAAATTAAGCAAAGTTGTAGTTTCCCTGTGTATAACAAAATTCGATACTTAAATTTAAAATCTACTGATAACACTCAGTGGTGAGTAAAACCCTGTCGACGCGTGTTTCACTTTTAGTATGCAAAGCCTTAACCCATATGTGCCTAATATATTTCCTGCTTTAAATATTAAAATATTTCAAATTTTACTTCCGTTTCACCACATTTTAGGCTACTAAAAGCTTTCCAAATTTACAATATTTTGCTCTGACTTTGCTTGGGATGTTGGTGATAATAGTGATTATCGTCAAGAACTCATTTTGAAAATTGGAAAGTGTTCCTTTTCAACGAAATAATTCTGGACACAGTGGGTTCGAATCCCACTCTCGGCAGCCCTGAAGATTGTATTCTATGGTTTCCTATTTTAACACCAGAAAAATGCTGGGCTGTACTTTAATTAAGGCCATGGCTGCTTCATTCCCACTCCTAGCCCTTTCCAATTCCATCATCACAGGTCTGCCTGAATCGGTGCGACGTAAAGCAAATTGCCATCTATTTATTGTTAGTAAAATACAAAAGGATATTGGAATGAAACGCCTCGCTGTGGCCGCTGAATTGTGTGCGCCGAATAAATTGTCACTAAAAACGGAAATGTAATCATTTTGGAAATAAGATAATAATTTGAAACAGATTCTACGTCTTCATATTTTTGAAATGGGGACGCGTCAGAAACATTTCGGTTAAATGTATAATACGAAATATGGAACTGTATGAAAATCGAATGCAATTCTTTATTATGAGGTAGGATTTATTGCTACCAATGTAGCATACTAATACTAAAATTGTCCACGTTGAAAACAAACAATACAGAGCAAGTGGTCGTGCGGTTAGGGTTGCGCAGTTGTGAGCTTGCATTCGGCAGATAGTGAACTCGAACCCAACTGTCGGCAGCCCTGAAGGTGCTTTTCCATGGTTTCTCATTTTTAAACCAGGCAAATGCTGGGGATGTTCCTTAAGTAAGGCCTCGGCGTAAAGCAAATTGTAAATAAATAAAAAAATAAAAAATAAAAATAAATAAATAAATAAATAAATAAATAAAAATCAAACAATGTTACGTTTAGAAACGCTCATGTTCCAAAAATGAATCAGCGGACCGATATGGTTTAAAATTTTTGTCAGATAACCACAGATGATAAATAGATCACTGAGGTACATTCTCGCGTAAGTGAGAATGAAACTGTTACCTTTCAATTTAATTCTAATCCTTCACATAAACTATTCAAAAGTGCGTGCTCCTGCAGCAATACATGTTCTTCATCAACGTGCCACTGCGTGTTGTGCAGGTTCAACGACTCGATGCTAAAGAGAGAGTAGCTACAAGCATCCTAGTGGCGAGCTCTTCCACAGAATTGAATTGTCTCACACGTCAGGTTCTGTAAGTGCTCCCAAATATTAAAAAAATCCAGTGGGGTTAGGTAGGGAGAACGATCACTAGACTAACTTCACTGGCTTAGTCGATTAGTCGTCGTTCTTGTCGTAATCAGAATATTCTGGGTTCGATCTCCGAGGTCAATAGGATCTGAGGGTGTTTCAGTGTGTTGACTTTGGCTTTCGGCACGTTAGGAACTCCTGCAGGACAAATTCTGGGTCTACGATTTGAAGACTGGCTCGAGTTGGCGATGTTTTCTCCCACGCGAGCAGAGTAATGGAAGAGATGAAAATTTGGTTAACATCTCTTAGCCATTCTAGAAGTTCTGAAACCGGGAACTCTCAGTGATTTACCATGTCTTCCTTGCCTCAAACTTATGTGTAGTACGCTACATGAATGGATGCTGTCGTGTTTTGATAGATCCGGTTGGAAGGAGCAGCACTGCACGTGCCATCGCACGCTGTTGCCACATTTCGAGATTCCTTTCTCCTTCCCTTCGCTTCCAGATCACGTGTTCCTTCGTTCAGGCCGCTGTGCTCTGTTGTACGTAACTCAAATTGAGAAGTTAGGCAACTCAAAGCAATAGAAGACGGCCAGCAGGCTTATCTGCAAGGCAATCGCAGTGGGTCCGTCCTCGTTTCCATGGCAACCATATCCTCTACTTCATTCTCCCCACCCACGCAGGCAGTAAACAGACCTCCCTCTAAGAACTGTCATAATGCAACTTTTAGTATTGCGACTATAGTACATCTGACTCGCAGGCAGCATCAACCAATGCCCGTTTTATTTACCACTCCTTTCGTTCTACACTACTTTACTGCCCTTCGGGTTGCATACTAGGACTGAATCAGGCGTCGACAGAATTATGCTCACCGCTAAACATAGATCCTTCAAGATAAACATCATCGGTTGTGATTGTGAAGCAGACGGGAGAGGATTATTATTAATCGTATGACGAATATAAATACATTGGAAGAAATTTACGATCGAATACACCCCATAGTTCATAAATTCAATTTTCAAATCAATATATTGTCGCAGGGGGCAGGTTGATGATATTCGCAAGTTTTACCACATTTTCTCCTAAGATAACACTCATGAAGTGAATCAGCACAAATGTCATGAGTTGTTCGAATCCTATTCAGTTTAGCTAACATTTACCCGGGTAAATCGAGTCCAGGAACCTTGGTGGTGATGGTTGGCCCGTTATGAAATTCTGCAGCGGTAAACGAGATGCACTCAAGTAACCATCATGCGGTAAGACTGAAGTTCCCCGCTGCTAGTTGTAGGGTTGTACACAACGGTGCGGCATTCCTTAATGTTAGCCTATTAGCGAGCAGGTCAGTAACGTCACCATGAATCAGCGGGCATGGAATTCGACAGGTTTTCTGATGTTTTCTGACCATGACGTTGAGTCTACGAAGATGTGGAAGGGGTATGTCACTTACAACAGAAAGCCATGGATTTGATGTTGATTTTAAAGTTCCCAAGATGAGTATGAGCATGATGTTGAACTTCTTGGTGCTGGAGTAGTATTCAGTGGTGCAGAGGACAATACATAAAGGAAGAGGAAGTTGTGTTTATATTTGGTATACTGTATTAATTATTTAATTTACGAGCTTTAAACATAATTCTCATCAGACCTCCAGCACTTTTCTGAGCGTAAAATCCGTGTCACTCTTGTATACGTACAGGAGCAGGCCGTCAATTTACCCATTTTATTCAGGCGTACAGTTATTTATGCATATTGTGCTCCAGAAATATTTTACATACAAGGGAAGGTCAAACTAAAGCACTGAAAATGGAATATACATTTCAAATGACGAGCCAAGATTCTGTCCGTTGGAAGTACTGTTAACAAGACTTTAACAAATATCCTATACGTGGCAGCAACATGTAGACAAGCAAACACTATGAGATGTAAGTGTAACAATGGCCACCCCACTTCAGACATGTATGAACAGCGACCTATTATTCATTTTTGAAATAGTGAATGAGTGAAAACTGTTGATACTCAATGAGTAATGCCGTTTCCATAGGGTGATGCACATTACGTGATTGTTACAGCAGCAGCACGATAATGATGGGCTCCATACTGCCGTGCAACATTTGTGGCTATCCAGGACCTGCATTATGAGTGTTTTCCACATCCACCATATTCACCAGATCTCGTCCGTAGTGATTATCACATGCTCGGACCACTCACAGAGTCACTGCGGGCGAGAGACGTTCCGTTCGGAAGAAGACAAAGAATAAAGGAGGTGCAGGAGTGACTCAGCAACCAGCATTCTTTCTAGAGAAAATCGTGCACTTAGTTAGGTGTAGGAGGACATGCACTGAATGTAACGGAGAGTATGTATAAGGGGCGATCAAAGAGTTTACGTACAGTCCAGAATCGGGATGTCAATCAGGCAAAATCGCCGTGAACACTGAGCCACTCATTCCACCGACGCACCAGGCTGAAAATCCCCGTGTGGAAAAGCAACGTGTCCTGCTCTGTGAAGAAGTCCGTAACCGCCTGTTACACATCCTCGTCCGACAGGAAGCGTCGAAACTTCAAGGCCTTTTTGAGGGGACCGCAGGTGTGATAATCGCACACCACCATTTGTAATCGTGCAAGCGAAGAGGAAGCTTGTGTATTGAGTGAGTGCTTACATTGGGATTTCAAGTGAGCAGTACCGGATGACGATAGGTGGTTGGCACGATAGAGGCAAGCCAGCGAGGCGTAAAATGGAATACAGTGACGGACAGCAAATATGACTTGTTTCGATTCTGATGGCAGCTTCAGAGATGGCAGTACTACTGGTCATTGGAGGGGTGGAGATAATCGCACACTATTGGTTATGCGCCGATCCGCCCTAATTGCTTTATTCACCGGCCACTTGTTGTTTTCTGTAATGGATGAGGCTGGCGTCTTGTGTCGAAACACGGCCCTCACGGTTCGTGGTGCACCATTCCACAACGGTGGTTTTCGACAGACATGCTGCCACATACACAATCTTCATTCTCCGATGGATGTCCACCGATGTTTGTCCTTCAGCAGCTAAGAACAGAATAACAGCACATTGGTCCTGTTTGGACGCATTTGTTAATAACGTCACCATAGTTCACGTGGCCGCATTTAACGCACGCACTTCGTCACGACACGACAACCACATTAATCCCTTTACCTACATGTCCATGCTTATATACCCGCAGCGGAGTCGCGCTACGTTGCATTTGCGCTGCAGCAACGCCCTCAAACGGAAACGTTTTGATCACGCCTTATGCTAAATGCTACAGTTGTACACAACATTATCTCAGTAACATATATTGAAAAAAATTGAAATTGGCGTTTGATTCACCCTCGTAGATTTACGATAACTCTACTAAAATTGTGTTCATATTAAAGATATTCTGAACTCAAGTGAACTCGTCTTTACATCAGTGAGAGAGAAGTAGAGTTATGTTGTAACATATTCCTCAAAGATAATAAAAATATGTGCGTGAAAAGATGGTCTTGAAATGTTCTCGAAAGAAATCCCCATTATTGCCTCCTGTAACAGAAATAAGACAAAATGAAACGAAAGGCATTTTCTCAGATGTTGCATTACGCTTGGAGCGACGATAGCCCGACATTCTGCAGACCCTGTAGACTGAATAAATTATTATCCTCGCCAGCCAAGGGCCGCGTCTCCCTTGTTCTTCCATTAGAAACAAAATAGATCTGTATGGCATATATTTGTTTAGTAGGGCAGTATGCAAGCTTCGCAAGAGAAGTTGATTTCCTTTTATGATTCTCAACTTTGCTGTGTTTGTATTCAGAGATGGTTTTTTCAGTTTGAAGATTATTACATCCTCTTTAAGTTCTCACGATCGATGTTCAAGCACCATGCTCGGTCTCCAGGTTCTATCACAAGCAATTCTAAAGTTGGCCTAAGTTACAACACAGCAGCATCTTCACAGGGCGTTATTTAAGTCAGACGCTCACATCAGAGCGATAAAGTTACTCCTGTAAAAATCACTGACGTTAACGCATAGGCATACTGGGTCTGAGTGTACATACCGTAAGGTAGGGATGGCAAACCTTTGCTGACAAGCGTGTCAATTAAAGTCTTCTTTACTACTTTTTACTGACCAGAGTGCCGTTAGTTTTATTCCTTTAAAATTATCATGAAACACATCATCTGACTTCATTTAGGTGTTAGTTTGCATTGCACATAAGTCCATTCTATTGAATATTTCATAATTTTATTTTGAAAAATCACTGAAAATTAATTAAAAAATCAGGTTTAAGAATTTTGTATATTTTTTTACTTTAACCCAATAAGGCAAAGCAAAGTCATATCCATACAGGCCATGAAGGCCCTGGGACGAGTGGAAGGTACAGGCTTCCACTTTTCTTAACCTTAGAACTTGGTGAGATATAGTGGTTAGCTCTTTGCCCAGCCGCCTTTGTCCCTAGGAATTAACCTGGTACTCATTTTTGGTGTAGGCTGAGTGAACCTCAAGGCCGCTTGCACATCCGGAAGTTAACCCAAAATGTTTTTTTAATACGGCCGTAGGATTAATAGAGACATATTTCTTTATTACAGCGCAATGATAAAATATCCTATGTTGCTACATTTCCGACCTATTTATTACATGTTAAAAACATTCAAATATGGTAGTATGTTGTCTGACATGGCACAGAAATAGTGTTACAGGTTCGCCATCCTTGCCGTAAAGTGATCAATTTTTTTTTCCCTCCTCCCTTGCCAAATTACCCCTTCTACACCTGACCCGTGTGATCTTGTGGGTTAGTTTCAAATAATATGCCACGCTAATGAGTCACTTTTGGGACGTCAACCCGAATAGCGATGATCGTGCTGGTCTCGAAGAGTGTGTTCCTATTGTTTCTGTTGCTGTAATCGGCCATCAGATATCAGGCCTGAAGTTTATAGATGCAAAAGTAGAATCAAAACTCGCTGTAGACAGTGTGATGCTTACCTGTGCTTCTCCAAGGAAAATAACTGCGTTAAAACATCCCTGGCCTGACCGGGAATCGAACCCGGGGCCCCTGCGTGAGTGGTAGGCACTGTACACCTAGATCGCCGGGCCGGCAGAAAAGACAAATATGTGCATTGTAAATACAGCCCAATATCAATCAGTCAGGAATAAAGAAAACATCTGCATATATGACTTATGCGTACGCATTCAAGTCTCTTGGAAAAAGAACACAAGATTTAGATCGTTTCACACCATTGATGGTCCAACATTGCACACATATGGCCAGCTATGCTGTGATAATTTCATACTGTACTGAAGCTTGGAAAGAAAATGGTGTCAAATTTCCATTTGGGAAAGTCAGGTGACGGTAAATATGTCTTTTAAGAAATGAAACGCACATCTATAACTATTAATTAATTTGCA
Organism: Anabrus simplex; assembly: GCF_040414725.1. Lineage (NCBI taxonomy): Eukaryota > Metazoa > Arthropoda > Insecta > Orthoptera > Tettigoniidae > Anabrus > Anabrus simplex. The sequence goes on along the minus strand of NC_090272.1, from coordinate 101,300,418 downwards.
TCATTTCAAACGCTTTTTGCATGTCTATCAGTCATGGCCATTCAGCAATACTTCACATCAGAGCCTGCACGGTTGCTAGGTAACATCGCGTCACACATTTTCATATGACCCCCAGCCATGGCACACACTTATGTCACTATAAAACCAAGATGTGTCCTGCAAAAAATCTGACAAAATATATAGCTGTATCTTTTTCGTATAAATTCTTCGAATTTATGTTACACAATTGTCAGCAGTATATAATTTGTTGTCATATGTAGTTCCCTCCTTCAAGGAATTAGTTACTCTTTTTTTACGTAACAAGTTGGCAGAGAATCAGGAACGTTATTGGGCGATCTATAGCTGAATTATAATTAATTTTGCCTGATAAACCTGTTTTATGCCGACATACTGTAGATGCCACGATATGAAATACCGGATCGACTGTCTTCCGCCCTTCAGGAAACCAATTACCTCTGTTTTGTTTGGCGCCGTGCTGAGTGGCTCAGACGGTTGAGGCGCTGGCCTTCTGACCGCAACTTGGCAGGTTTATCCTGGCTCAGTCCGGTGTTATTTGAAGGTACTCAAATACGTCAGCCTCGTGTCGGTAGATATACTGCAAGCAAAAGAACTCCTGCAGGTCTGAATTCCGGTACTTCGACGTCTCCAAAAACCGTAAACATTATTATTATTGTTTCGTTTGGACTTGGGATTTGGAAGCTAATACATTACTATTTTCTACAAAACAAGGATAAATTCTGAGTGATTCACCTGGTCTACTTCCTTCCAGAAAGTAAAGTAGTAAATTATTTATCTCGGTTAGAAGGATTTGATGTTCTCCTTCGGCTGGTTTTGTTAACTCGCGCTATTTGCATTTGAAAGCTGTTTAATGACACCGAACAATCCTCGCTCACGAGTTGGGCAGGTAGCTGTGTTGTGTGTTTATAGTCGTGAAAGGAGGCTTTTGTCGCCATATAACTCGCTTACTTGTTCGCTCCGTTTTACGTCGAAACTTTATGGAGCTGTTAGCTCCTGGCTTGCCATTCCTGTTATTATATCCCATAAAGAGGAAAAAGTAATTGTTCTCCTGCTATTCCACTATATAAAGTAAAATCTAGTTAGTACCTGTCTTCACCGTTTGAGGTTTACGAACTATATAACCACATTTAGTCATCAAACGTAACAAAAAATGTTTTGAATTAATGATGAAACCAGAAGAAATATAAATTATCACTGGGTGGGAACAAAGACGATTCAGAAGAATCCGGGTGCGATTCCCGGCCAAACCGGGGATTAACTGCTTATAATTCATTCCTCTGTCTCGGGGACATGCGTCCGTCGGCAGACACCTCTCTTAGTCTATATACAACTTATTACACAACCAACCATCACGAGCGCACGCAATAGTGAATAGAATAGTATTTGTTAGATGTATTGTTACACATAGACACTTTAACGGAATCCTATAATTACAACACATTTGAATGCATGCCTACATGAATTGGTGGATGCATGATTTCTTGATTGTGTTCATGCAAGAATGAATGAACGAATAAATAAATAAATAAATAAATAAATAAATAAATAAAATAAAATAAAATAAAATAAATAAATAAATAAATAAATAAATAAATAAATAAATAAATAAATAAATAAATAAATAAATAAATAAATAAATAAATAAATAAATAAATAAATAAATAAATAAATAAATAAATAAATGGACTGAGTTCCTGTAATAAAAAATAAGAAAAATCCTCCCTCCCAGTCACTAATAACCAACAACTTCGGGGAGAGTTTAATGAATGAATTGAATGAGTTGAATGACTGCATGAATGACTTCACGACTGAATCGTGTTCGTGAATGACTGAATGAATAAACACTCTTCTCACCCAGTCACAGATAGCCACCAACTGAGGAGAGAGCATTCATTAATGAATGATTGATTGGATGAATGAATGACATGACCTGAATACATGTTCTCAACTTAGCGCTGCGGAACCCGGACGGAAAACACGCGGTAGTGAATATATCTCTTCACAGAGGGTTGACTTCAGGAGGGGCAACCAGGCGTAAACCTCTACCCAATGCACACCAAGTGCTGATCGAATTAATTGAGACACAGGCCCGGAAGAAGAAGAAGAAGAAGAAGAAGAAGAAGAAGAAGAAGAAGAAAAAGAAAAAGATGCGAGTCTCGCCCTTTACTGACAGCTTTAAACACTTAAATTAGTGAATATCTCCTCCATTATAGCACGTAAAATGAATAAGACTGCGAGATAACAGATTGCAAATTGGATTTTCTATCATTCTTATTGTGTAAAGATTTTAGATACTTTATTTCCTGAGATATTTGAAAGTTTGTGGAAAAAACGTAATAATAGCGACATTCTGTTTTCTTCGTAGTGTAAAAGTGCATGAAACATAAAATATCGGAAATATTATTTTTCACAACTTCTATTCTCTGAAATTTTTAGATACAGTTAATATTAACGGCGTAATCTGACATTTTCTGTTTGGGCTCCATTAATATGGGACCAACATTTTGAACATCCATAAATGTTTCACTTCGCAACACAAAATAATTCCTTTCACACAACATGAAACTGCCAATAATGTATACAGTAAATAATGGCCAAAACACAAGAAAATTCCTCAAGTAATTCCAGAGCTACTGAATAACTTTTGAAAAGTTCGAGAAAAGCGAGAAAAGTCATAAGAAAGTCACATGTTGGGTTTTCACATCTTTGGATATACAGTTGATATCGCCTATAACGACCTCGAAGGGACCGCCAATTAACGGTCGGTGTAGGCGACAATCGCACAAAACGTTTTTCTTTCGGTTTCTAAAATTGTCATATGTGTTTTAGGCTGGAGACATAAGTTACATGATTAATTAACATAATAAAGTTAAAACTTGAAAATAACAATATTATTTCGTGGAGTAGGACTGAAAGGAATTTTTCCTCTCTGCCTTTCTAAATTGTAGAAATCGTTGAGTGTGATGCACCCAATTCCTTGGCGACGCTGATATTTATTTTCCTAGACAGTATTATGTGTGTCTTTTCTTCAATAGCAAACACTTCCCTTTCTTTTGCGATATCTTCACTGCGACGTTTGCCTTGACTATTTAACAGACAAACCGATTTTAATTCTTACAATCTACTGGGAAAAAAAGTTTGAAATATAAGCTTTACATTGTTGTCAGAAATCCCCAAACGCGTAAGAAACGAAAATCAGCATTGGACGCCATTGTCGATACATTTCTCCGAAAATGTGGTAAAAATATGCCATTCTTTTACGATGTCATAATATCCGCTGTCGTACTAAGCGATTTTTTTTAAATCCAGTGTTTATATAGGATATAGACGGGACACGTAAATTTCGCCGTTATATCCAGTAAAAGTGATGTCGCAATGAACGGTTTCGACTGTAGTAAGTTTTCCTGAATCCAAAAATATGCAATGTGTGAGTATTTCTACGACAAAAGTGAAGTGTATACTAGATGTCTATTTTAAATACAGTGGCACCAATGCCGCTATCCCCAGCTATCGGCTAACATTACATTTCCTAAAGTGGCTTGTTTTCATACCTTTGTGATGAACCACAACAGCTAGAGCTATCAAACTCAACACATTGTATCGACTGCCTAAAGGCTACAAGGAAGACATGAGAGAAAATATATTTTTACCTAGTCGAAATAGTATGGCACAGCCTGTTATGCCTTCAGTCCGAAGCCTGGTTGGATTCTCAAAAAAGCACCACGAAATGTTACTCGGATATAGGGAAACGAAATGTAGTTTGCCATTGTTTTCCTCATCGGACCAGAACATGCTATTGCAACACGACCAGCCCTATGAATCGCACATTTTGTGACATCCAGAAAGAGCACTCGTGCTCCGATTGTCATTTCTCAGCACCACCCATACCTCAGAACCTTCCAAACTTCACAGCCACAAATGAGACTGGGACTTAACGTGGCCTGTGCGAAGAGACTTAAGGAAAAAAATCTGCATAAAAACTTTGCAATCGTACTTTTTGTTTGCTACACTGAGAATCAAATAATCATGGAGCAAGTACGAACGAACCTCTTACGACACGCAGGGGGTACAGATAGTTCAACTTTTGACACCAACCACAGGGGAGAAAGAGTTCCGACAAATCGAAATAAAAATCAGTGTAACCACAAAAGAACTGTAAGGCTCATGAATTGTGAGAAAATTATTATTATTATTATTATTATTATTATTATTATTATTATTATTATTATTATTATTATTATTATTATTATTATTATGCCTTTGCTGGCAGGACCTAGTGTTTACAGTGCACTATGTCTTCTGGTATGGGCTAGAGCAATTTTGTTACTTTCACTGATCTGTCTCTGTCTTATCCTTGGCTTTGACAATATGAAAGTGACTGAGGTATGAGTGATGCTAGTAATGCCATTCCTTGTGCAGCCAGTCCCTGCTATGAATGGTGTGAAAACATTGTTCATAGGGCCAGTTGGTGCATGCATTTCAGTGGGCTTGGCAGTCTGATATGTAATAGGAACTTCTGGCTCGGTGAGGAAAGCAACGGGAAACTACCTCACTCCTCATTTCCCTAGTACGCCTCTTCAGTGATGCCTAGGCTATCTATGACAGCTGATGACAGAGCTGTTGGGGATCCAACCAGCCTTAGGGCTGAAGACTGAACAAACATACATACATACATTATTATTATTATTATTATTATTATTATTATTATTATTATTATTATTATTATTATTATTATTATTATCTTTCACAATTTGCTTTAGGTCGCACCGACACAGATAGGTCTTATGGCGACGATAGGATAGGAAAAGGCCATTAGTGGGAAGGAACCGGCCGTGGCCTAATTATGGTACAGTCTGGTGTGAAAATAGGAAACCGCGGAAAACTGTCTTGAGGGCTGCCGACAGTGGGGTTCGAATCCACTATCTTCGGAATGCAAGCTCACAACTGCGCGCCCCTAACCGCATGGTCAGGTCGCTCGGTATTATTATTACTATTAATATTATTATCCAACCATGTGGTGTAGAGATAGTATGACTGTCTCTTACTCGAAGGCCCTTGGTTCCTTTCCCCGCCAGTTCAAAGATTTTAATTCTGGACTGAGGGGTGGAACGTGGTTCACTTGAAACGAGATATTCCCAAGTTGTTGGTCACAGGAGGAAAGCGCACTGTTAGATGGCTACGCTACTGACCCAGTATAACTTACAAAGACAAACACTGGTTGCCATGGTTACAATGATGTCGAAAAATTAACGACGATAATTGCCGATAGACCCCAAGGCCCAAACCATGAACAACAGGCGGAGTATGACATTAACGATCTGCAAAGTTCGGAGAGATTTTTTCTTCCTCTTTGACAGCCGATGGTAAAATATTTTTTGGATACAATTTTAAGTCTTTACTGTAGGTACTAATGTTATTAGCCTCCATCTGCCATGAAGTCCGATCCGTTGGCTGAATGGTCAGCGTTCTCACCTTCGGTTCAGAGGGTCCCGGGTTCGATTCCCGGCCGGGTCGGGGAATTTAACCTTCACTGGTTAATACCAGTGGCTCAGGCGCTGGGTGTTCGTGCTGTTCCCAACATCCCGGCAACTCACACACCATCCATAACACTATCCTCTATCACAATAACACGCAGTTAACTACACATGGCATATGCCCTCCACCCTCATCAGCGGGGCTGCCCTACAAGGGCTGAACTCGGCTAGAAATAGCCAAACGAAATTATTAATTATTATTATCTGCCATGAATATTTTACCTAAAATTATGGTAGGAATATGAATTTCAAGAAGTGGTTTATTTGCAATCCCCGTTGATGAACTACATGTGATATTATATAGTCGACAGCCTCCGTGGCTCAGACGGCAGAGCGTCGGCCTCTCACCGCTGGATACCGTGGTTCAAATCCCGGTCACTCCATGTGGGATTTGTGTTGGAGAAAGCGGAGGCGGGACAGGTTTTTTCTCCGGGTACTCCGGTTTTCCCTGTCATCTTTCATTCCAGCAACACTCTCCATTCTCATTTCATAGCATCTATCAGTCATTAATAAATCACTTTGAATGTCTATATACGATTCATTCATTACATCCCTGACCCGGTCAATGACTGGAAAACAGAGTGTAGGTTTTCATTTTCATTATATAGTCTATATTGTGTATGTACTACCGGGCGAGCTGGCCGTGCGGTTAGGGTCGAGCAGGTGTGAGTTTGCATCTGGGAGATGGTGGGTTCGAACCCCATCGGCAGCCCTGAAGACGTTGTTACATGGTTTCCCATTTACACACCAGGAAAATGCTGGGGCTGTACCTTAATTAAGGCCACGCCCGCTTCCTTCCTACTCCTAGGCTTTTCCTACCCCATCGTCGCCATAAGACCTATCTGTGCCGTGCGACTTAAAGCATATGGCAAAAAAGTACGTACTTTACTAGCTTTGATGTTAAAAATTTGGAGGTCTTTTAATAAATAGTTCCTTAGGTATGAACCTGCAAAATGGGCTTTAAATCATGAATGTTTCACATCCAGATGCTCTTAAGTAACTCCCGAACAGGCAAGCAATTATGGGGACAAAACATTCAAATTACCAGCTTTGGAAACGACATGTGTAACATACAATTCGCTTCCTACTTACAAAGTGATGAGAGCGCAGGGTGACAGGGAGAGAAACAGTAGAAAAGTTTTTAGAATAAACATGAGGAGGGTGAGCTGGTTATCTAATGAGAAAAGCCCCTTTTGACAGGCGCACACAACAGCCTAGTATAAGCTACCTGCTCGCCCAACTTCAGACAAAATTCCGTGGGAGGATTGTTCAGCGCCATTACCCAGCTTTCAAATGCAAATAGGCTGAGCTAACAAACCCAGCTTGAGGAGGAGACGATCAAAACCCTAACAAGTGCGTCGACTAATTATTCTTTGACTCAAGACAGACAACATTCTACGTCCTAACATCTTCCTTCCTAAGTGGTTTTATTCTTCACATTGCCGTCTCTGTCATAATCTTGAGCAGTAATCCACAGTGTAGGTGATGGGATTAGGGGTGACAGGAGAAACACTAAATAGGCATCGCACGCTCTCTTATATGACAGAACAGCAAAAGCAAAGAAGAGATTACATTGAACGCAATGTATGTTACAACACTGTATTTAGGAGAGAGAAAATTTAAAGTTATTAGAGATTTTTACTTGACTGATTTGGTCTTAAAATACGTTTCTTGGCCTGGGGTTAGGGGTTCCCACCCCACTATTGGCAGCCCTGAAGATGGTTTTCCGCGGTTTCCCATTTTCACACCAGGGAAGTGGTGCGGATGTAGGGCCTACTTCATTGAGGCCATGGCCACTTCCTCTCCACTCCTATCCCATCGTCGCCGTAAGACCTATCTCTGTTGGTGCGACGTATATCAACTTGTAAAAAAAGATGATGCTTAATAATAATAATAATAATAATAATAATAATAATAATAATAATAATAATAATAATAATAATGAGTGGTAACATTTATTATTCCTGTAGGTCTCATATCGAACACCCTCATGCTGCCATTATTCTCACTTGTTTATACCAAAGATCATTCTCACTATTTTCAGATGTCAACGTCGGCGTGAAAACGGATGTAGGCCTACAGATAGTTTCGTTCAAGAACTCAATTCATTCGTACAGAATATCATTGATTGTAACAGCCAGCTCACTGCATTAGCCTCGTTGCACCCGATTCAATTTCATTTAGTTAGATTGGTAAGTCCGGATCCCGTGAGATCTCCGAAGTTAAGCAACACTGGACGTGGTCAAGATTTGGATGGATTGCCACGCGCTGTTTGGGGGGGGGGGGCAGTAAGGGAATGGAGGATCGGAGAGGAACTGGCCACCCTACCGTACGTAAACTCCGGCTCAGGCACACCTCTGCGGAGGTTTGGACCTGCTTTCGGGCAGAACACACCCCCTTAGATTGGTAAGAACTACGGTTTCCACCCCACTTCAGCACTTATTGGAACGTTATATTTATCAACAAACTCAGACAATTATTCAAAATATTCATATCTTTCACAAGGAATCACTTTGTCAGGATTAAAATACGTTTTTAATTCCTGTTTTAAATTATGAATAGCTGTCACGTTGTCCTACAGTGAAAGTTCTCTCAAATTATTTTTAATAAAACTAGGTTCGTACACAGGAACGAACTACTGAGTATGTTTTATTATAACACTTTTGATTAATGAAACGCCGCATGATCTGAACACGGAATGTAGAACTCATGTCGCACAAAGCTCGCTAGCTTAAACTTGTACGTATATTTCATTGTATTTAATCCTACTAGATTATCTCCATTTCTATCATGTCGCGGTTCGTTTAATGGTTGATAACAGTGGCGAATTATTTACGGCCCATTGCACCATAACAGAATGATTCAGTATTCATATACACACCTGCCATCACTGAAGTATCTTAAAAAGAGAGAGAGAATGCGCTCCGGTTTTTCTTTCATTTCACTGAAATTATGCACTGCCAACATTATTGTTGCCATTGCTACAAAAAATGTGAGTCAATGGGTGATTATAATTTCGTGTGGCTATTTCTAGCCGGGTGCAGCCCTTGTAAGGCAGACCCTCCGATGAGAGTGGGCGCCATCTGCCATGTATAGGTAACTGCGTGTTATTGTAGTGGAGAATAGTGTTATGTGTTGTGTGTGAGTTGCAGGAATGTTGGGGACAACACAACCACCCAGCCCCCAAGCTACTGGAATTAATTAATGAAGGTGAAAATCCCCAACCCGGGCGGGAATCGAACCCGAGACCCTCTGAACCGAAGACCAGTACGCTGACCGTTCAGCCAACGAGTCGGACATTGGGTGATTAGTAGAGGATTATTAAATATCTATGATTATCTAACTGGCTGTTATTCAGAGCAACGATAGTTGGTTTTACGAAGTTGAACGTATAATAGTGAGCCCCATGGTGTAGGGGTAGTGATTCCTGATCCGATTCTCGGCCAGTACAAATATTTATTTATTTATTTTATATATTTATTTATTTATTTATTTATTTATTTATTTATTTAATGCCAATTTGCTTTACGTCGCACCGACACAGACAGGTCTTATGGGGACGATGGAATAGCAAAGGGCTAGGAGTGGGAAGGAATGGTCCGTGGCCTTAATTAAGGTACAGCGCCAGCATTTGTCTGGTGTGAAAATGGGAAACCACGGAAAACCATTTTCAGGGATGCCGACAGTGAAATTCGAACCCACAATCTCCCGAATGCAAGTTCACAGCTGCGCGCCCCTGACCGCACGGCTAACTCGCCCGGTAAAGAGAGGTCTTATGGTGTCGATCAGATAGGAAACGCCTAGGAGTGGGAGGGAAGCGGCGTGGCCTTAATTAAGGTACAGTCCCAGCATTCGCCTGGTGAGAAAATGGGCCTGCAGACAGCGGGGTTCGAATCCACTATCTCCCGGATGTAAGCTCACAGCTGCGCGCTTCTCACCGCACTCCCAACTCATCCTGTAATATTTATTTCAAAGCTGATGCTTGTAACAGGGTACACTCAGCCTTGTGACACCAGCTGAGGAGATAGTTGATAGCGAGATAGCAACCACGATCTAGAAAGCCAAGAATGCCTGCCGAGAGGATTCGTCGCACTGACCACGCATCATTTCGTAATCTGCAGGGTCTGCGCTGTGGTCAATTGGTAGGCGAAGGCCCATCAGGGATGCAAAGTCATGGGGTTGGGTCGTTCTTCTGTTTATTATTTTAGAAAGAGAGGAGAGAAAATGGGCACTCAAGTAGTCCACTGACTTCGTTCAAACTTCCCATTTCCTACCAGAGCAGTTTCGCAGCCCTATCGTGCTCGTTGTTTTACCACGCTCAAATTTAAGTGATATAATTAAATATCCTTCAAAACATAGTTGGGCGTGTTCTCCGCCTCAATAATAAGCGATAGAGCATTAGAGAAACTTATTCCCGAATGTGGAGGATCGCATTCAACAAGCCATATCCATGATTAATAGCGTAATTCCCAAGCCAGGGAACCGATAAACTCTCAAATGCAGAAGGTTCCATTTATCTTGTCCATCCCAAACAACATTTTGTTCGGCAAAATACAAGAGGAGAAAAATTGTTCTGCTGCATGCGAATCCCTTCATTTTACAAACTCTGTCTTCATGTCTCTCGTGTCCACTGTATTTCTAACCCTTTCCAGTTTAAATTATTCCGAGTGATGCTAAAACGTATTTCTCCATGAAAAATTACAAATATTTGCACCTTGCGCATGGCATTAAATATTTATTACTAGAAATTTTACCCGTTCTTCGAATGACAATTTAAAATGAAATATAGGTTACATTCTGGAATTTATGTGAAGTTACGCGGCTCCATTCACAGGATTAATACGGCATCTTAAACCGATATTCACCGAGCTCGATAGCTGCAGTCGCCTAAGTGCGGTCAGTATCCAGTAATCGAGAGATAGTGGGTTCGAGCCCCACTGTCGGCAGCCCTGAATATGGTTTTCCGTGGTTTCCCATTTTCACACCAGGCAAATGCCGGGGGCTGTACCTTAATTAAGGCCACGGCCGCTTCCTTTCAATTCCTAGGCCTTTACTATCCCATCGTCGCCATAAGACCTATCTGTGTCGGTGCGACGTAAAACAAATAGCAAAAGAAAAGGATATTATTCTTCGGAAGCATGTGGCAGTACTGCGAAGAAACGTAAAACAGAAGAGAATCGAGATCGAATGAAAACGATTTCCGAATGTACAGAACAGTGTAGTTCCTTGTGGAATCTGGTCTGAAATTAACCCTGCATGTGTAATAGTTTCTCTGACCACTGGCGTTAGTGGCGCTGCGACTAAAGACTCGTATCTCCTTTATTGTCTGCTCTGTCGAAATACGTAAAATGGCTGTTTTGTTCTTCGTGTAAACCCGTCTTTAAGTGATCTTCTCGTGATGCACAATAAGTGCCTCACGTATGAAACTAATGATTTTAATGACATTTTGCTCAGATAATAAATGTACAGACACGCGACCGTTGCGATTTTATTTATATATACATATTATGATTTCCTTACATTCATATATTATTCATATATTATTGACATCATGTAGAATTATAAGACAGCTTCATTATAAATGCTTTTAGAAGTTCTTCAAATATATTAAACTGGAATATATATGTAAAATTATTTAATGGAGATGTTCTATTGATAAGAGATATTCTTGGTTATAGGACGCATGCCGTGGCAAAGGAAATAGACGTAATAAATAAAGGTAGAATACAAGTATAATACTCAACATGGCTTAGCTGTGTTGATGCTGCTACACGGCATAAAGCAACGGGAAACTACAGCTGTAACTAACTCCCGAGAACATGCAGCTCTCTCTGTAATTAAACTACCGCACCATTAGTTTAGTATCTCATGCCTGCAAAATTTGAACACGTATTATTTACAAAGAAGAATGGAAAGACAAGTTGGAAAGCTGAGTTAGGAGAAGATCAATTTGGATTCGGAAGAAATGTTTTCTTCTTGCTAGTTGCTTTACGTCGCACCGACATAGATACGTCTTATGGCGACGATGGGACAGGAAAGGGCTAGGAGTGTGAAGGAAGCGGCCGTGGCCTTAATTAAGGTACAGCCCGAGCATTTGCCTGGTGTGAAAATGGGAAACCACGGAAAACCATTTTCAGGTCTGCCGACAGTGGGGTTCGAACCTACTATCTTCCGAATACTGGATACTGGCCGCACTTAAGCGACTGCAGCTATCGAGCTCGGTAGAGAAGAAATGTAGGAAAACGTGAAGCAATCCTGACTTTACGTCTGATCCTACAGGATCGAATTGAGGACAAACCCACGTACATGGCATTCGTAGATCTAGAAAAGGCATTCGATAATGTTGATTGGACCAAACTATTTAAGATTCTGAAGGTGATTAGGATTAGATACCGAGAACGAAGAATTATCTACAATCTCTATAAAAATCTGTCTGCAGTCATAAGAATCGAGAGCTTTGAAAAAGAAGCAGCAATCCAAAAAGGAATGAGGCAGGGCTGCAGTTTGTCCCTCCCCCCCCCCCCCCTTCTTTTTAATGTTTACATAGAACAGGCAGTAAAGGAAATCAAAGAGGAATTTGGAAAGGGAATAAAAATCCAAGGAGAGGGAATCTAGACCCTGAGATTTGCTGATGATATTGTTATTTTATCTGAGACTGAAGAAGATCTCGCGAAGCTGCTGAATGGTATGGACGAAGTCTTCGGTAAGGAGTACAAGATGAAAATAAATAAGTCCAAAACAAAAGTAATGGAGTGCAGTCAAACGAAGGCAAGTGATGCAGGAACTATTAGATTAGGAAATGAAGTCTTAAGGGAAGTAGATGAATATTGTTTCTTGGGTAGCAAAATAACTAAAGATGGCAGAAGTAAGGAGGACACAAAGTGCAGATTAGCACAAGCAAGGAAGAGCTTTCTTAAGGAAAGAAATTTGCTCACTTTAAACATTGATATAGCAATTGGAAGACTTTCTGAAGACTTACATCTGGAGCGTGGCATTGAGTGGAAGCGAAACATGGACGATAACTAGCTCGGAAAGAAAGAGAATAGAAGGTTTTGAAATGTGGTGTTACAGAAGAATGGGAAGGTGAGATGGATAGATCGAATCACGAATGAAGAGATACTGAACTGAATCGGTGAGAGGAGATCGATTTGGCTAAATTTGACGAGAAGAAGAGATAGAATGATAAGACACATCTTAAGACATCCAGGACTTGTTCAGTTGGTTTTTGAAAGAAGTGTAGGCGGTAAGAACGGTAGGGGAAGACCAAGGTATGAATATGACAAGCAGATTAGAGCAGATGTAGGATGCAAGAGTTACGTCGAAATGAAAAGGTTGGCACAGGATAGGGTGGCATGGAGGGCTGCATGAAACCAGTCTAGGGACTGATGACTCAAACAACACAGAATACAAGTGAGGATGTGAAAACGCACGGGCCAAATATCAGGTCTAAGCATATCTGAAAAAGAAAAAAAAAAGGACGGAGCCCGAAAATACCATGATTGATTGATTGATTGATTGTTTGATGTTTGTTGTTTAAAGGGGCCTAACATCGAGGTCATCGGCCCCTAATGGTACAAAATGAGACGAAATAAGATGACAAATTAAAAGTCCAAAATCCTCCACTGACTAGAATTCAAAGCGTGAGAACGAAGAATGAATGGATGGATTGATATGAATTTAAAACGATCAGTGGATCCGACCCACAGTGCCTCACATGCACAGAAGCTGGCACAAAACAATAGTAGTACGGACCAAGGGACTGCTTCTGTAGCACGAAGCTGAATCGATTAGAATATGCTCGTTGTCGAAACGGGTCCAAAATCCAGGTCATCGGCCCTTATAATGGTATTTATCGCCAGAAAATAAGAAGCATGGTATTAGCCAGGTTGCGGTACTAATCAAGAGTAGCGTAGACTCGCGGTATTCTATACATTATGGTACGACTCACAGGTAATGAAATTCGCACATGTATTACAGACCTAATGTGTTTCGCACATTTGGCGCCCTTGACAGGCAACGCAAACCTATGGTGTTCATCACCCAAGTGTACTAACCACAGGGACTCGTACTATTCCGTGGTGTTCCTCACATAGTGCGTACTAATCATAGGCAAGCCAGAACCATAGGTTCCTTCATCCCATGGTATCGCTCATACAGTGCTACTAATCACAGGTACTGTAAAAGCCGTCGTGCCTTCGTTTCCTACTATCACAAACTTATTTGGTACCCAACATAGTGGTACTACGCGCAAGTCAAGGCGACCCATGGTTTTCCCCGCGTGGTGGTACTAATCACAAGTAGTTTCATGGTTCTAATTTGATCATCCCTTGGTCGCCCCTTTTAGTCGCCTTTTACGACAGGCAGAGGTTACCGTGAGTGTATTCTTCGGCTGCGTCCCCCATCCACAAGAGGTCCGAAAAGATCAACAGAGATTATTCTCTAACTTTTAAAGGAATCTGGTCATTAGTTAAGTTAATAATAGTACAACAATTTATCTTGAGCAGTAAGGACACGATGAGTCATACAAGCAGATGTCAGAAGTGGGATTTTAACGTCGCAGTAAGACGAAGGTTTTGGGTGACAGGGATGGAAAAGGACAAGGATTGGGAAGATTGCGGCCGCGGTTTTGATTAAGGTATAGCGTTAGCATTTGCCTGGTGTGAACATGTGATTAATTGAAAACCATCTTCAGAGCAACCAAAATGGCGGGATTCGAACCTACACTATCTCCCGAATCCAAGTCACAACCAAGTGATCCAAACCACGAAGCCAACTCGAAAGGTCTTGGCCAACAGGACACAAGCGCTTACTATGAATTCCTCCCCAGAAATAAAATAAGTAGGTTATTACTTCCAGTGACATTAAAAGGAATTCCCGACAGAGATATTAAGTCTGGAATTAAATGAGCCAAGAAGCAAGTTCGGTGAGTGTTGCGGATAGTTACTTCTTGTCGATGACTTTACGAGTCGTTCTAAGTCAAAAGAAAAAGATCCATAGCTAAGAGCTAACAGCCCGAAACGTTCTTGCGGCACCAGGATAAATTGCACACTGTTAGAGGAAGGGGAAGAAAGGAAAGGAATTACAGATGGAGGTTGGAAAGGAACTATAGAAACACACACTTATTTTTATGCATGGTCCTCGTACTATTCACTTAGAACGTCGACACCAGGTTTATTTTCGGTCTTGTTACAAGACTGATTACAATCTAATTTAATGAGAAGCAAGTGTCAACTAGCCCAGCGTTGTCAAAGAAGGCCATTACAGGCTTTCCGCTCTCGTTATACCACGAGCCTGTGTCCATAGCTCTTCGTTCCCCGAGGTCGGAGGTCAATCCTCTCGTCACTCCAGTCGTAAGAAGAGAATGAGCGGAGTTTTTTCATCACTGTGCGCAAAAATGGTCGAGTGTTTCAGTTTCACGCACTAAAGAGAATATGATTTGCTTTTATTAATGGTCGTTGTTGTTACTGCAATTAAAAACAAAAGTTATAATATAATTTTTTGGCATTACAACACCACGCACAACATAGGATATAATTTACGATTATTATTATTATTATTATTATTATTATTATTATTATTATTATTGTCCGTCTCTGTAGCCTAACGGTTAGTGTTATTAGCTGCCCTCCTCGGGGCCTGAGTTCGATTCCCGGTAGTCAGAAATTTAAAAATGGCAGGAGGTCTGATATGTGGTTGAAATGGTATATGCAGTTCACCCCCATCGGGGGTGTGCCTGAGAAGAGCTGCACCATCCCGGTATGAGGACACGAGTTTACGTTTTTTGATAGTATAATTACTAATAATACACCGCAGATTTTTAGGTCCCAAAATGCCTTTTGGGGGCCTAAAATAGGCTCTTTCCATGCTTCATGTAGGCTTTATAAAAATAAAGGCTGTGAAGTATAGAATAGGAACATTATAGACATGGTGATGTTAACAAATGAGCAAATTTACTGGCAAAGGCAAATACACCATTTTTCCTTCCCCCCCCCCTGTTTTTTTTTTTTTTTTTTACATTTTGCTTTGACGTCGCACCGACACAGAAAGGTTTTATGGCGACGATGGTAGAGGAAAGGGCTAGGGGTGGAAAGTGAGCGGCCGTGGCCTTAATTAAGGTACAGCCCCAGCATTTGCCTGGTGTGAAAATTGGAAATCACAGAAAACCATCTTCAGGGCTGCCGACCGTGGGGTTCGAACCCACTATCTCCCGAATACTGGATACTGGCCACACTTGAGCGACTGCAGCTATCGAGCTCGGTGGCAAATAAACTAACATTGGGCCTATACACAGACTTGCATACCTCAGGAAATAGTACTTGAATGTCGCAATGTGTTTATATAAAAGATAAAACTTCAACAAAGGTACTGTCGCCTCAAATTATTTGTATAGTCCGACTCGTTGGCTGAATGGTCAGCGTACGGGCCTTCGGTTAAGAGGGTCCCGGCTTCGATTCCCTGCTGGGTCGGGGATTTTAACCTTCATTGGTTCATTTCGGTGGCCCGGGAGCTGGGTGTTGTGCTGTCCCGAACATTCCTGCAACTCACACTATCCTCCACTACAATAACACGCAGTTACCTACACATGGCAGAAGCCGCCCACCCTCATCGGAGGGTCTGCCTTACAAGGGCTGTACTCGGCTAGAAACAGCCACACGAAAATGTTATATTATTCAGTGGCACAAATCTTCGGACTCTGACCCGTTTAATTTTGAGGCAGGTCAACGTCTTAACGTTTGGACGACATCGGTGACCCTACAGCTGTGCTATCAACTTGGCTACCCTGTTACAGCTCAACCCACCGGGCAAGTTGGCCATGCGGTTAGAGGCGCGCAGCTGTCAGCTTGCATCCGGGAGATAGTGGGTTCGAACCCCTCCAACACCTCGAAGAATATTATATTTTTGAGCGTTGTATTTATTGTAGAAAATGGGGACTTCGTAGCAGTTATAAAATTGCCATTTTTGACTATTATTAGCCAAGAAATTTATGTAACAAATTTAGATACTTAGTAAAAATACATTTTTACCTGAAGATAAATGGTATTATTATTAAAAAATCAGGTATAAATACACTTATAAGTGTTCAATACTTACTTTTGCGCTTAGTTTTCCGGTGCTAAAACACACACACACACACACACACACACACACACACACACACACACACACACACTCACACACAGACACACACACACACACACACACACACACAATGGATGCTAAATAGATCAAATACTAGTTGTTGTCCTCTATATCATTATCGTGTTATTGTATTTAGAGAATAAAACCCTTCGGAAGAGAATGAAGTTTTACATTCAGAAATAGCCTGCTGCACTGCTAAGCTTTATTTCCCCTCGCCCAAAACTGATCTAGCCCACACTGCAAATCCGTAAATAAAACAAGTATAAACATAAGAGCTATAGAATTTTTAGATAACCATCTGTTTATGCAACATTCCTGTTCTATTGGGCAGAGAACACTTGGTACTTAATAAACAAGATTGTTGTAAAACCTTCCATTTAGTACAAATGCGTCCCTTATTGATGAAACACAGAACAAAATTACGTCCTGTAGCAATGATATCTCGAGTAAGTACAACACAATTGAAGAAGAACCATAGCACGTTATAAGGCAAACTTTCATAAAAGTGTATATCAAATAGAGAGATGTTTTGTAAGAGGATGGTTGTCTAGTTGTACAGTACATTTGAAACAACAATCACTACCGACAACACCAGAAATATTTGTTGCTTGTGGTACACGAGAGGCCACTGGAAAAGCACTCGCAGAACAGGCACTGAAAATCGCTGTAGGAAGATATGATCTGATTCAACCTCAGTTCTCCGATCTACTCGTGTTAAGCGTCTTAATAAGGTATGTGTTCTCTTGAAATTAATCCTTACAGCACCGTTTCGGTGTCTCTCTGGAAATGCTTGAGTGCTATGAGCCAGTAAGTGAAAATAAAATTTTATAAATAAGTCTGACAACAACATATCGTTTACTTCAGCTCGCCTGTCTTAACATTGTATTTATGTTATGAATTTGCTTGACCGACTGTGATTTTTCGCACTGTTCCATATGTAAAATTTTGTGGTAGTAGGTACACGAGAGGCCACTGGAAGAAACACTCGCAGAACAGGCACTGAAAATCGCTGTGGGAAGAAACGACCTGATTCAACCTTACTTTTCCGATCTACTCGTGTTAAGCGTCTTAACAAGCCATGCGTTCTCTGCAGATGGTCTGAAGCCTCTCAAACTCCTAGTTAACAGAGTAACTTATATGGGTGCCTTTATAATCCTTATCGAGCTGTCGTTCGGCTCACGAACGACGGAAAAGACAAAGACGTGTTGACAGGTCTCTTGAAGTTTCGAAACTACCTCGGGCTGAGTCGCTCAGACAAGGAGCGTTGCCCAAGTTGTTGAATATCTCCAATGGGACACAATTCCGTCTCTTTGGTGTCTCAGAAAACCGCTAAAGTTGCTAGCGTGACAAGAAACCGATATCTTTACATTATTATTATTATTATTATTATTATTATTATTATTATTATTATTATTATTATTATTTACAATACCGGAAGTTTCCATAGCTTAAAACTTGAGCAACACTGTTGTTGATCGTCTTAAATCACTTACACGGTTAGGTATGAAAGCCGATCTCAATATTTATTTAATACCCTTGTGTAAAGAATTCATCGAGGGAGGTTCCGGTGCACGAAACAATAAAGTATGGCAAAAGCGAGTGGAAAAAGAGGTGTTTATAGTTTAAAAGTCAAAGAAAGAACTACCATACAAGCGCTTTCTCAGCATAGGCACATTCTGCCCAACACATGGTCGACTGTGTTGGGTAGATGGTTGATTCTTACCGCAATCTGTTTTATTCTTTATGAGTAAATAACCACCCACCCAACACAGTAGAACATCTATTATGAAAACAAGGAAAAAGCCTACCTCATACCCCGTAAAATATAAATACCTAATTCTCAATTTCGTGGACAAAAACACATACAAAATGGCTAACGTATTCAAAATAAGGTTTAAAATATCGTTCAGAAAAAAAACGACATATTACAAAATCAAACAGTAAATGGTATTTAAATAAGAGATCACTTTCTTCAAATCAGCAATATGTGAACTCAAATGCCAAGAAACCAAACTGTAATGCCATAGATATCGGCCAAGCAATAGGTAACTTTCACGCCAGGTACAAATAACACAAAAACGCAGTGAAACTCAACAAACACTCCGCTTTCTGCGAATACATTCAGGGTGTAAAAGAAATGTACGGCACAAATTGTAGAACACATTCCTTACACTTAGACGAAGAAATTATATGAACATGGGTCTGGAAACGCTTTGTTTCTATGTTACACCGAATTTTCTCCAGCTCAACAATCATGGGAAACACGAGAACACAACGTACCAGCATACCACATGAAACTCTTTCTCACAGATGTTCAATATGCCCTTCGTGAGCTTTGATACATGCTTGCCAAGATCGTACTGATCACTGGAACAGTTGATGTTACACTAAACAAGCAATGAAGTAAGTCGCATAGCAACAGGGACATGCAAAACAAAACACTGGCGGTACACATACGATAATGACACCGTAACCAGACGTAACCAAGAGTGCATTTTCCCCATGATTCTAACGTTCTGTTCCCGTGTGTTTCCCATGATTAATGAGTTGGAGACAATGAGGCATAACATTGAAGCAAAGCGTTTCCGGATCCATGTTCATGTAACATAATTTCTTCGTCTACGTGTGAGGAATGTGCCCTGCATTTGTGTCGTACATTTGTTTACAGCCTGTATATAACAAAGCCCACCTCGTCACGGAAATCAACACAGATCTTGAAGTTTTACACATAGAAAATAATTTTAAAAACTAGGCAATAGAAATACACATCGCGAAAAAAGAAAACCACAATAACGTCAACGATCGCACACACCTAAAAGACTCCTCACACTTCACTCTACGCAATGAAATCACCTATCAGCTAAGTGAAAACTTTCGAACTCCACTGGATTATATAATGTATTAATTCATTTATTAACGCCTGGCTGAGTGGCTCAAACGGTTGAGGCGCTGGCCTTCTGACCCCAATTTGGCAGGTTCGATCCTGGCTCAGTCCGGTGGTATTTGAAGGTGCTCAAGTACATCAGCCTCGTGTCGGTAGATTTACTTGCACGTAGAAGTACTCCTGCGGGACTAAATTCCGGCACCTCGGCGTCTCCGAAAAACGTAAAACAAATATCATTAATTCATTTTGTTAAATATCCTCCACATCATTCCCAAAACAATTCAAAATATCAGAAAATAATAATAATAATAATAATAATAATAATAATAATAATAATAATAATAATAATAATAATAATTATTATTATTAATAGTGTGAAAACGTTCATGTTAAAATTCTCTGTAATTATTATTATTATTATTATTATTATTATTATTATTATTATTATTATTATTATTATTATAGACTACAAGTACAGTTCCACGAAAGTCGATAACGTCACGGGAACATAACGTAACGGAAGGAAACCAGTAAACAAGCCAGCTGGCGTAAGGCCAATGACGGGGCGTTGCACTACAATGCACATCTATCAGGACTAGTGAGGAGAGAGGAGGCACAAAAATAGTACTTCATTAAGGTAAGTTTTAGCCTTTCAAGAATTTTCAGAAGGATGCACAGAGAATTTTAACATGAACGTTTTCACACTATTAAATCGTATTCATGATTTAATAATAATACAAAGTGTAATTTAATAGAACCTGATGATGTTCTTTGAAACACGAAACATTACGCTTCTGTTTTTAATTAAATGGTATCTCTTCATGCATAAAATCATATTTATTCTTTCTTTTTCAGGCATTTTCTGAATTTACTTTATCTAGAATTAGTTTTAACAGAGTGAAGAACATCACATTTGTAGAGTAACAAGTTCGAAACTGAAAATAAATGGCTTCGAGTATTTTAAAAAATCGATGTAATACATCATAATATTTTTGTTCCCGTAGATAATGCATAACTTACTAGCCTATACATCACATCATGCTCCATGTGCTTCAAGATACACGCAATAATGGGGCATAATACCAAAGAGTACATGCCTACAATAACCAAGTAAACACATTCCAACACTTTATACAAAAGTTTACTTCCCTTCTTCATGTGTTTCATTCCATAGAATTGCAATTTTTGTTTGGTTATAGATAACATTATGTATGCAAATTATACTGCGCGAACATTTTTGCACTGGTATAATTTAAGCACCAGGCTAACACCTCGAGATTATATCTATCCACTCATGCAAAAAAAAAAAAAAAAAGGTCCACATTACGCACGAGTTGCAAAAATAACTATTTGGGATTTATCACGAAATTCTTATGACAATAATAACAGTTAACACCACTAGATGTCGTCTCTGTAGGCTCGGATTCGATGATTCCTGGTACGGCCAGATATTTAGGAATGGCAGGAAGGCTGATTTGCGTTTAAAATGGTACATGCATGTCGCCTCAATTGAGGTGGGCACGAGTTTACATTATGTTACCCCAATAATTAAAACATAAGTATTATTTAGAGTATGTAATCTGCATGAATAGATTAGGAGTTATCGCCGTTTAAGTGCCAGAAGGGTTTTAGATCTGCATGAGGAGAAAGGAGCGAACCAACAGGCAAGTGGCCGGAAGCGCTCTGGAAATGTTTCTCCGAGTAACGCCCATACATCAGAAGGAAAACCCGGGCTGAGTGACTCGGATGGTTGAAGCGCTTGCCTTCGGACCCCAACTTGTCAGGTCCAAGCCTGCCTCAGTCCGATGGTATTTGAAGGTGCTCAAATACGCCGGTCTCGAATCGGTAGATTTACTGGCACGTAAAGAACTCTGGAGGGAATAAATTCTGGCTCCTCGGCGTCTCCAAAAACCGTAAAAGTAGTTAGCGGGACTTGAATCATTATCAGAAGTAAAACAACCAGTACCTTCTACAAAGCGTGGCAAACTGAGGCATAATGAGGCATAATGAGGCATTCACCACAGCCGCGGCTAGACATTTCCACCGAGACTAGATGTTAGGCAGCTCTTCTCTAACACACACAACGCAATGAAAGCTAGGATAAGAAGGTCACATGTCGTGGTAAATGAAATTAAAAGAACTGTGGAGAAAAAACTACGGAAACAAAATACATGCAACAGAAGAATTAATTTACTGTTTCAGTCATTTATTGTTTTATTTATTCAGTTATACAAGCTCTAGTATCAATGTTTATTTAGCTATGTTTTATATTACCTGACACTGAATAAATCTGGTTTTCCTTGTTTGCTATTTGTTTTATGTCGTAATGACACAGACAGATCTTATCGTGGCGATGGGATAGGACACGGCTAGAAATGTAAAGGAAGTGACCGTAGCCTTAACTAAGGTACATCCCCAGCATTTGCCTCGTCATAAAATAGGAAACCACGGAAAACCATCTTCAAGGCTGCCAACAGTGGGGTTCAAACCCACTATCTCCCGAATTCTCGATAATGGCCGCACATAAGCGAATTTACTGGGAAAGGCAAATACATCTTTTCTTTATATTTTAATTGCTATACGTCGCACCGATACACATTTGTTTTACGGCGACGATGCGACAGGTAAGGGCTAGGAGTGGGAAGCGAGCGGCCGTGGCCTTACTTAAGGTACAGCCCCAGCATTTGCCTGGTGTGGAAATGGGAAACCACAGAAAACCATTTTCAGGCTGCCGACAGTGTGATTCGAATCCTGTATCTCCCGAATGCTAGGCAACAGCTTTAGGTGCTCCAACTGCGTAGCCATCTCGCTCGGTATATTTCCTATTACTGAAGACCACTTGTTTCTTATTAAGAAAAAAGCAAAGGGTGCTATATCCCTGACGAGCCTTGGCCTACCAAATGACCGCTGCTCAGCCTGAAATCCTGCGGATAATGAGATGACGTGTGGCGGTACGACGAACTGTTTCGGTTGTTCTAGACTTTCCAGATCCGGGCCGCTACTTCACCGTCAAATAACTTCTCAATTGTTCCCACGTACGCTGAGTGGACCTCGAACCAGCCCTCAGATCCGGGCAAAAATTCCTGATCGGGCCGGGAAACTAATCCGAAGCCTCCGCGTAAGAGCCAGGCTCGCTACTCTTACACCGCGCGGTCGGCTATGAAGAGAAACAGCGAAAAAAAATCCCCAGCCTGTTTCCAGTCATTCGGAAGGGTCAGGAATGGAATGAATATCTAGTGGCGAGGACAGGAATTGTGCCGGCTGTCGAAGTCTGTCGCATTCCTCTGGGGCAATAATTAATGACTGACAACTGAAATTAAATTATATTGGGGAGTGTTGCTGGAATGAAAGATGGCAGGGAAACACCGGAGTACCCGGAGAAAAACCACTCCCGCCTCCGCTTTGTCCAGCAGAATTCTCACATGGAGTATCCGGGATTTGAACCATGGAACCCAACGGAGAGACGCCGGCGCGCTGCCACCTGAGCTAGGGAGGTTAGGTAAAGCAAGCTCTACGAAACGTCAATTATTTTCTTGCGAACGTGCGTAAAATAAAATATGAATATTTCTGATGTATTGTCAACGCCATTCTAAAAATTAAACATACATCTTCAGACACAAGCTCTTTCTTTTCAGAAAATAGACTACTATATACGCCATCGTAATTATTCTGAGGGAAAATAATTTATCAAATACGGAGATTTATTATAACAACTTCACCGAAATCCCGTAATGTAAAATCTATTTAAATGTGAACGGGCATTGTTTTTAATTTTCACACAACTTGAATTGAATGTGAGAACTTTTATTCATAAATACCGGAAGTTTTATTGTTTTGTTTATACTGTAGAGAGTTCTGCGCGTACAGCACACTGACCAAGGGCGCAGTACGTCACCAACAGTCGCTTGTCAAATGCTCCAGCCTTCCCATAGAGGCTAGTGTACATGACAGGCCTCTTCCTTTGCGAAGCCGGGTGGTTATTAGTTTTATAATAAATGAAAGATACATTATCATTGTGGTAATGTCCGGTTCCATGGCTAAATGGTTAGCGTGCTGGCCTTTGGTCACAATGTTCCCGGGTTCCATTGCCGGCTAGGTCGGGAAATTTAACCATAATTGGTTAATTCCGCAGGCACGGGTGCTGGGTGTATGTGTCGTCCTCATCATTTCAACCTCATCACGACGTTCAGGTCGCCTACGGGAGTCAAATCAAAAGACCTGCACCTGGCGAGCCGAACATGTCCTCGGACACTCCCGGCACTAAAAGCCATATGCCATTTTTAAATCAATACATTCCCCATGCACCGACTTACAAACGATTCACAAATACGTAACAATAAAGGTTTTCCTTCAGTAATGGCATCGTTTAATCAGTGCAAATTTAGATAATGGAATTAAGAAGACATTTGTGACTTTGTTTACAAGTTGCTTTACGTCGCACCGACACAGACAGGTCTTATGGCGACGATGGGATAGGAAAGGCCTAGGGATGAGAAGAAAGCGGCCGTGGCTTTTATTAAGGTACAGCCTGGTGTGAAAATGGGAAACCACGGAAAACCATCTTCAGAGCTGCCGGTAGTGGGGTTCGAACCCACTATCTCCCGAATACTGGATACTGGCCGCACTTAAGCGACTGCAGCTATCAAGATCGGTGGTTTCTTTTGTATGGTGTGTGCTACTGTATGGCTGCGAATATTGGACAGTTAGAAATCAGGGCTGAAAACGAATGGAAACGTTTGAGATGTGGGTCTGGAGATGAATGCTATGGATTAAATGGATTGAAAAGAGAACAAGCAAAAGCGTTCTGCAAGAAATTCAAGGAAAGAAATGATGCTAACGATACAGAGAAGAGGAGCTAAATTCACTGCCCACATCCTGCGACCTAATATATTTCTTATTAATCTGCTGGAAGGGAAAATAACAGGGAAGAAAGGCCGAGGATGACCAAGGAAAAAACTCCTTCAAGCCTAGGCACAGAGTCTACATTATGGTTTATATTATGAAATAAAAGGAGGAGCTGATGATAGAGAACATTCGTTGCATAGACAAGGCACTTCCTTTAGATGATGATGATGATGATAATGATGATGATGATAATAATAATAATTTCGTGTGGCTATTTCTAGCCGAGTGCAGCCCTTGTAAGGCAGACTCTCCGATGAGGGTGGGCGGCATCTGCCATGTGTAGGTAACTGCGTGTTATTGTGGTGGAGGATAGTGTTATGTGTGATGTGTGATGTGTGAGTTGCAGGGATGTTGGGGACAGCACAAACACCCAGCCCCGGGCTACTGGAATTAACCAATGAAGGTTAAAATCCCCGAGCCAGCCGGGAATCGAACCCGGGACCCTCTGAACCGAAGGCCAGTACGCTGACCATTCAGCCAACGAGTCGGACATGATGATGATGATGATGAATGGCATGCAATATATTTTCAGTGGACTTTCTCAATTAATATAATTTTTTTGGAGATGCGGAAAACACCGTATCATCCACAGACAAAAATCACATGGCGTAAAATCACAAGGACGCAACGGTTATTAGGATTCCGAACCACTTTGTAAATGTGTTATCTGAAACGTTGCGAAGGTTCAATCCAAAGTTGGTGGAGCTCCGTCTTACTGCAAAGTAAAAAAGCTAAATGTGGTCATTTTCCAGGTCAGGAAATAGAATGTTATTTAGCACTAAAAAAGCTAATTCGGTAACAGTTTCTCTATATAAATAAGGCCTTATTAATCCAATACTTGAAATTCCTCCCCAGACAGAAATACCTGGAACACTGAGCTCTTTCTCAATTGTCTCACGGGGGTTTATATCGAAGAAAAAAATACATTTATACATTTATTATGGCAATTAGCACATTCATTTACTATGAAGACTGCCTCATTTGGCACCAAAATTTGTTTTTTCTTCGTTCCGGATAACCACATAATTACATTCACGCAACGGGTGAAGTAATTTTGGTCGTAAAGGCTTGCATTTTAAGCCTTTTCAGCAGGCTCTTTCCAGATATTTCCAACAGATGCCTTCCTCATGCGTACGAGGACTTACTGCAAATGCTTGAGCAATCAACTGCGCATTTTCTGCTTTACGGACATAACGTGGCCGACCAGACCTTGATGCATCTTTAATGTTTCCCGTTCGTTCAAATCGCGGTTAAGTTTCCACATATCTCGACGAGTTAGTAACGGTACATCAGTAAACCTCGTACTAAAATCGCTATAAATCTGGAAGTCCCTTTGTCATATTTCCACCATAACTGAAGCATGTAAATTTGATTTTCATTAGTAAACTTTCATGACATATAAAAACGTTCACAATTAAGTATTTATTTATTTTCCACCTAGTCGATACAAGGCAATTTTTAATGGTCAAAAGTGGTACATGTTTCGTATATTATCAACATCTTCAGCCACATAACACTGTTTAGATGAAAAATATATAAACTGACAAAGTAATGCTTTAGAGGAAGTGTCCTTAAAATTAACACAAGATTGACAACATTAAAACAAACAAATAACTCAAGAGAAAATATATAAATATATAAATAAATAATATATATAAATATATAAATATATTTTCTCTTGAGTTGTTTGTTTTAATGTTGTCAATCTTATGTTAATTCTAAGGACACTTCGTCTAAAGCATTACTTTGTCAGTTTATATATTTTTCATGTAAACAGTGTTATGTGGCTGAAGATGTTGATAATATACGAAACATGTACCAGTTTTGACCATTAAAAATTGCCTTAAGCAATCATTGTATCGACTAGGTGGAAAATATATAAATACTTAGTTGTGAATCTATTGAATTGCGATACGGACCATGAAGTTGATTTTATTTAATATAAAAACGTTACACGACAGACCAGAACAAAACGCAGATTACTGAGCGAGTGGTCGTGCGGTTAGGATCGCGCAGATGCGAGCTTGCATTCGGGAGATAGTGTGTTCGAACCCCACTGTTAGCAGCCCTGAAGATAGTTTTCCATTATCACACCAATCATATGCTGGGGCTGCACCTTAATTAAGACCACGGGCGCTTCCTTCTCACTCCTAGCCCTTTCCTATCCTATCATCACCATAAGACCTATTTGTCTCGGTACGACGTAGAGCAAACTGTAAAGAGGAAAAAAGGACACACATTACGCTCAATAATATCAACATCAGCCGACTCACAACCGAGGACAAGTAAATAAATATGATTATGTATTGGTATCAACCACTGTTGCAGAATTAAACCTGTATCTAAGCATGCCTTGTCTCATTAATTGCTGCGAAGGGGAAACTGACTTATGACCCCCCATGTATTATACCGCGAGAACGATACTGCGTTTCTCCACCATCACTGGTCATGGCTGTGTGTACGTGAATTTCCACTTACTCCATAACACCCGTGAACCGTACATCCGAGCGCCCGTTTTACTGCCCTCTGCAGATAATTGTTCGATAGATTCACATTGCACTGATGTTGAAGCTAGTGCGATCCAATATATATGATGCGGGAGCCTTTTATTTCAATGTCCAGCCTGCAATATGAACCGTAATAACGGAATATTAAACAAGCCATCAGGCTGTTCGATTTCGGAAGGTTAGGTATTTGCAATGATAGGCTTTTTACTGGTCTGACCTCGTCGTGGCCAGGAGGGCATAGCGATGAAACATTTAAGGGTATATATACATTATTTTTGAAATAATCACAATTTCGTTGCTATTTATGTGTTAACACTGTCTGATATGGGTCAAGTAGCTAGGAACACCCTCTGCTTGCACATTTCCTGATGCGAATGCTGAGCGGAGTGTTGTACGGGACGAATCGGCTTTTAACTCTATACAGGGTGGTTGGAAACAACGTGAATCAAGTATATGAGCGTTAAAGGGTTGGTCATGCTGAAAGATAATTTGAAAATAATAATTCTATATCTCTCGGCGTTGTTATTTTATCAGTTGCTGAAGTTAGTCAATTAGCGGGTGAATTCAAATTGGTTTTCGGAGGTGGTATTGCTAAATGTTCACGTGGATTAAGACTGACTTGAAGGCACCAATCGAAGGAAAAACTTCACCACTGGAGGGATTTGAAGACGGACCTCCGAACGGACAAGATGGCGTCATAGTAAGTACGCTACAGTGAAATTGGCTTAAACCCACGTTGTGTTTGTATTTAACACTGATTTCTCTGCATGGCTCTCAAGTTGGTCTTAATCCACAGTCTAATAAAACAGTCGCGAAGCTCTAATAAGAGGAAGCTTCATCCATTTGACAGCTTGAGAGACACTAGCACCTCTAGCGGCGAGGTAGAGGCAACTTGCTAGCAGGCAACAGGGAACGAATTACCACTACAGTCTAAAATGGTCATTTTGATGAACCTTTTGTAGCGAGAAACGCTTTAAATTTTCAAGTCATTCGTGAAGCAATTGATATTTCTAAACACCAGAATGATTTTAACAAAGGCGATGGCTATATACGGAGCATGTCATGGCTGTCATCCACAGTTAGGTATTCAATATCTTTCACCTTTTCTCTAGTCCGCCTCCGTAGCGTAACGGTTAGTGTTATTAGCTGCCGTCCTCGGGGGCCCGGGTTCGATTCCCTTTACTGCCAGAAATTTAAGAATGGCAGGAGGGCTGGTATGTGGTTGAAATGGTACATGCAGCTCACCTCCAGTGGGGGTGTGCCTAAAAAGAGCTGCACCACCTCAGGATGAGGACACGAGTTTACTTTACCTTTTCTCTAGGGGTCTGGGAATAAAAACACTTCTGACAGAATCTTTCTATTTTCTATTTTGAATCTACTTGCTATGGACTAACAACTGTCACCAGTCAGTTTCATTGTTCTAAGTCACCTTATATGACTTAATATCCCCAAAGTACAAGCATGCCAGACAGATCAGACATATGGCGTGATATACTCATAGATAAATAGAATGTGTTTTCAGGAAAAATAGCTTGGAATTTTCCGCAGGATAGGCTGGCACTCATTGGTTTAATTACTAACTCATTGATCATTCCTTAGCATACAGTACACTAATTAATGTTATCTTCCATTACTCTAATATCAGTACGTAATTGACTAATTTTCTCACTCAGGTATGCATGCATCCATCAACTTAAATAGATTATCAATTTCTTAAAATAAAAGTTAAGTTCTGATCTGGTTTTCTTAGAATGTTTACCTTATGCTTGTGACGATGGTGTCTAGGGTAATGGTGCTGCACCTGACAGTGGCACAGGCTGGTACAGCAGGGGACGATACACGGTGGTGGCATGGATGAGGTAGACGGCATAGGGTGCTGATGACACTGGTGGTGGTGATGGTGGTGTTGCGAGTGGTGCGGGTGGCAATGAGGGGGTGCCACGGCTGTTGGCTGGTGGTGATGCTGCTGTTGTGGAGCTGCTGACGATGTGGAGGCTACTGCAAGTGATGGTGAGGGTGAGGAGGACGATGATCCAGCTGATGACGACGTGGCCGCTGCAGATAATTTGCTGGCGTAATAATACATCGCCATTTCTCTCGTCACCGCACGCTCCCGTCACGTTGGGAAACGTCCACCACGACGTCGGCGGCGTTTCATTCGTCTCGGACTGTTACGCGCACACTTCATCGTTCTCATTATTATTTTCTTCTTCTTTTGTTATACCACCACTAACACTCATTCCCCTTTGACGCCGCTCGACACCTGAAGAGATCAACAACATTTTCGCCACTGTGCCCGCACACGTCAAATTCATAGCACTTCCTTGAGCGGAGTATCCAACGTATTTCTATTCCAGTATTTTTTACCATCACCGTAAGCAGAAAATAGTTCTCTCTTTCACAGAAGTGTAACTTAGACTTAATTTCCGAGTAAATACTGCTCCCTACAATCAAAATAAGATCATTAATTTTCCATACTTCAAAAGACAATTTCTACAGCACACTTTGCAACCCATAAATCTGTTTATGTTAATAAGCACATTTCTGAGGATGGAAATTGTAAGAAAACCAGTGAACAAAATTCAGTGTGCCACCCTCCCCTCCCGCACCCCTTATGAAAATTTACAATCTAAACGCTCACGGAAAAAATAGCTGTTTTTCCTAAGTAATATTCAGATTTTCTTATTTGCTTCAAGTAGTTACAAGGTCCTCGCTAAGTACAACAGAGCGCAGTTAACTGGCGCACATCCGTACCACCTACCGTGCTGTAGCTGGTATCATCGGTACTAGCATTATACCGGGAGAATGGTCTATTTCACGCAGACACGTGTTAGCGTACCGTTCAGATGGAAGTGTGAAATTACTTCGAACATTGGTTTCGAGAATATCTGTTAAGAAATTACGGAGTTACCTTCACCATACAGCCTCCGTGACTTAGGCACCAGCACGTCGGTCTCTCACCGCTGGGTTCCGTGGTTCAAATCCCGGTCATTCCATGTGAGATTTGTGCTGGACAAATCGGAGGCGGGACTGGTTTTTCTCCGAGTACTCCGGTTTTCCTTGTCATATTTCTGTGGCTTGGTTCTAAAAGGGCCAATGTCATTTTTTTCGAAATTGAGATATTAACTGATTCAAACGCGTTTTATCCTGGCTTGCAACATGTTAACAGGGCCAATGTCTCTGTTAAGTACTAAACGAACAGTTAACGTTTAATTAAATTACCCCTTGCCAATAATGTTAGATTACCAATAAAGATTAGAGACCTGGCAATTTGTAAAGAATATGATAGAAAAAAATAGCGTTTAATAAGGTGACTTTCACAAAGAAAGTATAAAGATATTTAAAGTTAGTTGTTGAAAAAAATAATTGGAAAACTATAAGCAAAAATTCAAATGCTCATAGCTCAAAAACACGTTTGTTGACATTGGCCCTTTTAGAACCAAGCCACAGATATAACTCCAGCAACATTCTCTAATACAATTCATTTCATCTGCCATTCATTAATCATTGCCCCAGAAGAGTGCGACAGGCTTTGGCAGCCGTCACAATTCCTATCCTCGGCCCTAGATGGGGGCTTCATTTATTTCATTCCTGACCTAGTCGAATGACTGAAAACAGGCTGTGGATTTTCATTTCACCTTTACCATACAGAATGTGAGATATAAATCAATATATTGCCATTTGTCCCCGCGGAAGTTCCCGTAAACGAGGTCGATCCTGCAGAGATTCACCTCAGAGGAACTGAGCCAAGAGAGTTTCAGCGGCAACAACAAGATCGGGAAGATCCACTACACTTTCGTTCCACTCCCACCCCCACTCGTATCTTGGAATTATGACATTTTTACAATACACTACAAGCATATATTCTCCATCACTAAAGGTTGGCCACAATCACAGCGACGACAGTACGATATTCGGCTCTCCTTATCAGTCTACTAGAATCTAGTCCTGTCCAATACCGCAATTTTCTAAGCCGAGAGCGTTCCCTTCGACCGCAACCTCTACGTCCAACAATTTTACTCTGCGTGATCAATTTTAGTGCATTATACATTTTATTCCTCATAATATGCCCAAATTAAGTTGTGTTCCTTTTTGTAATTGTACACACGAACATTCGTTCCCTCCTCATGCGCCTGAGTATTGACAATACTGGAGCATAAAAACTGCGGTTCATTTCCCCATTCACGACTCTCGCTATCAATAACATGGTGATTGATTTACATTTTATGTGAAATACGACAACAGCGATGTCAATTTTGTTTGAAATACCGTCCACGTACCTGAGAGATTCGAACCGCTCGCTATTGTCTTGGTCAAAATCAAGGAACATATCACTCGTTTGTAACGCACTGGCGATGGATTTTCGCAGAAGACTATGTTATATAAACATTTCGCTTGGCTATTACTTTCCTGATACAGACCACGTAAGGCAGACCCTCTGACGAGGGTGGGCGGCATCTGCTGTGTGATAAACTGTATGCTATTGTGGTGGAGGGTAGTGTTGTATGGTTTAAGGGCTGCTTCACACTAGGCGGCATAAATCGGCTACAGAGTAGCTCAGGCGAATTCCGCTACTTAGCCACTTAGACACGAGGAGTGTCTCTGTTTGCTCATATTATTGTCACAACAAAGGAAGGAAAGAAAGCATCGCAGATTTCATTCACATCTTATGTTGAACGATCATTTGGAAAAAGGACTTTTCTATAGGCCTAAACGATGCAATGATTTATTTCATGATGGTACCAAGTTTTTTAGTTACTTTATTTTTCTCTGCAGACTATTGAGAGGAGGATACGTTTCTCAACTTCCTGGTATGAGATCGAACCCTCTCTTCTGGATAAATCGAGCACAACCATCTCGGCTATCGCATAAATCAAAACTATTTTCACTAATACGAACATGTGATACTAAGCGCCATGACCTACTTAAACGTCTGTTGCTCATCCTGATGGCCTGCAGATATTATAGTGCACCGTGGTCAGCATGATGTCCTCTCACACGAGACCAAGTCAATCTCCCTGCAGACTGTTATCCAGGATTAAAAACCTTGGTGGGGCCACAAATAGAACTCTGGTCTTCCAGGAGAAAGCTAGGCACTCTACCCCTAAAACATGCGGCTGACAAAACTTGCTGAACCACTTCCTCAAATAATATACGGACTGTCTTATAATTTACCGTTACTCAATAAAGTTTATGTATGATAACTGCACCATTAACACGGATGAAAGTGAGTTCCATTTCCCATCAGGAAGTAGAAGATTTTGAAACTAGATTTCCACTTCTGAGGTCCACTCAACCTACAACAGAAATGAGTACCAAATGGGAACAAAGAGCTAACCACTTCATTCCAGATAGTGGCGAGGTTATGAGAAGAGGAAGCCCCTACTTCCACTACTCCAAGGGGCCTTCATGATCCACACGGAGGCGGCTTTACATTTTGATCTCAGTAAAGATTATCAACAGCTGTGGAAACATCAAAAACCACTACGGATGTTGTACAGTATTATCTATAGAATTTTACACACGCAAGTGATATACAGTGAAACCTGTACTTAGCGGAAATATTTCGTGGGCCCATGAGATTAAAACTAAAGTATGAAAAAAATTACCTGTATTAGCGGAACCTGTCCAACGCGGAAACGGAAACAGTTTCTCAGTTTAAAGCGGAAAATATACAATTTTTCATTCATGATGAGAGCTGAATTGTTTACAAGGTTTTGAATTTATAATAACATTACTGGCATTACGTCCCACTAAGCATGTACTTTTACGGTTTTCGGACGCATTGATGCTCCCGAATTGTGTCCCTCTGGAGTTCTTTTACGTGCCGGTAAATATAACGACACGAGGCTGACGTATTTGAGCACCTTCAAATAGCACCGAACTCAAGACAGAATTGAAACTGCCAACTTGGAGTCAGAAGACCAGAGCTCTACCATCTGAGCAACTCAGCCCGTCATTTTAAAATTTCTTTGAATCTTAAGGAATGAAATAATGTGGACAATCATACAACTTATGTGCAAAATCAATTCTTGCATATTTAACAAATTGTAATTGTTGCGTGAAATTAAACTTCCTTGAATACATGAAAAGCAGTGAAAAGGAAATTTGTTGTTGTGTCTTCCTCGTGTAACGATTAACAAAGTACACACAGTGTTAGAGCACACAGTATCGTAAGAGGTCCACAATGCGGTAAAATGACTAGGAAACATATCAGGTCACTGTGCCACGCCCCCCCCCCCCCCCCGCCGTACATGACACATGAGTGCAATGTAGCAATGTTTACCTGTTCACAACGGAAGCCTGTGCTCATCGGAAAAGAAACGTGAGATGCCGTTGCGTACAGATTTCACTGTATATTTAACTGGAATATGTGTGTAATGTAGCCTGACAATTAGGAATTTATTTCCTATAAGGTCTGGCTTATATACCATTAACACTGATATGTAATAATAATAATAATAATAATAATAATAATAATAATAATAATAATAATAATAATAATAATAATAATAATAAGAGCCCGGAAGTCATTCATTTATTTTGGCTAAAATATGAAGGCACGTAAGCACTTAAAATTTAGGAAAAAGGCAGTAAAATAATTAAAATAGACATTTATAATGACAAAAACGCGCCTAAAATAATAAAGATGGTTTAATGTATGTCACTTAACGCACATCTGCATTCTATTTTACTACTTAATCTTACATCCCCCTGTGGGTAGGGGTGATGGAATAACATCAACGGTATCTCGTGCCAGTCGTAAGAGGCGACTAAAAAGGGGGAACAGGTGCTCTCAAATTGGGAATGTTGGTTAGCGACCACGGTTCCCCTAGCTGAGTCTGGCGTTGTTTCCACTTATTTGTCGCAGGTTCCTCCATCTTATTTTTCATACCCGAACTCACTTGGTCAACTCTTGTTCTTTTCCGACTCCGACGGTATTAGATTTTCGGACCTTAGGGATTTTTTATTTTCACGCAGTCCGTGACCCTTTCCTTTCCTTTGCCGATAACTTCATTTCTTCGAAGTGTCAGACCTCTTTCATTTTCCTTCTGATTAGTGTTAATAGAAGATGGTTACCATGTTGTTACTTCTCTTAAAACAATAATCACCCATACCACTTAATCTTACGTAGCAGGAACGCGACCTGGCAACCTTCTCGACCATTTGACTTGTGGGGTGAATTTTCAGCACGGATTCGTATTAAATTAAAATATCGTTTATACAAATCTATATTTCACCTAAATTAAAAAGAAAATATCTTCTTTATTATTAACACAGTACACTGGATACATATTTTCTTTCCATTATTTAATTTTAATATTTAAGAGGAAAAAAAACCCACCAAACTATCAAATACTCACCGGAAGCTAAAATAGGCTAAAAAATAAATAAATAAAAATTGGCCCTACCGTCCCTAAACGTACGGAAATATGTTTGTGTCTATTTGACACTTCGATGTAAACAACCAAATAAAACATATATGTTGCTTAACTTCCGGGCTCTAATTAATGACGATGAGCGAAGAAAAATCCAAGTCTAACTGATATTTAATTACCTCCTCCTTTATTTTTAACTCATGTCATACAGAAATCAGGACCACACATATTTCAAATTATTCCAACAATTCTCACGTCTTACGAGACAACAGTTAAATTAGTGACAGAGTATACAGCTGCATCATTCAGCACCATATTAAGTTATTGGTATGTTTAGAAATATCACTTCTGTGTCAACAGTTGATGCAAATTAGAACTTAACTGTCTTTTCTTCCTTGAGCTTACAATTGTGTACTTCATTGGTATTTGAAGGGTGCCAGTTCAGTTAACTTGAAACCAATCATATCGAAAATTATTAAAATCAATCCGACGAAACTTTTAAATATATCCCACTTTGAAAGAAGTAGAGCTACTTATTTCAAAGAAGATGAAAATGTCTAGCAATTACGATATAAGTATTCTTTAACCTACATAATATGCAGGTATAATTATGACTGTAAGGAGACTTTATCGGAAAACCGTTCATAAGATAAACACGTAGAAAGTTAAAAATAATCGTTCATTTTCTGAAAGTTAAAATAGGCAAATTGTATAAAACCCTCAAACAAAAAGAAAAAAACATTTCTGTCCAGGCCCGGAAATTTTCTGGAGGAGTGGACGGTAAGAGCTTCCAATATCTGTAACCTCGGCAGTAAGCGGTATAGAGTGGTAAGCTTAATTATCGGCCGCCTTTGGACCCGGGAATTAACCTAGTATTCATTTTTAGTGCAACCTGAGTGAACTTCAAAGCCAGGTGCTTATCAGCAAATGCATTTCTATATTTTACGACTTCCTGACGAGAGATCCAACTCACGTCCATCCGGATGAACCGAGAGTGTTCTTATTGACTTGCGTAGGTAGTCTCTATGATACAGTCAAAAGCAGATGAACGATTCGTTAACCAGCGAG
The DNA here is from genome assembly GCF_040414725.1 of Anabrus simplex. NCBI lineage: Eukaryota > Metazoa > Arthropoda > Insecta > Orthoptera > Tettigoniidae > Anabrus > Anabrus simplex. The sequence continues at coordinate 101,264,984 of NC_090272.1, read as the reverse complement.
CACATCAAATTTAAACACTAAAGTATTTATGATTAAAGTTATACCTAAAGAAATAAATTAATAACGAAAAACGTTGAGGTTATTAATTCTAAATTTTTTCATAATTGTAATTGCCACACTTGCTAATGAAACTGATTAATTAATTAATTAATTTCCTTTCCGCTACTGCAGACTGCTAGAGAACAGAGAATACCAGTGACAATACAACAAATACATCGATATGAAAATCAATTAAGCATGAACTTCGTAAATATAAGTACTAACTGGGGCACATAAAGAGGAGACATAACAAGAACTGCAGAGTAAATTTAGTACCACAGCAACTTCCGGAATACACTAAAACATTAGTAACTTACAACCACTTAATCTGGCTTATTATTTTCCACTCATTAATAAGTATACAAAATCGTAATCGCATCAGTCTGTTAGAAGCAAGCTTATGATTTTTACGTGACAGTTAATACCATGATCATATCCAGGGCATTTCCATTTCTACGAGGAATATGAGCAATTCCAACTATCCAACCGCACTGTAAATGTGTTTGTAACACTTGTATAAATGTTTCCCCAATGGCATATTTATTACTTATTTTGTGTTTAGTCAGACTAACGATGCCCACTTCGTTGGACGAAACATGCCCTTCCGGTATTAAACACTGTGTTTTATTTAATCTTTTATCCCAAAGTTTTTGTTTATATTTAAGGATTCGTTCGACTGTACATATGCTCACATATTCGCAATCTAGTTTAACGCATTAAACTCCAAATTTATCTCTCCAGAGAGCCATTTTTACCGTGAACCAAAAAAAAAAAAAAAAAAAAACAAATCTCATGGTGCTGCAGCCTTGAAGGGCTTTGGACTACCAAGGAGCAGCTGTTGAGCCAGAATGCCTGCAGATTACGAGTTGATGCATGGTCATCTCGACCGTTCTTCGTGGCTTTCTAGAAGAACTATCTCACAGCCAGACAGCCCCTGAAGTGTTATCACGTTGTAGGCCAGCCATCAGATCCGGGTAAAAATACGTATAACGTTCAAGCAGATCTTAAAATATATGTAACTCTCACCTTACAGTACACCACCCTACCATGCAGGCTGAAAATATCTAAAATTAAAAATGAAACCGTAAAGTACGAGATAATTAAGAATCATTATGAATGAAACTTAGAGTAGATATAAAGGTGTTATTTACTAATTGCACATTCAGACAAACGAGAAATATTTATGAAGAATACATACATACCTACATACAGAAACGAAAATGATTAGAACTGATCCGCAACACCACATATGCCCGACGTTTTGAAACATCACGCTACTGACGAAATATAAAAAGCATTAAATTCAGATCAATCACTATGCAGTATTAAATATGTTCCACATGGGCGATATTCCATATTATAAGCGAGAAACTCAATTAAAATGGAGTGGGATGTATGAAACCAATTATGGCCTTTAACTCAATGTGCATATATATTGTGAATCATTTCTAATTACCTAATAGCAAATGAATGCAGTTTGTCACTTAGTGATGCATTCATCAATATATAACCGGGATCTGGAGTCATATGAACATGGCAACAACGGAAGTATGAACTGGGACAAATGTTTAACATTAACATTAGGATTCAGAAATTTGAAATTCATCAGAAGAGAAAAACCGGTAAATCTACACTGATACAGTAAATGTGAAAATATGTTTGGATATTTTGTATAATCATCAAGTCTAAACGAGAAGACGCGTCTGGATTAAAATTCACACCTAAATTGCAGTATAACCTGAGGTAACATAGAGGCTACATCTCATCACGCATTCTCTTAAGCTGGCCACTTAGCAAAATAAAATGTGAATCAAACCAAATCCCGTGGCGCAACAGCCCCGAAGGGCCATGGCCTACCAAGCGAGCGCTGCTCAGCCCGATAGCCTGCAGATTATGAGGTGTCACGTGGTCAGTACGACGAATCCACTCGGTCGTTATTCTTGGCTCTCTAGACCGGGGCCGCCATCTCACTGTCAGATAGCTTTTCAATTGTAATCACGTAGGCTGAGTGGATCTCGAACCAGCCCTCAGATTCAGGTAAAAACCCTGCTGTCCTGGCCGCGAATCGAAACCGGGGCCTACACCCTGGGGCCGGCAAAATGTGAAGCAAGTCAGAGCAAAATACACTTCTTAATGGTTAGTCCTACTGCACAATGGAACCTAAGAAGTGCGGTTAGAATTCTATGTCCTACACAAAATTTCATGTACATTTTCTTTCCATCTCTGTTTTTCAGAAAAAATGTGTTAGTCTCAGCAGGAAAGGAGAATAATTAAAGGATTTTGAATTAACTTTAATATATAAAGGTTCATATGCAGTTTATTCGTAACTCTGCATAGTTCACTAAGAAACTGCGCTTACAACAGTGTTCAGAAGTGAAGTAAGAAGCCGGGTATGTAGCATCCCTTTACGGCTGTCTTCAGGTGTTCTATTAGCCCGCCTGGTGGCCGATCGTTAAGGCGTCAAGTATTTAATGGGTCTGACACGGTGGTTAGCCGGTTCGAGTACCGTTGGCGGAGAAAAATGTCACCATCAGAATGTTGGTCAGGAAGGTAGGAGATTATCACCAGATTGCGTGTCAGAAGCCTGGATTCAGTCCCAGACCACTCCGCTGTGTATCGAGTGAGTGCATATGAATGTTGATGGCCATTTTTCAGTACGAAGGAGACATTAAGCCTTGAATAACCCCCTTGGTGTAGGGAATGTGATAGGAGTAGGCTTATGTGCCGAAACCGGGTTTCACCCTTTCCCTACATCATCATCATCATCATCATCATCATCATCATCATCATCTAGAAACTCAGGTGTCCCATAAGCTTAAAATAGAAAATCCTTCACCACGCGAGCTGAACATGTCCACATAAATCAATAGCCGGGCTGAGTGGCTCAGACGGTTGAAGCGCTGGCCTTCTGATACCAACTTGGCAGGTCCGATCTTGGCTCAATCCGGTGGTATTGGAATGTGTTAAAATACCTCAGATTTACTGGCACGTAGGCCTAAAAGAACTCCTGCTGGACAAAATTCTGACCTCGGCGTTTCCGAAAACCGTGAAAGTAACTTAGTTAGTGGAACGTAAAGCAAATAACATTATTGTTATTATTATTATTATTATTATTATTATTATTATTATTATTATTATTATTATTATTATTAAATTAATTAATTAAGGAAAGTGATCTATTTACCGACAATTCTTGAGGAATTATGTTACATAGCAAGAGGCTGAATCGACCCACCCTGCCGTATGCTCCTTGTGCACTGTACCTTCATCGGCAATTTCATTCTGCTACATAAGTAATAGCTTAGTGATCCTTCAGATAGGGCACAAGATTGTAGGGCGCACGTCCTGTGTTGTTAGTCTGATTTAGTTTTGAACAAATTAATTGTAACCTTCCATTGAAGAGTCCCTTGCCGGAATAGACGGCGTAGCGGCCTTTAGGTTTAGACTGCCCCGGTCTCGATTCCCGGTCGGCTCGAGGAATTTAATCATAAATGGATAATTTATTTTGCTCGGGGACCACGAGTTTAATGTTGTCCCCAACATTCCTGCAACTTACACACCATAACATCCTCCACCAATTTCTTCCACATTATTTGCATGTTTTGTGTGATGATGAATTAAGTGCAATGGTACAATTTTCTATTTTCTTGAAGAATCAAGATTTAGCGTTTTTAGTACGTTGAAGATAGGAGTAAGACTTAATAACCAACAAACGTGTCCGACTCGTTGGCTGAATGATCAGCGTACTGACCTTCGATTCAGAGGGTCCCGGGTTCGATTCTCAGCCGGGTCGGGGATTTTAACCTTCATTGGTTAATTCCAATGGCCCGGGGCCTGGATGTTTGTGCTGTCCCCAACATCCCTGCAACTCACACACCACACATAACACTGTCCTCCACCACAATAACACGCAGTTACCTATACATGGCAGATGCCGCCCACCCTCATCGGAGGGTCTGCCTTACAAGGGCTGCACTCGGCTAGAAATAGCCACACGAAATTATTATTATTATACCAACAAACGTATACCTACAGCCGTGTATCGAAAGGTATTAAACTATTTAAAACACTTACACATCCACTAAATTAGGATGTATTTTAAACATTCCAAAGTACCGTCCATACATTCTGCACGCATTCGATGCCATACATTTACACACTCTGCAGTATGCTTTAAATCTTTTCGCTTGATGACGAAAACTATGGCCACGCGGGCGTACAAGCTATTATTAAATAATCTGTTGCACAGCTACTGTAGAGCTTTATATGTTACGGTATTTCGTTGAATGTTCCACCTCTTTAATTATGCCGACAAAGAAATAGGAAGGATATTCTTCCAGCACTGAACACGATTACTTTAGCTCTCTACAGCGTGCATTTACACTTTTGTACCCGACAGCTGATTTCCGGGGTAAAGACCGTATTAAATGAATTCGATACGAACGTCAGCAACGGCTGTGACGTGTCGCTGACATATTGTTTAACTGCGCTAGAAAACAAATAATGAAGTTGAACCAAGTTCTATGCACACAAATTTATTCAAGTTCGATAAAAAATGTTTCCAGGAATCAACTTCCATACACATTTGTAAATTTTATACTGCGCCACACCAATCAACCCACGTCTCCTAATGAACTGTCCGTATAGACTATTAAGGTAAATTCTTCTATCACTTAATAGCCTAGTATACCCTTAACTGGGCGGTAATATTCCATTGTCTATTCGCAATGTAATGTCGCAAGTGAACAATAATTTGCACATATCTGTAGAATATTAAGTGAACGGCTTATAATTTCCCAGACTTCATTTACAAAATACTATGCTTTTTACAAAGAGGAAGGTTTCAGAAGATCTGGGAAAGAAAATATTATCCCAGTCCATTACGGAATTTTGTGCAATTGTATATTAAAAATTATTATAGTTCTTGTACATGTACACATTCCACCAATCCCTTTTTACAAACATGTGTGCCACTTCGAACTACTTTAATTCACTAATAAGAATGTGCGAACGTTTGTGGTTAAGATCGAACTCCATTTAACTATTCACATCTGTATTCGATCCAGAAAGCATTACAGTTCCATGAAATAAAAGCAAAACTATAATTTAAATCAATCAGGATTTTTCAAATATTAAACACGTTGATTTATAATTTTATAACAAGGAAGTCGTCGTAAATTTATCAACTTCCCTTGTTTGTTACTGTAATACATCTATGCACTGCGTACTCAACATGCAATAAATATCAAACAATAAAGTAGTAAGTCAGTTGGACCAATGTTTGATTATTCACCGTTCGGATTACATGAATATAAAATTCTGCAATAATAAATTTGCTCCAAGCCCTCTATTCTTAGTGCTAGTGTGTTCTTTAACGATTAGTTTGTATGAAGTACAACTCGAAATATTCACTGTGTTTGTTAAAACTAGGTTACGTTCTACATTTCCATGCGTGCTAGATATTGTTATATGTTGAATTGTTTCTAGACCCGAATTTTAATTTATCTTAATATGTCATTTTTCCTCATCTACCTGTCGACATTACGCAATTAGGAGAAAAAATATTATAATTTGATTTGAATTTTGTGTGTTAAACTACAGGTACAAACTATTAACAATTATTTACTGATTTCTTGAATATGACTAACATTGTATTCTAGCCTATTAATACGAAATGGATTTTGTGCTCCCTCTAAATGCAATGCATTCAATACGACAATTCATTACCTTTAATTATCTTGATATTCGACAAGGAACAGCTGCTAACTGGAAAAGAGAAACTTCTTCCCTCTTACTTAAAAAGCAGTATTCTATATCCTTGCATGCACCTCTTAAAACAGTAAATAGCGGTACCATTTGCTTACTTCTAGAATACCACTCTCTCGTAATTCTAAATCACAAACATAATTTGTGTGAATGTACCTATCCAAACAGCATTTTCCCAATATATTTCAATATTTCTTTTGAATAATATATATAAATCTATACGATGTAGAAAGAAAAGAACTGTTTAAAAGGGAGGGAGGAAAGTATTTATTATCTGCATAATTCTTCCCCCTCCCCAAACTCACATTTGTGAACACGTTTAACTGTCACATTAGGGTCAAAGACATGATAACGCCTACGATGGAAAACACTGTAACAACGAAGTTAGAAAACAAATTATATTATGCAGAATTGGATTCTTGAAGGCACTGAAATAGTATTCACAATCAAAGCACCAATTAAAACACGATAAATCACACGTCTTTGCAAAAAAACAATATATTTCGAGGATTTTTCAACACGAACTTTTCACATCAGTTTCCTCAGTGTCTGTGACACAGATTGGGAATATCCAGAATAGGCAGATGATATAACCTTCAAAAAAATATATTTTATATACAAACTGAGAGCAGGTATTTCTAGATTTTCAGTTACTTGTCGGTCAATATATTGTTGATAATGTGTATGTCAGTACGTATTTCAACCGGTAAATTGATTACTTCATTAATTTCTTAATATGAGACTCTAAAAACCGAAATGTTTTCTCTTACGCGATATCTTAATGCAGTTGCGATTGTCTTCGTATTTACGTCAATAAGATCGAAAAATAGTATAAATTTAATTAATGAAAAATAATTATTAATTTAGTTTCATTTTATACATTATTTCTTGATTTAAACAGGGGAAAAACCACTGAAATATATGTTCGGAACTTGTGTTCAAACACGTCACTTTCTGCCTTTAACAAAGCGTCTTAATTCAAGCACGGGGATAGATTTCGTCCGTTCAAAACGATCGCGATACACTCCCATTCTACTTTGCAATTCCTATAAAGAAATGCAAAGTATATCGGGGGAGGACAGCGCATCCGGAATGCACGGCGGTAGAATGAAGACTCGCCGGCGTCGAAAGCCCGATACGGAACTCAGCGCGACGCTTGTGATGTAGCGGCATCGCTTTTAAAGCGACGGCGCGCTGCAACGAAAACTCACGAATACAAACGACACGAGACGAAGGTGATATAGTAGTGAATTCATTGTGTCAAGGAGATCGTAGAGTAGACTTTATGCTATTTTCCTAAGTGTGATAAATACCTAGTCTAGCGTGATGAGAATGAATTTATTCTCTCAAGGAAAATGTATGAAGTAAGCTTTCCTCATCCCCTTTAACACGATTTGATTTTAAATAACCATTATCTGTTATATTACAAACAGTATTAACGTACAATTTTGAAAGTTTCCTTTCTTAGCAGTCGTGTTTATTGAGCACTGAACTAGTTAATTTATTTAACAGAGGGTCACTGCAACTAGTATGAGGAGTTCAGTATAAATCTATGCATTTCTTACTTTTATACAGAATTACAGTCGCAGTCGTTTCATCAAAGACGGGACAGTCACTAAGAATGTCTGTAATTATTATTGTTGATGATTTATTAACGATTCTATACATAAATGGGACTTCGAAATACCCGGATATTTTTGTTGCTATTTGCTTTACGTCACGACGCATATAGGTCGTATGGCGACGATGGGATAGGAAAGGCCTAGGAATTGGAAGGAAGCGTCCGTGGCCTTAATTAAGATACAGCCCCTGCATTTGTCTGGTGTAAAAATGGGAAACCACGGAAAACCATCGTCAGTGTTGCCGACAATGGGATTCGAGGCCAGTATCTCCCGAATGCAAGCTCACAGCTGCGCGCCCCTAACCACACGGCCAATTCCCTCGGTAAATGGAAGTCGAAGTGTAGCGATGTAGATGTGAAAGTTAAAATACATATGAATTAATGAGACACGTTCAGGCACCCTGCAAATATAAACTTGGTGCCAGGCAACCTGACACCACCAAAATCCCAAGAAAAATAAACAAAATCCCCAAATTCACCGAATTGAGGTTCAGAAGCAAAACAGCGTAAGTACGCATGCGTAATCACGTTTTCAAACGTTCCTCACAAACCGATGTGATTACAAGTTTCTTAAAGGTACAAATTAATTTTTACCTCAAGACTCGAGAACGTGATGAGGGAAATGTTAATAAAGGAAACTACACTGAACTGATCCCTTTGGTAGGCAGTAGGGGAAGTGGGCTGTTATAAATACGATATTAAGTTGTTCTTTTGTGATGTTTGTATTTCGCTGCACCAACACAGCGTTTTTATGGCTATAGTGGGATAGAAAAAGGCTAGGAATGGGTATGAAGGGAAGATGATCTTAATTAAAGTAAATCCCCAGCATTTTTCTGATGTGAAAACGCAAAACCCCAAATGATCATCTTCAGGGCTGCCGACAGCTGTGTTTATCTTTTTTTGCACCCACCCTCTCGAATGCAAGCTCACAACCAAGTGACTCAAACCGCAGAGCCAACTTGCTTAGTCGTTGCATTCCGGCTCAATAAAAGTCAGGAGATTAAGATAACCTCAGTAAATATTGTAAGGCTCACTGAAGCCATTGTGTGGAAATAAGCACGCACATTGACACTTTAAGTAATGCTAATGTTCAATACTGTACATTTCTGCGAAGAGTACGGGATATGAACGCCGCACTGAATGCATTTTGAACCTTTAATCTAAAAAACGTTACAGGCAACCTCCACTGATAAATATGAATTTTTCGTTGAAGTTCCTTGTGGTTTATACCTGCAGCGACTTCGTCCTGGTGTATACCCCGCACAGTTTCAGGGTCCGCTTGAAGATATACACAAATATAAGGAGTAAATCATTTATGGTACTGGTATTTTACCTATTTCCGGGGATTCAGCTTCTTCGGTGTACCCGAGAAAGAAAGGGAAATGTTACGTTGACACATTTAACTGTAAAGCCAAGGTTTTCATGTAGGAGTAATAATAGGTTCGAAAGCAATAATTTACTTGACTAAAAGCAAATAATGATCGCTTAAGCCCACCCGCTGGTTGTAACAGTGAATGCGAGAAGTCTATATGTTCTGATAGCGCGATTAGCCGGTTCGAGTCCCATTGGTGGAGAGGTGGTGGCATACACTGTCATCACTCGATTGTGTGTCAAATGCATCAATTCAATTCCGAGCATTTCCACAGTGTTCAAATAGAGTAACGGAATACGATGGGGATTCGCCTGTTGGATAGGGAGGTTAAGGACCGAGAAGACCACTTGATGTTACTCGACAGGAGTAGGCTATGTGCCGACATCGGGTTTCGCCCCCTCCCCACCTTTTTATCGTCATTGCCCCACATCCAGACGCGCAAGGTCGTCCATGGGCGTCAAACAGGAACACCTGCACCAAGCGAGCCGAACACGTCCTCCAACACTCCCGGCACTAACAAATAAAAACAGTTGTGTAGGGAGAGCAGCCTAAAATGTAGGGGTACTATTTGACTGTACCCCTACTGTTTAGGTAAATCTCTTTGCAGAAAATGCGTGCGGGCTACAAGATACTCGCTAATCGCTTATAATAATAATGTTACTTAATGTATGTCCCACTAACTACTATTACGGCTTTCGGAGACGCCGAGGTGCCGGAATTTTGTCCTACAGGAGTTCATTTACGTTTCAGTAAATTTACCGACAGGAGGCTCATAATCGCTTAAGGGAACACCTGCACTGTCCACCATTCAAAATTAAACACTTTTGTAAGTGTTGCTCCTTCAATCTTGTAAGACCTGTCACAACGAAATTCAGTTTCTTTCATTTAAGACGTTTTCTTCAATATTCAAAATAATGTAATAAGCACTACGAAGGACTGTAATGTAAACTGTCAAGTATTATCCGCACACTTTATCTTGGCGCATTTGTGTACGGGATGAGGAGTAAGGAGGGAGCTGTCCCGGTATCGATAGTGCTGCCTGGTGCTGCCAACTGAATGAAAATGAAATCTGAATTGAATCGAGAATATGATCGATCGATATGAAATTTCTAAACCGTTATCATCTTAAGCCAACAACTATGTCACATACACATTATATAACATTATAACACATTTCTCGATGCGAATCTTGTTCCTAGCATGAATTCTATACTTTGGCTTTGTTGTGTAAACAACAACAATACTAGTACGTAAAGTGTACGCCAGATGTCACACGACGATGCTTAAGCGATTCATAGTTTGTGTTTCAAAGGTTGCCAGTACGAAACTCGAAGATCGCCGAGGTCGAGCGATTCTGCACCAGGGTGTAAATGCACCAAGATAAAGTGTGCGGATAATACTGTAGAGGTTATGGTGTTGAAAAGTACATTTTGGGGAAAACAAGCGAAAAACTTGCAGACTATCCAATGGCTCTTTAAAGGTTTTGATTGTTAAATTTTCAAAATTTTCATTGTAAAATTTGCACTAAACCATCATTTTAAAAATAACTTCCAAGGTTTCTAAAATTTTGAGGTGATTATTTTTCTTTGTTAATTTAATGGTCCGAATAACATGAACCTCAATGATTAATATATTTTCACAAAAGAACAAAGAAGAAGAAAATACAATTGTTTGGACATTTCCGAATTAGACATATTATTATCAGAAGAAACTTACTGTCAAAGACAGGCTCAAAATAGAGATTTCGATTAGAGACATCACCAAGAAGGACTCGGTCGATTTAATATAATTACTAGCTGATGTACCCGTGCTTCGCAACGGGATTCTACAGTTAGTTAACTTAGGCCATTACAAAAACGTCAGTAGGAATGTAGGGATTAAAAGCAAGGTTATCATATAAAATACTCGCTGAAATTAAAAACCGCACATTTTCTCACTTTTAACGATGCCGATCTAACAGTCCAAAGTTCCAGTGCTGGTATGACCAAGCCGCAGACAGCCGTGGACACTCCTCTGCCATTGTTCAGTTAAATATACACACTGCTCATTCCAATCAGTACCTCGGGGTAGGGATTGAATAGCTCGAATGCCATGATGAACCATTTTGTTACGTACCAGTAGTATCAGAAAATGTATGAACCAGAGGAAAGGCATGCTTAAGAAGAAGGTTACATAACCCCCCAGCTGCTTCCCGCCAATATTCAGGCAGGCTGTTATACTCGGTACGACCGGGCGAATTGACCGTGCGGTTAGGGGCGCGCAGCTGTGAGTTTGCATTCGGGAGGTAGTGGGTTTGGAAACCACTGTCGACAGCCCTGAAGATGGTTTTCCGTGGTCTCCCACTTTCACACCAGGCAAATGTTGGGGCTATGCCGTAATTAACGCCAGGGCCGCTTCCTTTACACTCCTAGCCCTTTCCTATCCCATCGTCGCCATAATACCAATGTGTGTTGGTGCGACGTAAAGCAAATAAAAATGCTCGGTATACAGCAGTAATCCCCTCTATCGGACATGACTGGCAGCAGAAGACACAAAGCACATCACGACAAACAAAGGTCAATGTAATGTCATTGTTGTTCAATGTTATGAGCTTTCTGTATTGTAGGCCTTCACATTCAATTTTCTTTCGACTCTGTGATAGTATGGCGTCTTACGAAAGTATTTACAACGTGGACCGTAGTTCCTTATTCCCCGACTCTACGTAACGAATTTCATTCAATTCTGTCCACCCGTTTTCTCGTGACTTAGCGCTGATATGGACTTCGCAACAAAAATCTAAATTAACGAATATCTCTGTTATCATAGCCGGTACGGTAAAAATGTATAAGACATAAATGATTGATAATTTAATAGTATATAACTTTAATAATGTAGTACTTATCGATAGGACCACTAATAACAAATATTTGAGAATTACATTTTAGGGCTTCCCCTAAACTACCATTCTACTCGGTGTGAATAAAATTATTTATTGCCTAGATTGTAGCGACTTATTTCCCAACATTGCATGCCGATTTTCATTAAGATAGGACCACTAATAACATAAATATTTGAGAATAAAATTTTAGGCCTTCTCCTAAACTACCATTTCTCTCAGCGAGAATAAGATTATATATGGCCTAGATTGTAGCGACTTACTTTCCGACTTTACATACCGATTTTTATTCAATTCTCTTCAGCCGTTTTCTCGTGATGCGTGTACATACATACATACATACATACATACATACATACATACGGACAGATAGACAGACGGACAGAAATACGGAAAATTAAAAAGTGCATTTCCTTGCTACTATGGACACGAACGATACAGAAATATCATGCTTTTTAAATTCTGAGCAATGTACAGACAAAACTCTTCTTTTATATAATTATATAGATATAACATGTTCCCCCAAATATGAAGGTGAAAGTCTATTTCTCATTTCTGGGGTAAATGGAAGGTGTTTATCCATTCTTAAATTAATTTGAACCGAGCTCGATAGCTGCAGTCGCGTAAGTGCGGCCAGTATCCAGTAATCGGGAGATAGTGGGTTCGAGCCCCACTGTCGGCAGCCCTGAAGATGGTTTTCCGTGTTTTCTCATTTTCACACCAGGCAAATGCCGGGGCTGTACCTTAATTAAGGCCACGGCCGCTTCCTTCCAATTCCTAGGCCTTTCCTATTCCATCGTCGCCGTAAGACAGATCTGTGTCGGTGCGACGTAAAGCAAATAGCAAAATAATAATAATAATAATAATAATAATAACAATAATAATAATTTGCATGCTCCAGAAATGTTCCGCAAGGGAGGGAGGTTGCTACACAGGAAGTTTGCAGATCACTGTTGTATGCTATGAAGAGACGTGACTGATGACGCAGAAGTACGCGTACACAACAAGCCATCTAACATAAAAAGCTCATTCACCAGGCACCACGAATACAAATTATTTCAATATACTGTTTAGCTCCCGAGTTTCTTCTACTGCAGAGAAAAGAGTTTCCTTCTTCTTAAGGCTTCATAATAGAACTGTATTCAAAGTGTACAGCTTGCCGTGTTTACATCTTTAAGTCGGCCAAGTAATTTGTAAAATGGAAGCTCATGTTAGTTGCCGTATTAAAAGCGAAGAAGAAATTAAGGAAAGAGTAAATTGCTCCAGACATTAGAGAGGTTCATTCAAAGACACATTTCGATAAACAGCACAGCAAAAGTTTTTACATTAATCAAAAAGGTATTTCCTCGAATTAAATGAATTGTCGAGATTAAACATGAAAGCTCGCAAACACGGGATATAGGGGATTTGTATTTAAAACAACATCTTCCTCATATTCACTCGCGGAAACTTCCTCTGTGTTTGGAGTACAAACATCAGGAGAACTGCTTTACAGAAACGGAAGAACAATTTCATTGTAGGCCACAATTAATAAATAAGAATGTTAAGCTGCATCTTCAAATAAAAAGAAGATATCTTCGGAGGCTGATGCGGATAGTTTGAAACATTGCATTTAAAAAAAAATGTTTTACGTCACAGCGGTACCTCTTATGGCGACGATGGGATAGGAAAGAGCTAGGAATGGGTGGCTTCAACTAAATACAGCCCAATCATTTTCCTGGTGTGAAAATGATAAACCACGGAAAGCCATTTTCAGGGCTGCCGACAGTGAGGTTGGAACCCACTATCTCCAGAATGCAGGCACACAACTGCGCGACCCTAATCGCACGGTCAGCTCGCATGGTTAAAAAATGTTTCACGTATGTACGTTTGTATTAGTTAGGTTCCAACCCAGTTACTGCTGGTAAAATATTCACATTTAAAATCACGCGTAAGAACGGATATCTTTCATCCCCAGCTAAAACATGCAAACCGACCGCTCCCTTTCCTCTCCTAGACCTTTCCTGTCCCATCACCATCACAAGACCTCTCTCTCTCGGTACGATGTAAAGCAAGTTGTCAAAAAAAAACCCATTGTTTTAGATGGGGTTTAAGTCTGGTTATAACTCAGCAATTACTGGTTTCGGAGCCATGGACGAAGCCAGAAGATGACTTAATTAATTAATGTAAATAAATCAATAAATAAACGACTCTATTCATTATGACACATAAATAAAACCATATTATATTTTAGAAAATAATGTTGACCCTGTTGTAGCCGTGCATATTAACTCTTGGAAAGCCTGCAAAGATTTATCTTTCACCTACACGAAGCAGATTTTCTTAAATCATACCTTTCAGATCTCGTTACAGGTTTGACAAGTTGCTGCTAGATAAGCCTTGAAGGCAACAACTTTACACTTGGGTTAGAACTGACTAAATGTAAGTCCTGGTTCTCATCACAGCTGGACGCGTGATGTAATATGGGATGACATGCCAGCGATATAGACGCCGTTGGGCGAGAAAACTGAAGCCCAGAGTAGCAGGTAATATAGGACGGGGTACAGTAGTAGAGCGACGCTACTCACAATGGCGTCCGGCGTCGTTGGAATTCAATTAACGCTCTTTCAGGGGCGCCGCACTTCCCCAGGACTAACAAGCACAGGCACAATGCAGTTCAACTCACCTGAAACAAATAAAAATGCCAACGAGTTACCTTAATGACGAACACAACCACATTCTCAAGACACGTGCTACTTAAGAACTCTGCTAATGAATGTGACCTGCCCTTCCCATTAAACACAGATGACGTTAGGTCTGCAACGCTGGAATAAAAAAAACAGTGATATTTCGTAATATATAATAAATATAATTATAAATTTGTCTGTACTCTTCAAGTTTTTGCGTCTTAAGTATATATAAGTCGGAAATAGGACCTAGGACAGGTTTTTATTCCCCTCCCCGAAGGGGAGGAACGGCCCACCTAGAAGGTAACACCTTCTCTCTGTCTAGGAGGTTTGGGGTATTGATGCAGTTTGTGCAAAAGGGGGGATGGGGCTTTGATTCGGTGAAGGAGTGGGGAGGGGCTCTCGAGCGCTTGGCTAAGTGTTTTATTGATTTTTTCAGTTTGTACAGTTGGGTTACAATTTATATATTTTGTGCATTTACAATGTGTTTTTTCAGTATTACAATACTGTTTCACGTTTTTAATTTCTTACTGGGTTACCTGCCTAGTTGGGTTCAGCGCTCCAACCGTCTGAGCCACTCAGCACGGCGAATTTCGATTTAACCTGTTCTGTTTCATAATGCATATTTATTTATTTATTTATTTATTTGTCTTTTTGAAAGTACACAGGCAGTAAGCCCAATACAGTACCTTCTTAACACAACAGTACTTATAATGCATACGTGTAAGTAAAGATAAATACATAATAATAATTCTGAAGATAATAAAGACAAGGAAGAAGAATGAATGGAAAACACATATACAGAGAAAATGACAATCCAGAATACAACAATGATTATTTCTACACTATAAAAATACAGGAATTGAAACAAGGATATAATAAAGTAGTAAGCGACTATATTAATAAATAATTTAAAGAGCACCTATTATATAGAAGAGGAGTCTGAACTTATAAGTTAGAAACACAGGCCTTTAAATGTGAATTAATGACTGTGCGATTCTGAAAATAAATCTATTCCTGCAGCAAATGTGTAAGATCGTAGCGTTTTAATAAATGACGAGTTCAAGTGATGAGATATTCTTGATCTTGGAACTTGAAATACTGTGTTCATGCGAGCTCCAGCTCGTGGAACATGAAAGGAGATAAAATTGAGCAGTCCTATGGAATTAAATTTATTTCTTACGATTTTGTTTAACGTTTCTAGAGAAATAATGATTCCTTTGTTGCGCAACCACGTGAGATTAAAGTTACTTCTTAAATATCGTGTTGATGTATCAAAAGGGCAAAATGTCTTACTTGTTTTATAATACAGATACCGCAAAAACTTGTTTTGAACAACTTCAATAGTACGTATTTGTTCGTTAGAACACGGGTCCCAAATTACAGATGCATATTCTAATTTACTCCTAACAAGGCTAGTAAATCTATATATATAAAATAAGAGTTTTGTCTGTACATTGCTCAGAATTTGAAAATAATAGTATTTCTGTATCGATCATGTCCATAGTAACAAGAAAATGCACTTTTTACTTTTCCGTAATTTCTGTCTGTCTGTCTGTCTGTCTGTCTGTCTGCCTGTCTGTCTGTCTGTCTGTCTGTCTGTCTGTCTGTCTGTCTGTCTGTCTGTCTGTATGTATGTATGTACACGCATCACGAGAAAACGGTTGAAGAGAATTTAATGAAAATCGGTATGTGAAGTCAGGGGATGAGCCTCTACAATCTAGGCTATAGATCATTTTACTCACGCTGAGTGAAATGGTAGTTTAGGGGAGGGCCTAAAATTGAATTCTCAACTATTTATGTTATTAGTGGTCTAATGAAAATCGGTATGTGAAGTCGGGGGATGAGTCTCTACAATCTAGGCTATAAATCATTTTACTCAGGCTGAGTGAAATGGTAGTTTAGGGGAAGGCCTAAAATTGAATTCTCAACTATTTATGTTATTAGTGAACGTATTTTAAAGAAAATGGGTATGCAAAGTTGGGTAATCAGTTGCTACAATCTAGGCTATGAATAATTTTATTCACGCTGAGAAAAATGGTAGTTTAGGGGAAGGCCTAACATTTAATTCTCAAATATTGTTGTTATTAGTAGTCCTATCTTGATGAAAATCGGTATGCAAAGTCAGGAAATAAGTCGCTATAGTCTAGGCTGTAAATTATTTTATTCACGCTGAGTTTAGGGGAAGGCCTAAAATGTAATTCACCGAGCTCGATAGCTGCAGTCGTTTAAGTGCGGCCAGTATCCAGTATTCGGGAGATAGTAGGTTCGAACCCCACTGTCGGCAGCCCTGAAGATGGTTTTCCGTGGTTTCCCATTTTCACACCAGGCAAATGCTGGGGCTGTACCTTAATTAAGACCACGTCCGTTCCTACCCACTCCTAGCCCTTCCCTGTCCCATCGTCGCCGTAAGACCTATCAGTGTCGGTGCGACGTAAAACAACTAGCAAAAAAAAATATGTAATTCTCAAATATTTCTTAACAGAGGTGTAATCGATGAATGCTACATAACTAAGGTTATATAGTATTAAATTTCCTATTATTCATGTCTTATACATTGTTACCGTACTGGCTATGATCACAAACATATTCATGAATTTGGATTTTTGTTACTAAGTCCACATCAGCGCCGAGTAACGAGAAAATGGGTAAACAGTATTTAATGAAAATCGCTATATAAGTCGGAGAACAAGAAACTACAGTTTACGGTATAAAATATTTTACAAATCACAGAGTCGAAAGAAAACTAAATGTGAAGGCCTACAATATAGAAAGCTCCTAACATTGATCAACAATAACATTACATTGGCCATTGTTTGCCGTGATGTGCTTTGTGTCTTCTGTTGCCCCTCATCTCCGGTAGATAGGACTACTGCTGCGTACAGAGTATTTTTATTTGATTTACGTCGCACCGATATAGATAGGTTTTATGGCGACGATGGGATAGGAAAGGCTAGGAGTGCCTTAGGTCTTAATTAAGGTACAGGCCCAGCATTTGATTGGTGTGAAAGTGGGACACCACGGAATACCATCTTCAGCGCTGCCGACAATGGGGTTCGAATCCACTATCTCTCGGATGCAAGCTCACAGCTGCGCACCGCTAACCATACGGTCAACTCGCCCAGTCGTACAGAGTGTAACAGCCTGCCAGAATATTGATGGGAAGTAGCTGGGGAGTTAGATAACTTTCTTCTTTAGCATGCCATTTCCCTGGTTTATAAATTTTCTGATACTACTGGTACGTAACACACTGGATCATCATAGCATTCGGGCTATTCAGTCCTTACTCTGAGGCACTGATTGGAATGTACAATGTGCATATTTAGCGGAATAATGGCAGATGAGTGTTCATGGCAATCTGCGGCCTGGTCATCCCAGCTCTGGAACTTTGGGCTATTAGATTGGCACCGCAATCTAACCGCAGCACTGTTCGTTAGAAGTGATAAAACGTGCGGCTTTCCATTTGATGCAGTATTTTATATGATAGCATTGCTTTTAATCGCTACATTCATACTTACGTTTTTGTAATGACGTATGTTGATTTCAGTTAAGAAAACCACAAAGTCAGTCTTTCTGAGAATCCCGTAGCGAAGCACGGGTACATCAGCTAGTAACTGAATAACAATCGATGATTCCTTATTATAACTCCTTATTATAAACCCAAGCATACGGTTGGCCTCGTTCGTTATTTTTGTAATATGGGCGTTGAATGTTAATTTTTCATCAAATACTACTCCTAAGTCTCTTATTGCCGAAACTGTTTCTAATTTGGTATCTTTTATATAGTACGACGCAATCATACCTTTCTTTTTCCTGGTAAAAGTTACAGATTTACATTTCTTTACATTAAGAAACATATGATTCATATCGCACCATTGTACAACACGATCAATGTCCTGCTGTAGCTCATCCTCATCCTTCTTGTTATGTATAACTTTATGTAGTTTTACATTGTCAGCAAACAGAAACAACTGGCATGACGAAGATTATTCGGCAAGTCGTTAATCAAAATTAAAAATAAAAGGGGACCCAAATTAGATCCTTGAGGAACACCGGAGTAACTAATGAAGTTGTCTGAGATTTCGCCATCAAAAGACACAAACTGACGTCGATCTTTCAGGTAAGTACATAACATTCGAAGTAGTGGTTTCGAGAACCCAAACTGGTGCATTTTCTGGACAAGAATTTTATGATCTACCTTGTCGAATGCTTTTTCGAAGTCTGCATAGACAACATCCGTTCTTCCGTTGTTATCCAATACACCATACAGTGTCTGAGTAAATCCTACAAGATTTGTAATAACAGATCTATTAGGCAAAAATCCATGCTGAAATTGTGAAATACCTGCCTTAATGTGATTATAGATCTTTATTTTAATGGAAACAGGGCGGTAGTTAGATATATTTTCATGAACGCCTGCCTTCGGAACTGGTGTAATTTTTTATATTTTCCACCTTTGAGGGAAGCAAGACTTTTTTAAATGAAAGGTTGAAAATGAAGGTTAGCTGTGGAACCAGTATTTCAGCACATCCATATAACAGGTAAATAAAAGCATGGAACTGTAAATCAACGCCAACTATTCGACACATTGTTACACATTTCCAGCATAGAAAAATGTGTCCAATATTGTCCAGCATTGATGTACAAATCCAGTTAGCGATATATGCTTGTAAACAAATAAATAATGAATACAAATCTACCCACACTAATTCCTGCGCCGGTAAGTGTTAGGGTCTATCTCTGGCTGCGGACGGTCCAGGTTGTTTTCTTGTTATTCACTTGCAACGATCTGCATTATCTAAGAGTTTGTTGCATTCATTCTGATTCTCTCTCTCTACCTAGGTACACATAAAGATTTATTATTTCAAATTCCGAATATCCACGGAGAAAAGGTGGCAACTCTGTTTCAAATACCAACCAACTATAACGAGATTCGGTCACATAAACTGGGACTTAAAGAATGCTCTTCTCAAACTGCTCTACTTAGCCGGTCCGTACTCATATGTTCTGAATAGCGAAGTCATACGGTCAAGAACTGCTGGTATGTGTGCCACAGAATCGCTGATGAACACTAAGGAATGTAGTGCTATTTGCTCAGTTTTAATGGTTTATATTAGTAGGATTTACGTCTGATAGTACATCTTGAATGTATACTCTAGACAAACTACTACGGAAGGTTAACTACTTTTTAGTGCTGACAGCTCAAGTGTTGTACAGTGAGAGCAGTATCACCCTGCTAAAGTACAACAGGCTTAAATGCGTAAACTCCGATAATGGTGATAATTATAGAGGTGGTGATGATGGCGACGACACTATTAGAGCTTCCTCAACATGAACACAATAGCGCTAAGTATAAACACGTGACATTGTTCATTCACATTACCATACAATAGATTACGAATTGCAGCGGAATGACGATGAACAAAGGCATGAGTTTCGCTGACCATGTAAATGATTATAGGCCATCAGTAAAGGGGTAAAGATTTGAGGAATCGTTACGATTCCGGTAATTATTTATAAGAGGAGAATGACACTGATTTGAACTTTATTACTGTTTCAATACAAATCAGCACATCTGCATGAGAAAAATATAATAAATTTGTAAATAACAGCATGTATTTTTGATATAACTGAACATTTAAAATGAAAGAAGTAGGCTATCATTAAAAAAGGAAATTTCGAAATAAGATGCAAATACAGTTATTTTTGTTACAAAGGACGAAAGCAAGATGTTACTTATGAGTTGAGATGCATTCGAAGTGAATCGTGAAACACTTTTCCCCCATGTAAAGTACAATATTTTACTTCATATTAGGCATATGCTGTATTTCTTCATGTTTACTTAAATAATATAAGGATAACACATTGGGCTCAGTTCAGGGTTCACCACTGAAACAGTCGATGCCATCCACGAAATAATCTATATCATTCAAGATGATGATGATGATTATTATTATTATTATTATTATGATGCTTGTTGTTAAGACCCCTAATTGTACGAAATGTAATTACTGACCGGAATTCAAAACGTGATGACGAAGAATGAATGGATGGATATGAATTATGAACAATCAGTGGATATGACCCGCAATGCCCCACATTACCAGAAACTAGCGTTAAACAATAGTATTACTGACCAAGGGACTGTTTTTAAAGCACAATCACGATCCTATGATGCCTGTTGTCTAAAGGAGTCCAAAATCCAGGTCATCGGCCCCTCATAATTGTACTTATAGCTAGGAAAGTACAGGCATAGTATTTGTCATGTTGCAGTACTAATCAAAAGTAGCACAGACTCATGGTATTTCGCACATTATGGTACTGCTCACAGGTAATGTAATACGCACATGTAACTTAGGCCTATGGTGTTTCTCACATTTCGGAGCCACTCTTAGGTAACGCAAACCGATGGTGATCCTCACATAGGTGTACTAATCACAGGGACTCCTATTATCACGTGGTGTTCCTCACACAGTGGGTACTAATCATAGGCAACGCAGACCCATGGTGTCGCTCATATAGCGGTACTAATCACAGGTACTGTAAAACCCGCCCTGATTCACACACTGTCACTAATAATCACAAACCTATTGTGTACCTAACATAATGGTATTACTCGCAAGTAAAGGCCACTCATGGTGTTCCCCGCGTGGTTGTACTAATTACAAGTAGTCTCATGGTTCTAATTCGATCGCCCCTTTGATTTGCCTCTTACGACAGGCAGCGGATACCGTGGGTGTATTCTTCGTCTGCGTCCCCCACCCACAAGGGGCTGTGTGTTTGGTCCGCGAGAGCTATTTTATTTCGCTCATGTCCGCCGGCAGGCCAGTTAGGACCCCCTCCCCCCCTATCAGCCACCTGGGACGCGCAGCGTGGGAGTACCTTTCCTCCTGCTACGCCAGCGTAGTAGGTTCGTGGTATCATCCAAGAATCAATCAATGTCGCAATGTAGCCATCCGGTAAGTATCTAGGTACCTAAAATATAATTTCGTGTCGGCGTATTCTTCGAGGTACCGTACGTTTTCGCACACGCCTCCAATGGAGGCATGTATAGTTGCTCAAGAAAAGAATGAGCGATGGTATTGTATAAGTTCCGTACAGATATATTTTCTTAGAAACATCTGAACCTATGCATACAATGTTTGTTGTTAATGTCCACAGTGTTGTATCAACACAGGAGGTGAATTATACTTTGACAATAAGTAAAGTGTGATCAAATATTAAATGCGAGGAACATACAATTCCATGCACTCATTCCTTTTTGAGCGACTACATACTTTTAACTACATGCCTTTTGCCAACCGTAAATTTCTGTCAGTAATGTAAGTTCGAACCCGTGCATTCGAGGTCTACAGCTCTTGGCGCTAACCGTTACATTAAGAGGTGGACATATAAGTACCTGTTTAATTAATAATTAATGTTATTTGTTTTACGTCCCACTAACTACTCTTTTAAGGTTTTCGGAGACGCCGAGGTGCCGGAATTTAGTCCCGCAGGAGTTCTTTTACGTGCCAGTAAATCTACCGACACGAGGCTGACGTATTTGAGCACCTTCAAATACCACCGTCCTGAGCCAGGATCGAACCTGCCGTGTTGGGGCCACTCAGCCCAAGTACCTGTTTAATATGCATTTAAAACGGTTTCACATGGTATGTCTTTAGGTTGGTGGAAGTTGACAGTACTGTGAATTTTTAAGAATGTAAACAAATTAAAGCTGTAGTATGACATATTTAAAAAATCAATAGATTAACAAAGAAATAGTTGATAATGCAAATAAACTATTCAGAATAGGGCGTATGTCCCTCTGAAGTTATTTGATTCAAGTGATCGTTCCCGTCATATCCTTGAATACTGGCTATTTCTCCTGGGACTCTCTGTAAAGGGGAGCATATAATTTAAGTCGCCTGTTAAAGCGATGCTAAAATGTTTTAAAGTACATGTTATTTTTACACTTTTCATTCAATATTATCGCGCAATTTCCAAGCGTATGTAAAAAAGGAAAACGTCCCCGTCTTCACATACGGTGAAAAAATATTGAAAATAATATACTACTCCTCTAATAAATGTTACAACTGAACGTTAGGAGTAAATGCTGTGTATGCGAATATTTTTCTGAGCTAAAGGTTTCATAATTGGAAAGCAACATTGCCTTTATCCCCGGAGATCTTCTACAACAAATTTAATGAACTTTCCGCGTTATTTCGTTCCAGATAAATTTGAGCACTCTGTGAGAGCGAATATATTAATTAAAAATGGTTTAAAATAATTAGATTAAACAAACTACGATATTACGCTCTAATTACTACAGGCAGATCCTCTCACCTCCACCACCATGAATATCAACCACTACTGTAAGTAATGTGATTTGTTTATAAGGCAGAAATCGATAACTTATGGAAGATCACACTGTCACTTCTTGAGTAGTAAAGACGGGTGTTATCTAAGGGTAGAACAGAGAGACACTGTTCTTCATTCTAACCTTTGACGACACCTGAAGTTACGAAACATCTGATAAATGTTATCTCCGTAGATGGTTTATTGAAATTTTAGAAACCATTAATAAAAGAGATGATATTTAAAAAATTGCAAAAAAATTTGCGTACACCTGATATTCACTGATACACAGTAGATTGTTTTTGTTTTCTTTATTTTAATCTGGGATATTAAATAAATAGGATTTGAGAGGCATCGGCCACGGTGTTAATTAAGGTACAGCCCCGGCATTTACCTGGCATGAAAACGAAAAAAACCACGCTGGTATCGGTGGGATCCGAACCTACCTGCTCCCGAATACAAATTTAAAGCTGAACATCTCGTATCGCATACCAAACATGCTTGATCCACTTACGCCAACATAACTCCAGAAATATTCTTATTCATCATCATCATCATCATCATTGGCTCCTTCCGCGCGAATCACAATGGGCAGCAATCTTCCGCCAACGACTCCTGTTAGAAAAGGATGTCATCCCATCTGATGTTAATTATTCGTCAGTTTTCTTTGAACGTTTGACGCCATGGATTGCGTGGTTTGCCCGGCTTCTGCCTGCCTCTTGATGGCTCCTACTGCTAGCGTTCTTCCAGTATCAGCTGTCTGGTAAGCGCAGAATATGACTGGATAGACGCATTCAACGTTCCGACACAGTGTCTTGCGACCGAGAAAGTGGCTGTGCAGTTTAGGTCACGTATCTATCAATTTGAATTCAGGAGATAGTGGGTTCGAACCCCGCTGTCGGCAGCCTTGAAGATGGTGGCTTCCTATTTTACACCACGGTGGCTTCCTTCCCACTGCTAGGCTTTTTCTATCCAATTTTCGCCATAAGAAATATCTGTGTCGGTGCGACGTAAAAAAAAGAAAGAAAAACAATATTTTGCAATTTCCTGGAGTCACTCCCCCGAAAAATGTCCTCTAGGTGTTCCGGTCACAACAAGTAACGCCTAGAATTTTGCACAGACAACGAAAGTGGAATACGTCGTGCTTCCGTGATGTCTGCGCCGTAATTTTCTATGTTTCCCTGATGCAGATCGCTGTTGGCATGAAGAGTGTTTTATTAAGTCCAGTTTCTTCCCTTTATCGACATTTGATGCCGGGAAGATGGGTCGCAAGTGCTGAAAGACTGCTGAGGGGTTTCCAATTCTGTACCAGACATCTACGTCTATGTATACACTACTATCTTGCGATAAGACGCTCCCGAGTCAGGTGAATTGTTTCCCGTGTTCGACTTACTACTGCCCACCGGAGATCGGTGTGATAGTAGTGTGAATATAACTCAACATGTTTTTTTTTTGTTTTATCAATACTAATACGTAGTTCAACTTTTCCAGCTTCGATATCAAAGCTGTTATTTACGTCTCGTAGAGAGCTACTGGTTTCCAACAATAGGACGTTGACGGCAAAATCAAGGTCAGTGAGCTGCTTGTTGTCATTTCACGAGATTCCAGCGCTTGGTCCATTCATCGCCTTCCGCACAACAAAATCGATGGTGAGGAGAAACAGAAAGAGTGATAAAATATACCCCTCTCTGACACCTGTATTGATGGCGAAGTCCATTGTCCCACTATCGGCCCTCACACAACAGCTGCTGTTATGATACAACCTATTGAAGACGTTGATAAATCTATCTGGGATACCATAGCATCTTACGATGTTCCACAACGAGTCCCGATATATGCTATCAAAACCCAGCCTGTTCCTCTCGCAACTGCTTTTTTCCAAACTCCTGAGTAGAACAACCGAGAACACTTTACTAGGTAAGGAAACAAGGGTGATTCCTAGCAGGTATTGCAGTACTGAGATTGCCTTTTTTGGAAATCTTTACAATGACACCTTTCCGGCAGTCGTCAGGTCCTATTACATAAATTAAATGCTTCTAAACTAATGATTGTTATAATATTACAAGCATTTATTCATTCTAGTTACACAATTCTTGACAGCGGACCATGGTTACGAACTCAAATATGACGAATGATTTGATGGATTAGAGCGCCTATGTTCAGTTGAGACGACAATCCGGAGATAAAAAGATATTTTTACCTAATGCATGGATTTTCACGAAACTTTGTAGGAATGTCACCTACATAAAAGTAGAGATATCGTGAACATTTCTTTCATATACAATTAATCGGATGGATGCAGTACTTTTGTATTCGTCTCTTGGCACAGGCCAGAGCAAAGTGTAGCTTCAACTGAAGTCCCAGTCTCATCCATGGCTGTGACAATATGGAAGTTGCTGGGGTATGGGTGGTGCTGAATAATGACATTAGGAGCACAAATAGTGTCTGAGTGTTACGAAAGGTGTTGCTCATAGGGTCAGTCGTGCTGAAGTGTCACATTCTGGCCCAGTGAGGAAAGCAATGGCAAACTACCTCACTCCTCATCTTGCCTAGTACGCCTCATTTGGGCTCTGCCATTGGTTTTTGCTGTTTCCCTATAACTGCATAGCCTTTGGTCGTGCTATTTGAGGATCCAACCAGCCTCTGGGCTGATGACCTAACAGGCAGACAATTAATCGATTGTCCAAAATACCTTTTTTTATTTTTTTATTCCATCTTTCTAGGAATTTAATTAACATGTTCCGTAATTAGGTAGATAATACTTCTTTTAAAAGCACTACGTATCGATTTTTCTGTACATAATTTATGTGAGGATATATATCGTACCAAAGTTTGTGTAACTTTTACGTTATAAAATTTTGGATTTCAAAATCTCCACTACTTGAAAAAATTCTGCAATAAAAAATTCCATATTCCGGTTTCTTAACATAGCTGTGATACATATATTATACAAATTTTCTTACATTTGGTAGAATATGATGGGAAAAAGTGGGATTTAAAAGTAAAATTACAATTGGCAAACAAAGCATTATTACAGTGATAAATTGTTTGAATTCAGCGGAATAACTTCGTGACAAGAGAAAAACTAAATCCTTTCAATTTCAGTCATAAAAATTTCAGCAAAATGACCAAAATATCTGTGTCGCCTTAAGTAGAACAATCTGTAAGCACAGATGAGAGAATATACATTTGTTCAAGTGCGCTATCACTGTGTTAAATTATTGCGTTTTGTTCCTCATAAGAGAGTTAAAGTTACCAAGGATTTGTCTGTAGGCTGGAATTTTAGAATAAAATTCCTTGTGTAATGTTCACACAATATTCCAGATACAGGCGGTTCGGGCGAAGAAGTCTCTGTGTGGTGCGAGTCGGGTAGCACTAAACTGGTACTCGGGAGATGAGAGGTTCGAACTTCACCATCGGCAAACCTGAGGATGGTTTACCGTGGTTTTCCATTTTCACACAGTGGAAATACTTAGGTTGTAGCTTAATTTAGAACGCATCCGCCTCCTTGCCAGTCCTAGGACTTTCCTCTTCAACTGTCACGGAAATATCCTTTTTTTTTGCTAGTTGCTTTACGTCGCACCGACACAGATGGGTCTTATGGCGACGATGGGACAGGAAGGGGCCAGGAGTGGGAAGGAAGCGGTTGTGGTTTTAATTAAGGTAAAGACTCAATATTTGCCTGGTGTGAAAAAGGCAAACCACCGAAAACTATCTTTAGGGTTGCCGACAGTGGGGTTCGAACCCCTATATCACGAATACTGGATACTGGCCACACTTGAGCGACTGCAGTTACCGAGCTCGGTAAAACCAACCTGTCAAGAAGTGTTACAGCGCAGTGTTGCCAATCCACAAATCTTTTGTCCACTAAATTTTAGATGAAAATTCGCTAAATTCCGCTAAATTTCGAACTGAACCAAAATAGAATATACCAGATCTTTTAATAGAGGAAATTGTCTCAATACTCGCCAATTTAAAATCAGCACTGTATCGTCTTAAGCAGACGTGCTGGGTTGAGATCCTGTGGTTTGACACGAAGCCACATGATACAATTCTTTTTCAAAATACATGCTGGCAGTTCACGGTAGCAAAGCACATAAGGTAATTTTCAAATCTATTTCGAAAATTAAATTAACTTTAATTACTGTTTTCATTGTTTATGATAAGTGGGGAAAGAAATAATGTCAAACCGTTTCGCATTTATATTGCACTGCCAATAGGTGCACCGTCCGTATTTGAGATCACTGGGTAGCTCAACCAACGAGTCTTTTAAAGTTTAATTATTTAATCACTCTTTACAAAATATTTGACTGTACTTTTCAACTTTCCTTTCGACGTACCGTACCAGAAAAAACCTAATATCAAAAGAAACACGATATCAAACACGACACTACCCGGCTCATCAAGAGTACAGTAACGATTGCAACGCAGTATTCGGGAGACAATAGGTTCGAACCCCGCTGTCGGCAGCCCTGAAGATGGTTTTCCGTGGTTTCCCATTTTCACACCAGGCAAATGCTAGGGCTGTACCTTAATTAAGGCCACGGCCGCTTCCTTCCCACTCCTAGCCCTTCCCTGTCCCATCGTCGCCATAAGACCTATCTGTGTCGGTGCGACGTAAAAAAAAAAAAAAAAAGCCGATTGCAACAAATTCTGAATGAGGCTGCAGGCAAGAGCTGGTCTAGAAAACGAGTGATAGTA
Source organism: Anabrus simplex (assembly GCF_040414725.1). NCBI lineage: Eukaryota > Metazoa > Arthropoda > Insecta > Orthoptera > Tettigoniidae > Anabrus > Anabrus simplex. The sequence goes on along the minus strand of NC_090272.1, from coordinate 101,237,610 downwards.
TGCAGCGTAAGTTCAATACAACGGCATTAACTAGACTATGATATCGTAGTAAGTTCTATATTATTTTTTCTCATGGTGCTGAAACGCGATATTGTTACCGCTGAAAATCGTTAATAGAAGTTTGAAAATTCGTAAAAGAAATTCGCTGTCCGCTAAATGGATTTTTTCCCCCACTGTTCCATTTGAAAGCCGCTAAATTTAGCGAAAAATCCGGTTGAGTTGGCAACACTGTTACAGCGTCAATAAAACAGTAACAACAAGATATGGACGGAAACCATGTAAGTGTGCAATATGTGTGCGTTACTGTGCAGTAAACTGTCAAAATGATTTCATGTTTAAAAAATGATTGTTGTAACGCACCGACACAAATCTTATGGCAGCGATGCGATAGAAGCGACTGTGACCTTAATTAAGGTACAGCCCCAGCAAGTGGCTAGGGTGGAAATGAAGAAACGACGTAAAAAGCATCTTCAGGGCTGCAAGAAAATGGGGTTTGCACCCACTATATCATGGATGCAAACGCACAGCTAAGTGACACAAACCGCGTAGAAAATTCGCTCAGTCTCTTTTTAATTCAAAACATTTAAATTCATTGCTAAGTTTTGAGTGTGTAAATTATTTTAATTCCTCATGAGAATGATCTGACGCCTCGCATCTCTCTTAAATGCCGTTTAGAGAGTGCCGTAAGTACGTAATTAAACCAGTGATAACTACATATACAGAATCTCTGACTTTCAAAGATACACAGCCCTCTGCTACAGCCATAAGCAATCTCCTTTTGCTGTTGGAAAACAAGACGGAGTCAATCATTCTAATGGCTTCTATCTCTGCTTTCTTCACAAAAACTCGGCTGAATGTTAAATTCCAAATCCCTTGTTCAACCGAATCTGCGCATCGCAATAGCACTTGCATTTATTATTCACGTTGACTACATGTTTGAAATATTCATTTCTACTTGCTGGTCATCCTCGTTTCCTTAATAAAACAGAAAGGAGTTTCGGTGAAAATTTTACCATGTGACATTTATTTTAGTAAAATATGAAATATAAATCTGGGTTCGCTAAAGAAGATTTTTTCTACTTCTTTTAACATCCCACTAACACACTGAAGATTTTCGGCGTCGGAGGTATAGGAAAGGACTAGGATTGGGAAGGTAGCCACTGCGGCCTTAATTCAGTTTCAGGCCCAGCATTTTCCAGGTGTGAAAATGGGAGACAATGGAAAACCACCTTCAGATCTGCCGACAGTGGGATTAGAACCCACCATCTCTCGAGTCCAAGCTTGCAGCTGTGTGCGACCCTAACTGCACGGCCAACTCGTTCGGTCGTTAAAGAAGAGGGCCGTTGCCAGAACGGGTTATAGAACTGTCTTAAATTTTGCCACGTTCAAAAATTAAATAAATAAATAAATAAATAAATAAATAAATAAATAAATAAATAAATAAATAAATAAATAAATAAATAAATAAATAAATAAATAAATAAATAAATAAATAAATAAGACTTTTTAAAATTTCTATAAAATAAGAAATTTATGTCAAAGTGCGGCGAAGAGAAAGGTATTTTAACTATGTATATGACGTATCCATCACAAAGTTATCATACTTATTTGAAAGACATGTAACCAAATTGTTCTATGATACCATACTTAATAGCAAAATGTCAACGTAAGTACAGCATGCAAAAGTGGGTAGAAGCAATTTAGAGCAATTAAATCTCACATACAATCCTCTAAAAGAATATCGTGATACCAGGAAATCGTGGAGAAATGCCGATAATCCCATACATATTCCAATTTTTAACACTTTAAAACTTACTTACGGCTTTTGTACCTAACAATGACAGAAACTACACGAGACTAACAACAGATCTTGTAAAACACTTGCAAAAACGCATTCAATTGTAATGGAATATTCAAAATATACTGGACGTTTGAATTCTTATACATTTCTTGTTGAAAATGACACTGCCCAATGTTCACACCTCAGCGGAATATTACACTAGTGACACTCTTTCTTTTTAATTCATAAGCACTCTAAATTAATTACACCGCACGAAGTTACGTATTTACACGATTGTTCCACAACATTTCAATTCTAACCCAGCATATCGACTAACTAAGTGTTCGAACTGTCAAACCTTCAAAATGTTGGAAAAGTTACATTTAAGGACATGCGTAAAATAACATCAACAGTTATACCAACAGTGTTCAACAACACGCCACCGCTGTCATGGTATTTCACTCAATATTATCAAAGTGCATGTTGGCAACCATGTCATGACGCAAATAAATATAAATTGCCAACTGCTGAGCTTAAACACACTTGTAATATCATAGGTATGACGTCATAAAAATACTGTTTCAAGTTGACTGCTAAATAATAATATTCGTCGCGCATGTGCACTAACGGAAATTCCGTCTTAGATTTTGGATATTAATTCCTTGTCTCCAAAAGTCTGTTTATGATTCCGTCTTAGATTTTGGATATTAAATTCCTGTCTCTAAAAGTCTGCTTATGATTCCGTCTTATATTTTGGGTATTAATTCCGTGTCTCTAAAACTCTGTTTATGATTCCGTCTTAGATTTTGGATATTAATTCTTTGTCTCAAAAACTCTATTTACGATCCCGTTTTAGATTTTGGATATTAATTCCTTGTCTATAAAACTCTATTTATGATTCCGTCTTAGATTTTGGATAATCATTCCTTGTCTCTAACACCCTGTTTATGGTAACTATGACCACTGCAAAGCACACGCATGCGTTGTATGTCTCTTGAAAACGATGTCCGTGTATAGTATTTAATCAACATTTACGAGTGTAAATAACTAATATTTTAACAACATAACTTTTCCTTTAAGACTTATACGAGCGCAGAATAAAACTAATGCGTGTCGTAGACAAAACATTACATTGAATGGCCATACACAATTTCTCGGTCAAGGGTCACATGGCAAGATATCACCGAAATGGTTTGCATTGTCAAATTGTACGGTGGATTGAAATATACTATGAAGCGGTTACGAAGGGCAACACTAATGAGTTTCCTCAAACCCATAATTCAATTTACAAAATTGAGGTCATGCCATAACAATGGTTTCTCTTCAAGCTGCTAATCATATTCCTGGCATCTATTACCCGTAACTTGGAATAGTAGATGCAGACTCATCTGTTTCTCTGTCACTCTGAACAGGTGTAGGGGAAGTGCTGTTCAATTACGGTCAGGCAGCATTGCATTCAACGATAAAATCGCAATTCCAAGATGTTACTTTTCACGATACCTTATTACTACTTCATGTTAGACCATTTGGATGTGAAAGGCGTTACAAGACCCATTTTGAAGGTTGTTGTCTAAGAAAGTATCCGTTGCAAAACTATCAAATACTGCTCACCTTCAATACTTCAAAAATATGAAATGTCTCCCTCAGTTCATAAATAGGAACACAGGCAGCTTCGAATTACATTTACAAATTCAAATTTACGACGCAATTTCAGGTAAGATTCTCACGGAATATATCAATCGTAATTCTTCTTGTGCAAGGTGATAACACTGCTACCTACACTATAGGCTTGCATGTGCATCAAAATTAGTTTATTTTTTACTCTGACGTAATTGAATTCTTTCCGTACTCAAAGACGTACAGACAATGGCACTTTACAGTACTATAATTTACTTTCCGCACAGCTTTTATTACAAATCGTCTCTGATTTGTAAAACTGCACGTCACACCAACAAAAACACGGATAACCAGAGGGATTATGAATCAGAGAGCATGTAACTCAGGCATGTGACAGCCACGGGATGTTCAGTTTAACATGACTGTTAATATTGTGATCACAGCCACGGGATGTTCAGTTTAACATGACTGTTAATATTGTGATTACAGCCACGGGATGTTCAGTTTAACATGACTGTTAATATTGTGATCACAGCCACGGGTTGTTCAGTTTAACACGACTGTTAATATTGTGATCACAGCCACGGGTTGTTCAGTTTAACACGACTGTTAATATTGTGATCACAGCCATGGGTTGTTCAGTTTAACACGACTGTTAATATTGTGATCACAGCCATGGGTTGTTCAGTTTAACACGACTGTTAATATTGTGATCACAGCCACGGGATGTTCAGTTTAACACGACTGTTAATATTGTGATCACAGCCACGGGATGTTCAGTTTAACACGACTGTTAATATTGTGATGATCGATAAGGGACATGCAGCGTACATGACTACCGACATCATAGTCGCGTGACATCCAGTTTCACTTGGAATTAAGGTCACATGCCCATACATTTTCGTTTAAAAAACCCCTGAGTCTGGCGATGTTCCATTACTTACTCTAGATTCAATATATCATCGGAGATGTCTGTGTTGAAATCATTTTAACAGTTTAGTTCCTAAAATAATGTGATTTAATGAGTAACTCTACCGCACCACCAAACGCTGAAAAAAAAAATTCCACTAAAAATAATTCATACATTTTAAGTGGATTTTAACTTTGATACTAAACCACTGAAATCACATCTCTCTCTCTCTCTCTCTCTCTCTCTCTCCATACATACATTGCGGGAGCATTAAAAATATTAAATTGTGATGCTGTATTACAGAATTAAACAACGTTAATACAAATATTCAGGCTGAAGGTCGCTGTATAGTATAACGAAATTTTATAGAGTTTAAGGACTTGTTCATATGATAGTTATAAAATAAATTTACTCTCCAACTTCCATCGCGAGTCTTGTCAAGAACAACCTTCCCAAGTATTTTGATTCGAGGTACTGATTCCTTGATTCTACTCTCAATGTCATTATATTTTACAAGGGCGTCGGTCTGAAAAATAAAAAACAGAGTTCGGCATAGGAATTGAACTGCAAGATATTAACTGCCGACGTGAATAGCACAGTGGATTAGTCAGCGGTCTTCTAATCAAAAGATAGATATTTCGATCCGGCTTAAGATCGGAAACCAAAACGCAACAACTTAGTATACTAAGCATCCGGCCAAAAAAAAAAAAAAAAAAAAAAAAAAAAAAACACGGCACACTTGCCCTGATAGGCCGTAGATTATGAGAAGACGAGTTAGCTTTCTAGACAGGGGTCGCCATCTCACCGTCATATAGCTGTTCAATTTTAATAACGTAGCTCGAGTGGACTTCGGATCAGCCCACAGGTCCAGATAAAAGTCCCCGAACTCGCCGAAAATCGAAGTCGGGACCTCCGAGTAAGAGAGAGGCACGCTACCCGTACACCACGGGGCTACGGACACGTGAAAGAATAAAACTTCGCCGAAGAAAATTCAGACAACTCGATGTCTGTGTAGACCGTTAATAGTCAGTGGCGTTTTCCGGGGTAGAAAAAACGGTCGCATATCCCCCCCCCTTTTTTCTTTTACCAGATTGAGATCACCAAATGAATTAATTTTTAATAGAAAGATATGGAGAAATAAGAGAGAATGTCTGCAGAGAATTACGATTTTCTTTCAAAGGTGTAATACGTACTTTGGCCAATTCAGTCACTTCAGCATTGTAAAGTCCGCCTCCGTAGTGTAAAGGCCAGTGATATTAGCTGCCGTCCTCGGAGGCCCGGGTTCGATTCCCGGTACTGCCAGAAATTTAAGAATGGCAGGAGGGCTGGTATGTGGTTAGAATGGTACATGCAGCTCACCTCCATTCGGGGTGTGCCAGAAAAGAGCTGCACCGCCTCGGGATGAGGGCATGAGTTTTGTTTCCCATTGCGAAATTTTTTATACTGTAATTATATAATACTGCCAAACTGAAGTACAGAAAATGAACAAATCGCCGTCGGAAACTGTGAAAAATGGATGGGCACGGTCCACCACTGTCAATCACCTGTTCTTTTTTACTGTAAGAAAGTAATAAAAACTAGTGTTTAATAGTTGTTTTACTATGCTTCTCACAAAACAGTAATTTTGTATATCATATTCAACAAGGAACCTATTATTTATAATATTATGCCCTGTCAAAGGTGTATTTTACTAATATATTCATGATTAATTTCTCAGACTCATTTTCTGAACGGTCAGCGCTCAGGCCTTTGGTTCAGAGGGTCTCGGGTTCGATCCCCGGGCGGATAGGGGATTTTAATCGCGTTTAATTCTTTTGGCTCGGGAACTGGGGGCTTGTGTTTGTTCCAACACTTTCTCTCGTCATATTCAGACAATACACTACACTACCAACCTCCACAGAAACACGCAAGAGTGATTACATCCCTCCATGTAGGGTTAGAGTCAGGAAGCGCATCCGACGGTAAAACAGAGCCAAATCTACAGTTCGCACCCGCGACCCCACAGGTGTGGGAAAAGCGGTTTGAAGAAGAAGATGATTTATGTTTAATTTCTTAATTAAGAAAACCTTCGAAATGTCACATTAGGGCACGTGGGTGAATATCGAAGACAGTCACTATACGTTACGAAGGAGAATAACGGACTTGCCCATGGAGGGTAAGAGGAACACAGGAATATGAAGTAGACGATGCTCGGACTCATTTTTTAAATTTTTTGGTGCAGACGTAGAAGTGAATGACGCTACAGACCTAGATGCAAACAGAGTGATGGAGACGCGTTCTACCCTTTCGTTCTTGCTCTCCATAAGTTGAAATGCGCCCTGTCTGCAGCATCACCCTCGTACGGCAACTAGTCCATCCACCGCCGTCTATGGGATTGTCGTCCGACTCGGCTGACCAGGGTGGTGTAGCTCTGACCACAAGTTCGTATCACCGCAGCCAGGCTTGCTTCATCTTGTTCGATATCTGAGAGTGGTATTCTGCCCGGTACATTTCCCGACAATACAAGATTTCTTTCAAAGGAGATGTTCACATCAAGTAACACAAAACCGTTTAAGATAATGAAAACATGTTTTCACTTTTAGTAATGTTACCAAGGAGCTCATAATAGAGTTTGCAGTAATTTTTCAGATAAGCCTACCAATATCACCCGAGATACGGCACCAACGTTGCTTCTTAAAAAGGAACCACAGTGTTCTCCCTAGGACTTTTTTAATGGGCGCATCGCCATGCCGCTTTTACAGACCGCCCGGCTAACATAACCTAGACATATGCTAGTTATATAACATTAATACCTATTTGAATCATTGGGCGTTCCAAATTAAAATTTAAATACTGTAAAACTGTTTATTTAAATTATAAATCTCCATTATTGTCAGCATTATTGCATCCATTCGATCGGAATTTAAATGATAGCTTTAACTAATGATGGTTACCTATTTGTACTTTCTCTTAAAACAACGATCACCACCACCACCTCACGTAGTATCGTGTACTCAATCAGTGAAAACCTAAATGAAATTGGCATTCATGAAGAAACCATTCGAGAGAGAATAGAATTCAGAACCTTAATTCACAAACATAAATTTTCTGTAAAGCCCACCTGACTAAATACAGAATGGACTGAACAAGGAAAAAAGGAACACAGCGAGAGGATGAAGAGATACTGGGAAGCGAAGAATACAAACCAAACTACGTGTTAATAAGTTGAAATGCGCTCCATAGTTGGGCATAACAAATCAATATTATTATTATTATTTCATTCATATCATTTTTGCCCTTATAGACAGTGTTTGAACTCGAATATCTAATGACGATAACTTCTTTCCCTTCTTCCTCTTCTCTTCCCAAAATCTCTTCACCCTTTGGCTGTGCTCCTGTTTCCTTTGTTCTGTCCACAATGTCCCTGTCTTTTTCTTCTTCTCATTTACTATATATTTTGTACTCCTAATTTTGTTTCTGAATTATTTTCTGTCTCATATCATTTGCCTGTTGATCTCCACCAGCCTTAATTCTTCCTCTATTTCATGATATCAATTTGTTTTCTTGCTTGAACTGTTTACTACATCAAAGATTTTCTTTGTAAGTCTCTTGTTGTTGTCCATTCTCTGCATGTGCCCATAGAAAATTAGTCTGCGTTTCCTAATCATATCTGTGAGTCTGTCAGTGTGCTGATAAAGCTCTTCGGTAGGTCGTTTCATCCACATGCCATCTCTGTGTATTGGTCCAAATATTTTTCTGAGAATTTTACGTTCTATGCTCCAATTGTGGTCGTTTCTGACGCATACAATGCTTCTGGTAATACGACTGTGTTGTAGTGTCTAAGTTTGGCCTGTCTTGATATGCTTTTCTTATTATAATGTGACCATGTGAGTTTGTATGCTTTCTGGACTTTTCCGTTCGTTCTATGTTAGACGCCTTGTTCGACCCTCCTATTTGTATGCATTCCCCTAAATATTTAAATTTTTCGACTCTTATTACGGATCCATTTATTATTATTATTATTATTATTATTATTATTATTATTATTATTAACGTGCCTTAGAATCAGTCGTATATCTGTGTTTCCTTTACCCATTATCTACAACTAATTTTCTATTCGCAGATAGCCCTGTGGAAATTCCTGCTGATTTATTACCAAAGCTGTAAACGATTTCAGAGAAGTAACTGAATTACACAAAGCCATAATTAACGTCTGTAACCAGTTAAACATCAGATCGTAAGGTCATATTCGACGGAAATGAAATTCCAAGACATCGAAGCATCGATAAGTCGTCCCTCGTCGACGGGCATAACTTGTGCTAATGCAAAACAGGACTGAAGCACAGACGAGGCTTAAAGCGTACGCCCGAAACTTAATTAATTCTCAGCCAGCACTATTCTAATATAGAGGGGCTACGAAGACATAATTAACATGGATTTCCATCAAAAGTAGTTGAGTCCTAGCAATTTCGTGAGCAAAGTAATAAACAGATATCTGGACCGAGGAGAACCTCGCACGTTCAATAACAACTCGAGTTGCCAGTCCAATCTCGGACGACGAAAATGTCTTCAGCAGCGCTTGGTCAACAGCATCAGCCGTGAATATTAACAGGCCAAGCGAATTACTGCCAAACACAAAACGAAATAGCACCTTGACATAGTGGTTAAGTGTACATGACTACCAATTCCGAACATTAATTATCTACCGATATCATAGTTAAGAAAAGGAGAATCAAGTATCAGTACCTACACATGAATTAAATTACATAGTTTCATTAATTACATTGGGTTAAATCTTTCTAGGGTTCCCATGCTCGTGTTTCACCTTCATTAAATTTGATATACTGATTTCACAACTGCGAATTTATTTTTTGTATAAAAAAATCTTTTAATAGTCCTTCCTTCTTTACAGGCTATTTTCTGGAACTATGTAAGGAAGTTCAATTAAAAATATTTTTTATGAGAGCAGTGATAAAACGTTCATTTTAATTTTTTTCCTATTTGTTTTACGTTGCACCGACACAGATAGGTTTCATGGCGAGGAAGGGATAGGAAAGGGCTAGGAATGGGAAGGAAGCGGCCGTGGTCTTAATTAAGGTACAGCACCAGCATTTGTCTAGTGCGAAAATGGGAAACCACAGAAAAACATTTTCAGGGATGCCAACATTGGGGTTCGAACAAACTTTCTCTTGGATGCAAGCTAACAGCCGCGCGCCCCTAACCGCACGGCCAACTCGCCCGGTGATTTTCAATTCAAATTATTGTAATGTATTAAGTTGTAACTATTAATAGACATGTGTCTGAGGGGTCCAAGAGTGAAATATTGTATTTCATTCTTTCTTACTTTACCGAGCTCGATAGCTGCGGTCGCTTACGTGCAGCCAGTATCCATTATTCGGAAGATAGTGGGTTCGAACACCACTGTCGGCAGTGGTTTCCCATTTTCATTCACACCAGACAAATGCTGGGACTGTACCTTTACTAAGGCCATGGCCACTTCCTTTCCACTCCTAGATATTTCCTGTCCCATCGTCGCCATAAGACCTATCTGTGTCGGTGCGACGTAAAGCAACTTGAAACGAAAAACTTTCTTTCTTTTGGCACACGTATTAAATAAAATCCCAGACCAAAAGTTAACATTTTCATGCCGGTGTTATTTGAAATGGAAGTATGGCCAGTACGCTGGTACAGAGCTACTCTTATCTAAGCGACTATGAGCAGATGTGCAACCGAATTCAGAAAGATGTTTTTAAAGACTTTCAGCTGTAGGGTGGTATTGTATGGATGTGAAATATGGAAGATAATTCAAACATTATTATTATTATTATTATTATTATTATTATTATTATTATTATTATTATTATTATTATTATTATTGTCCGACTCGTTGGCTGAATGGTCAGCGTACTGGCCTTCGGTCCAGAGGGTCCCGGGTTCGATTCCCGGCCGGGTCGGGGATTTTAATCACTTCTGATTAATTCTTCTGGCTCGGGGACTGAGTGTATATGTCCGTCCCAACACTCTCCTCATCATATTCAGACAACACACTACACTACCAACCACCACAGAAACACGCAATAGTGCTTACATCCCTCCATAGAGGGTTGCGTCAGGAAGGGCATCCGGCCGTAAAAACAGAGCCACATCCACATGTGCGACGCAGTTCGCACCCGCGACCCCACAGGTGTGGGAAAAGCGGCAGGAAAAGAAGAAGAAGATTATTATTATTATTATTATTATTATTATTATTATTATTATTATTATTATTATTATTATTATTATTATTAGAGGAATCGGACTGAGTGGCCCAGATAATAGCCCGTTGGCCTTCTGAGTTCATGTTGGCCAGTTAGATCACAACTCTGTGAACTGGGATGTGAACTTGCCAAAATACACCAGTTTCATATCGGTAAATCCTGCGGGACAAAGTTTCAGAACCTAGCATCTTTGAAAACCATAAAAGTAAATTATTATTAGCAAATGGAGTGTTAAATAATAATAATAATAATAATAATAATAATAATAATAATAATAATAATAATAATAATAATAATAATAATAATAATAATGACATTTTACTCAACCAGAAATGTCGTCAAGGAGTTCAACAAATAGGTCTACGCTTGAACAACGAAAGTAAAAATTATAAAACGCTTCGTATAATATGAGAATTAATTAACTGAGTAATAATTCATATACTTTATCAATTTTATAGCATAAATAATGTATATTACAAATCAAACCGTGGCCCATGCAGCCTTTGGTATTCCAAGGCGACTGCTGCCCAGCCAAATGGCCTATATATAATAGAGTTCCGCGTAGTCAGCGGATGACATCATTAACCGTACTGTTGAGCTTTCTTGACCGGATTCGCTACCTCTCATATCAGCGAGGTCCCCGTTTTATCTCACGAGCCTGATTGACCCCAACTGAAGCTCTCAATCCAGATTTGAAAATCCAAGAATTAAACTCACGGCTCCAAGTATGAAGTAAGCAAGCTTCCTCTCAGACCGTAAGACTGGCTTATTTAAACGCCAACACGCCATAGTTATCTTTGAAAATAAGGGAAATAAACACACGAATTGATAAAAATACAAAGAGAGGTAATGTTCTTCGGAAATTTAAAAGCAAGAGGGGTGAAAAGTAAGGAGAGGCTATGTTCAAGTTATAAAAACTCTCAACGTTGCCTTAAGGTAAACGAATAATTCATTTTTCCTTTTCGAAATCAAATATTAGAACTGGTTACTGCTTGTGTTAAAGATACAGGATACTTACTGTATTGGGATCTACACACGAAATACCACACATTTACTTCGAAAAACGACAAACTAAATAAGGTAATAAAACAAACCTTGGTTAAAATTAATATTATTTTAAACACGAAGAAAACTGCCAAACGTTCCGATTTCATTACTGCTGTTTATTTCATGTTACTGTAAAAATGATCATATGGTTTAATTTGTAGCGTATCTGTCTCTCCAAAAGCAATCAAATGTTAAGTTTTCCAAACGTGACTGAACAATTATTTGGAATACATTAGTTGGTGGTAGTGTTAAAGCCCAAACCCATGCTACCCGACAGTTAATGATAAACGTATCGCTCGTACTTGTAATTATTATTATCAGTGTGTGTTATCACATGTGCGCACATAGCCTGGAATATCACACACCAGTTATAATTTGGCTAGAAACTGTTTGTTGACTTTCGGCATGTCAATATTACGTATACGACGACCAGATTATCTTCATCTGGACTGGTACAGCACTGTAGATTGTACACTTAATCCAACCAACCACCTGTGATATTAGCGATGCGGGACAACTGTATTGAAAATGTTAAAGAATATATAAATGAGTAAATTATAAAAATAATAAAAATATAAAAAAAAAATAATGCCCACCACCGCAGTCTATGTCATAGTGGCTTTCCGGGTTCAAATGCATGCTCTGACCCAAATGTAAGACACATTTAAGAGTGGCATAAAGAAAAGAGAAGCAAAAAATTTCAACTATAGGTCACCTTGAAAGTGCTTACCCTTAACTGCAGATGAATGCAGGAAATATATATAAATACCTGTAGACCTGAACGGTTTGCCTCGCTCTTACTATTGATCTCAGATTAGGTATACAAAAGCGGAAAAGCTGTCTGTTACGATGTCATGGGGAAACGGTCAAGAGAAAATTCTCGAAACTCTCGGAGTTGGGACTAAATAGTATATGATCTTCTTCTTCTTCTTCTTCTTCTTCTTCTTCTTCTTCTTCTTCTACCGCTTTTCCCCACACCTTGTGGGGTCGCGTGTGCGAACTGTGTCGCATGAGTGGATTTTTTATTTTTTTGCTAGTTGCTTTACGTCGCACCGACACAGATAGGTCTTATGGCGACGATGGGACAGGAAATGTCTAGGAGTGGGAAGGAAGCGGCCATGGCCTTAATTACCGTACAGTCCCAGCATTTGCCTGGAGTGAAAATTGGAAACCACGGAAAACCATTTTCAGGGTTGCCAACAGTCGGATTCGAACCTACCATCTCCCAAATACTGGATACTGGCCGCACTTTAAGCGACTGCAGCTATCGAGCTCGGTATGAGTGGATTCTGGCCCTGTTTTACAGCCAGGTGCCCTTCCTGACGCCAACCCTATGTCAAGGGTTATAATCACTATTGCGCGTTTATGTGGTGGTTGGAATTGTAGTCTGTTGGCTTAATATGAAGAGGGGAGTCTTCGGATAAACACAAACAACCCGTCCCCGAGTCACAAGAATTAATCACACGCACTTAAAATCTCCGACCCGGCCGGTAATCGAACTCGAGACTCTCTGAACCAAAGTCTTCAACGCTGACCATTCAGCCGACGAATCGGACAGATAGTATATTATCAGCTTTGTACAATTTTCTTTACGTTGCACCGACACAGATAGGTTTTATGGCGACGATGCGATAGGAAAGGCCTAGGGTTGGGAAGGAAGCGACCGTGGCCTTAATTATGGTACAACCCCAGCATTTACCTGGTGTAAAGTGGGGAACTACGGAAAACAGTTTTCAGGGCTGCCGACAGTGGGGTTAGAACCCACTATCTTCCCGATGCAAGCTCGCAGCTGCGCGCCCCTAACCGCACAGCGAACATACACATAACACAACATACTATGACTACGAATTCACTGTGTTCGTGCTCCCTCAGTATTATACCATAGCTGCACACAAGGGTAGCTTATTAATTCTTATAAACATGCAGAAGTAAAACTAATTGTAATTCAATTTCACGCATATTCCATGGAAGGCACCACTCACTGCAGCTTAGATAATCTCCTCCTTAAGCCCGAACAGACCAGACTTACTGGAGCCTGTCCTAGTGCTAGGCTGCGAAGTTAACACGCTAATTTGCTAACATTGCAGAAACTAGTTACTGGAAGGTATCATGTACAGTACCTGGCCACTTTATTAGACTCAACATAAAAATCTTCATTTTTCTAACAAAATGTTATATTAACAGGCATTTAATGGAATATTACACATTCACTAATGGATAGCATTACAGTATGTTTAATTTACGATGGCATACGCAGTTTTAAGACTGCAATTCCAATATTTAGTCAGTCCACCCTTAGCTTTTATGACTGCTTGCACCCTGTGAGGCATACTTGCAATGCAAGATGAAGCTACTGCTGACAACTTTTCATTATGGTTCCAATGAAATATGATCTTTTCAAGTAGTTGAAGCTTGGTAGTGATACACTCTTTACCAATTTCACGTTTCAGACATTGCCACACATTCTCAATCGGATTCAAATCGGGTGAATTACGGGGCCAGTCCGAAAGAGGAATTTCTTTCTCTTTCAGAAAAGCTTTAATAGATTTTGCTGTGTGGCATGGAGCCCCATCTTGCATGAAAATCTTGTTTTCACCTTCACTAAACCAGTCCTTCAATTGCGGGATCAGTCTCTTTTCAAGTATTTGTCTGTATTGATCCTGACGCATTATACCCTCCACAATCTGAAGATGTACGATTCCCTTTCCACTTATCACTGACCAAATCATGACCTTGGTAGGATGTTTTACTGTTTGCTGGACGCAATTCTTCTCATACTTTTCACTAGACAATATTCCTACAAACCGGGATTTCTCGCTTGACACCCCAAAAGTTGATTCATCACTGAAGCAAACCTAGAAATTAAGATGATGTGTATGAAATTTAAAGTTGTAAATACTCGTTGGAATTTTCCTAGCTAAAACATCATTTGTTAAGGAATTTATATAAGAAACTTACACTTTCCCAGTCTTCTGCTGTGAAATGTTGATGTTTTCTTGCCCACTGAGTCTCCGTTTCATCATTCGTTCAGTAAGTTTGGCTTTCTTAGCTGGTCGACGACATCGGTACCCCAAGCTGCAAGTACGTCGACGCACTCTTCTCTCGGAAACCTTGATACCACTGTTGTTCAGTTCTTGGGTTATAGTAGCATAAGATGCCCTTTTGTTTCCTTTCACAATTTTGAGGAGCAAACGTTCTGCTCTTGGAGTCAGAATTTTCTTCCTACCACATTTCCCTCTTCTGTTCTTCGGGCAATCTCTCCCAGTTTTATTTGTTTTGTTTATACGACGCTCAGAAGTCTGCGATATTCCTGAACGGGCAGCAATTTCTCATTGTCAGATTTCCATGCTGCAAAAGTCCCTTCACAAACTCAATTTTGCGAGGATAAAGGTCTTGAGACTTCCCCATAACTCTGTTGTCAAGAATTTGTTTGATTTCCCAAGTAGCAAATTTAAAACCACTGCTACTTCATAAAGTTCCTGTTATCAACACAGATTTAGCGAAAATATCTAAAATACAATAAGACAAACTGTTAAAGTTAATTATCAGTAAACCAAACACACATCTGACACAAAAATCGCGGGAATTATTACCTCATTTGTTTATGGCAAGGTAGGTATTAAGTTAATAAAGTAAAAAAAGGCAGGAATTTGTAAAGATAATAAGTTCCAAAACTCACATTATTATCAAGAATACCATGTTCTACAATGAAAGTATCAACA